>NW_028270144.1:94566588-94914232 GCF_037043375.1 Chiloscyllium plagiosum
ATTCAATACTCTGACCAATAAAGGAAAGCATACCAAATGCCTTCCTCACTATCTTATCTACCTGTGACTCTACTTTCAGCTATGAACCTGCACTCCAAGGTCTCTTTGTACAACAACACTCCCTAGGACCTTACCATTATGTTTATGAGTCCTGCTAAGATTTGCTTTCCCAAAATGCAGCACCTCGCATTTCTCTGAATTAAACTCCATCTGCCACTCCTCAGCCCATTGGCCCATTTGATCAAGATCCTGTTGTAATCTGAGGTAACCTTCTTTGCTGCCCACTACACCGCCAATTTTGGTGTCATCTGCAAACCTACTAACTATACCTCTTAAGCTCACATCCAAATCATTTATGTAAATTATGAAAAGCAGTGGACCCAGCACCGATCCTTGTGGCACTCCACTGTTCATAGGCCTCCTGTCTGAAAAACACCGCCACCCTCTGTTTTCTACCTTCGAGGCAGTTCTGTATCCAAATAGCTAGCTTCCCTGTATTCCATGAGAACTAACCTTGCTAACCCTGAGGGAACCTTGTTGAACGCCTTACTGAAGTCCATACAGATCACGTCTACTGCTCTGCCCTCATCAATCCTCTTTGTTATTTCTTCAGAAAACTCACTCAAGTTTGTGAGACATGATTTCCCATGCACAGAGCCATGTTGACCACCCCTAATCGGTCCTTGCCTTTCCAAATACATGTACATCCTGTCCCTCAGGATTCCCTCCAACAACTTGCCCGCTATGACATCAGGCTCACCGGTCTATAGTTCCCTGGCTTGACCTTACCACCTTTAATAGTGGCACCATGTTAGCCAATCTCCAGTCTTCCGGCATCTCATCTGTGACGATCAATGATCCAAATATCTCAGCAAGAGGCCCAGCAATCACTTCCCTAGCTTCCCATAGAGATCTAGGTACATCTGATCAGGTCCTGGGGATTTATCCACTTATGCATTTCAAGACATCGAGCACTTCCTACTCTGTAATATGGACATTTTGCAAGATGTCACCATCTATTGATGGTAAATATTCAGCCTGGAGCCCAGTTACCAAGTGGAGTTCTGCAGGGATCAGTTCTGGGTCCTCTGCTGTTTGTAATTTTTATTAATGACTTGGAAGAGGGAGTCGAAGGGTGGGTCAGTAAATTTGCAGATGATACGAAGATTGGTGGAGTTGTGGATAGTGAGGAGGGCTGTTGTCGGCTGCAAAGGGACTTAGATGTGATGCAGAGCTGGGCTGAGGAGTGGCAGATGGGAGTTCAACCCTGTCAAGTGTGAGGTTGTCCATTTTGGAAGGACAAATAAGAATGCGGAATACAGGGTTCTTAGTAAGGTGGGGGAGCAGAGGGATCTTGGGGTCTATGTTCATAGATCTTTGAAAGTTGCCACTTAGGTGGATAGAGCTTGTAAGAAGGCCTATGGTGTATTAGCGTTCATTAGCAGAGGGATTGAATTCAAGAGTTGCGAAGTGATTTTGCAGCTGTACAGGACCTTGGTTAGGCCACATTTGGAGTACTGTGTGCAGTTCTGGTCGCCTCACTTTAGAAAATATGTGGAAGCTTTGGAGAGGGTGCAGAGAAGATTTACCAGGATGTTGCCTGGAATGGAGAATAGGTCGTACGAGGATAGGCCTTTTCTCATTGGAACGGCGAAGGATGAGGGGTGACTTGATAGAAGTTTATAAGATAATCAGAGGAATAGATAGAGTAGACAGTCAGAAACTTTTTCCCCGGGTACAACAGAGTGTTACAAGGGGACATAAATTTAAGGTGAAGGGTGGAAGGTATAGGGGGGATGTCAGGTTCTTTACCCAGAGAGTGGTGGGGGCGTGGAATGCGCTGCCTGTGGGAGTGGCAGAGTCAGAATCATTGGTGACCTTTAAGCGGCAATTGGATAGGTACATGGATGGGTGCTTAAGGTAGGACAAATATTCGGCACAACATCGTGGGCCGAAGGGCCTGTTCTGTGCTGTATTGTTCTATGTTCTATGTTCTATTTCCCTATATTATACATCTTCCATGTCCTTTTCCACAGTAAATACTAATGGAAAATACTCATTTAGTATCTCCCCCATTTTCTGCGGCTCCACACAAAGGCTGCCTTGCTGATCTTTAAGGGGCCCTATTCTCTCTCTAGTTACCCTTTTGTCCTTAATGTATTTGTAAAACCCTTTGGATTCTCCTTAATGCTATTTGCCAAAACTATCTGATGTTCCCTTTTTGCCCTCCTGATTTCCCTCTCAATTATACTTCTCCTGCCTTTATTTTTTTTCTAAGGATTCATTCGCTCTATCCTGTCTATACCTGACATATGCTTCCTCCTTTTTCTTAATCAAACCCTCAATGTATTGAGTTATCCAGCATTCCCTATACCTACCAGCCTTTTCCTTCACCCTAACAGGAATATACTTTCTCTGGACTCTCGTTATCTCATTTCTGAAGGCTTCTTATTTTCCAGCTGTCCCTTTACCTGCGAACATCTGCGCCCAATCAGCTTTTGAAAGTTCATGCCTAACACCATCAAAATTGGCCTTTCTCCAATTTAGAACTTCAACTTTTAGATCTGGTCTATCCTTTTCCATCACTATTTTAAATCTAATAGAATTATGGTCGCTGGCCCCAAAGTGCTCCCCCACTGACACCTCAGTCACTTGCCCAGCCTTATTTCCCAAGAATAGGTCAGGTTTTGCATCTTCTCTAGTAGGTACATCCACGTCCTGAGTCAGAAAATTGACTTGTACACACTTAACAAATTCCTCTACATCCCAGTCTATGGCAGTCCCAGTCTATGTTTCTTACAGATAACCAAGATGTCCTTACAAATTTGTTTCACAATTTCCCACAGACTATTCGAGGGTCAATAATACAATCCCAATAAGGTGATAATCCCTTTCTTATTTTTCAGTTTCACCCAAATAACTTCCCTGGATGTATTTCTGGGAATATCCTCTCTCAGCACAGCTGTAATGAAGTACTTATCAAAAACGCCACTCCCCCTCCTCTCTTGCCTCCCTTTCTGTCCTTCTTGTAGCATTTGTATCCTGGACCATTAAGCTGCCAGTCCTGCCCATTTCTGAGCCATGTTTCTGTAATTGCTATGATATCCCAGTCCCATGTTCCTAACCATGCGCTGAGTTCATGTGCCTTCCCTGTTAGGCCTCTTACATTGAAATAAATGCAGTTTAATTTATTAGTCCTACCCCCTTCTCTGCTTTGATCCTGCCTGCCCTGACTGTTTGACTTGCTTCTTGTCTTAACTGTACCAGTCTCAGATTGATATCTTTCCTCACTATCTCCCTGGGTTCTCCCCCCCCCCCCCCCACCTTACTAGTTTAAATCCTCCCGAGCAGCTCTAGCAAATCTCCCTGCCAGTATATTCGTCCCCTTCCAATTTAGGTGCAATCCATCCTTCTTGTACAGGTCACTTCTACTCCAGAAGAGATTCCAATGATTCAAAAATGTGAATCCTTCTCCCATACACCAGCTCCTCAGCCTTGCATTCATCTGCTCTATACTCCTCTTCCTACCCTCACTAACATGTAGCACCAGGAATAATCCAGATATTACTACTCTCAAGGACCTCCTTTTTAATTTTCTGCCTAACTCTCTCTACATTCTTCCTTAAGAATCTCATCCTTTTCCCTACCTATGTCAATGGTTCCAGTATGTACAATGACCTCCTGTTTGGCCCTCTCCCCGTTGAGAACATTCTGCACCCTCTCTGAGACATCCTTGATCCTGGCACCAGGGAGGCAACACATAATTCTGATTTTTCGCTGCTAGCCACAGAAACGTCTGTCTATGCCTTGGACCAGCAAGTCCCCTAATACAATCGATCTCTCGGAAGCCAACGTACCCTTCATTGCGTTTGAGCCAGTCTCAATGCCAGAAACTTGGCTATTTGTGCTGCATTCCCCAGAGAATCCATCACCCCCTACATTTTCCAAAACAGCATATTTGTTTGAAGTGGGGAGAGCTACAGAAGAGTCATGCACTACCTGCCTACCTCTCTTACTGTTCCTGGAGTTAACCCATCTATGTGACTGTATCTGTGACTTTTCTCCCTGCCTATAATTGTCTTCCACCACACTCCCTTGCTCTTGGAAATTCCTCATTGCCTCTAACTGATCCATTCGATCTGATAGGATTTGCAACTAATGGCATTTATTGCAGATATAATCCTCAGTAACACATAAACTCTCCCTCAACTTCACATCCAACAAGAAGAGCATATCACTCTGCTAAGGGCTATATTTGCTTCTTCCAATCTGCAGACCCAGAAAATAGCACTGTCTTATTCCTCTACAAAAACTGCTCCAGGCTAACTTAATACTTATGGCTTATATTTTTAAGTTTAATCAAGAGACATGTCTCAATAAAATGTATAATCAAGAAAGAACCCACTCTACTCACTACTGCAGACGTACAGTAACCTAAAACTATTTACTTATCTATTTCTGTGCTGTGACCACTCCCAAACAGGTTCCTCCAAGATAAGTTGTGAATTTCACTGTTTGTTAATTCTCCCAGATGCACTCCAATGTCCAGCGATACATGAATTCAACAGCAACGGCAGTAGCTGTGCAGATTCACTGCTGTGACAAAGTTGTAATTGATCAAACCGATTTCTATGCTACATAAGCTGCATGCTCTTCTTCATGCAAGGTCTAATTGGAGCTGCTTGTCATTAGTCAACTTAGATTCTTCCGCAGACATTGACCAGTTAGTCTGATTTGTTTGAGTTTAGCAGGATGTCAGTTTCCAATCTATACAATGCTGAAGTCCAGAATTTTAACCCATTTTACATATTATTGTGCCAGTTAACCAATTAGCAGTAACCAAGAAGAAAAAAAGCACATACATGTGTCAAAAAAGCACTTATACAATTAACCTTTGTGTTTACAATTTTTAATGCATGGCAACCTATTGCTTGAGATGTGGGTGTTGCTAATTGGGCTAGCATTTATTGCCCATTCCTAATTCCCCTGGAGAATGTGGTGGTAAGCTGTCGTCTTGAACTGCTGAAGTGGATTGGTGTAGAGACTTCTACTGTAATCACGCAGATGATGAGGAATTCCAGGATTTTGGTTTAGTGACAGTGAGGGAACAGCTGTTTAGTTCCAAGAGAAGATGATGTGTGGCTGGGAGGGGAGCTTGCACTTGGTAATGTTCCTATGTATCTATTGTTGATGGTCTTCTTATTCATGGATAAGTTATATATCTGATGAAGTACTCAACCATACACGACAAAAATCATGATTTCAAACTGGGCATTTTTTGGTAACAACAAACATATTGTTACGCAACTTCATGAATTTGTCTTTTTTCCTTGCAGAATAAGGATCCTAAAATGGCTCGTGTTGCACTTGAATCGTTATACAGACTATTGTGGGTCTACATGATAAGGATCAAATGTGAAAGCAATAATGTTACACAGAGGTAATAGATGTATTAAGGAACCATGATCATCATGCCATATTTTAAAGATCTTGGATATATTTTTCTTGATCCAAGATTTTGACTTGCAGGAGCACTCAGATGCCGACTGCACACACTTTGATTTTATCTTTATTGATTTCAGTGTTTGTACGTGGCAGTCTATGATAGAACCAGGGCTTTTTCCTGCCAAATTTAACAAGAAGTGATCATTAGTGAGGAAAACTTTAACATAGAATGCTGAAGGGCAATTTATTCATATTTTTTGCTGTACTTGAAAAGGGTAATGAAAAGCAAAAGAAAACTTAAGGATTGTAGTAAGGTCATAAATGAGTTTCTGTAACATTCCACAGCTGTGTGATTAGTTTTAAAATGCCCATGTATGAACTAGATTTACAGAGGAACCTCGATCATCCGGCATTCGATTATCTGAATTTCGGATTATCCGGACAAGACCGCACGGTCCCAATACTTGGCTAAACTGTGTTATCCAGCATTCAATTATCCGAACGTTTGATCATCCGAACAAAATGCTCCCCATCCGTGTTGTTCGGATAAGTAAATATTGAAAATAGTTTTCTGTTTCTATTTTGTGATGGGGTTATATTCAGCCATTGGTAAGAGTATTACGGTGGAGAAGAATGAGAAAGGGAAGTAGTGCAGTATTCAAGGAGCTCTATAACTTACGGAAGTTGCTCCCTTCAGCAGCAGGTCTATTACTAAATCACTAGCTACACATGTAATTCAAAGCAGCAGTGCATGCCAAGGCTGAACATCAACAGATAGGCAGTGATTGAAGTGGATCAACTGGCTATGAATTCCCTCTAAGACAGTCAAAAATCTGCCACTTATTCCTCATGTAAGGCAACCTCACCACTATCATTTTTATGACATAAAGGTCTTCCAGACACCTACAACAACAGACACCTACTTGCTACTGTCCTTTGGGTACCTGTGACAGTTTATTTTTTTCACAGCACTGAGCCTTTGCATGTAACAAGCAACTTACTAGTGAGTTGAAAATTGCATTTGGTTGTGTACACTGAATGAGTTTGAACACTTTATTACATCGGAGCAGGAGCCGTCCACTCAGCCCTTCAAACCTGCCCTGTCATTCAGTCATTAGTGGCTGATCTGAATCTTCATCCACATTTGTTTCATACCCTTTAGGACTCTTATGTAACAAATATCTATCACTCTCAGTTCAGAATTTTCCAGTTGACTATCTTTGACAGATTTTTTGGGGAAAAAACATAGCGACATAAAAAGTAGGACCAGCAGTAAGCTATTTGTCACTCTAAGTCTGCTCCACCATTCAATATGATCTTGGCTGATCCTCCAACTCAATGCCATATTTCCGATTCTTCACATACCCCTTGATGTTCTTAATATCTAAAACTATATTTATCTCCTTGAGTATATTGTGACTTGGCCTCCACAGCCTTCTGTGGTATAGGATTCCACAGGTCCACTACCCTTTGAATGAAGAAAGTTTTCTTCTTCTCATCCAAAATGGCCTACCCGATATCCCGAGACTATCCTTTGGTTCAATAATGCACCATCAGGAAGAACATCCTCATTGCATCTAATCCAGCTGGCCCCTTTAGAATTTTATGGTTTAATCAGATTCCTTCTCATTCTTTTAAAATCTAGTGAATACAGGGTCAGTTAAATCAATTTATTTTCGTAGGTCAATCCTGCCATCTCTGGTATGAGCCTCATGAACCTCTGCTGCACTCCCTCTATAGCAAGTATTCTTAGGTAGGGAGACCAAAACTGCATGCAATATTCCAGGTGTGATCTTACAAAGGGCCTGTATAACAGCAGCAAGACATCCCTACTTCTGAACTCAAATAGCATTCCAGATATCCACAACTCCATTACTGCATATAACAATAGGTAATAATGTTTACAATTTTAATAATTTCCAACTCCCAAAAAACTGAAATATTAATTTCTCGCATGCAGTGAATTTTATCCTGTCATAGGTATCGATATTTTGATTTACCAGGTTGTATCTGTTGCACTTTGTGTAACAGCATTAAATTGTAAGAGGACAATTCTTACCAGGAGTACATTGCCTCTCCTGCTGTAGCATTTATAATGTATTTTGTATAATTATACAATTTCATTTCGACTCCTTCAAATGCTGCATCCGTAGTAATATTTGTATGCCAATTCAATGATTTTTTTGTTTGTACTTACAACAATGGATGCTTTCCTTTACTCTTATATTCATACAGTACTATAGTCTTAGAGAGCAGAATCCTTTGCTCTAGAGCTACAAAGTGGTCATGGAAGTGAGTTACATTTCCTCACAGGGTTGGGTCTGCTTTTTATGCATGCAAGAGGAGCACATTTACAGATTGTACAGTATTTGCTCCAGCTGTTACCTTCTGGCATCACAGACCTTTGTGCCATATTTAAAGGGTATTCAAATAGACATTCATTCCCTGCAAGCCAGGACCATTACTTGGATCTGCTTGGGTACCTGCAGCTATACATTCTGGCCCTCTACCCTTGCCCAGTCAGTCAGCTTTTCTTCCCATGCCAGCTAAATTTCAAAGATCCTAATTGCAAACTTTGTCCTGCTTCTTGAAACTGTACTTTGGCGCCTCATTCAATTAAGTTTTCCTGCCCATGTTAATTCCTCCTCCCAGGAACAGCCCAAGATTCCGCATAGTCTCTACTTAGATAAAGTTAAAAATCACACAACACCAGGTTATAGTCCAACAGCTTTATTGGGAAGCACTAGCTTTTTGACTGCAGCTCCTTCATCAGGTAGCTGTGGGACAGGATCATAAAAAACAGGATTTATAGCAAAACATCACAGTGTCATGCTACTGAAATGGTATATTGAACAAACCTAGATTGCTGTTATGGTTTTAAAGAAAAGGTGACATCTCAGCTCAGACAATGAACTAATGGTGTGAGGTCATGCACGCACACACACACATCTATAAATCTATGGGGTGAATTTGCATTTGCAGAATTATATTTGCAGAAACATTCTATTTTGTTCAAAAAGCGCACAACCTACAGGCAGTCAATCCGTGTAATGTGTTATAACTTCCTAATTCGGAAAGAGAACCAGTCTGACTCAAGGTTGGGATGGAGACAGACTCTAAACTTACACCTTTAATGCATTGTCTGAGCTGAGATGTCACCTTTTTTAAAAAACTTTAAGTTATCTCAAGAATGTGACATAAAAGAAGTTCTGGGGTGTAAGTTTTAATGAACTGAAACCTGCAACCCATGCTAAATGATGAAGTACTTAACATAATCTAGGTTTGTTCAATATGTCATTTCAGTTGCATGACATATTTGCTATAAATTCTGTGTCTTGTAATCCTGTCCCACAGCTACCTGATGAAGGAGCAGCTAGTGCTTTCAAATAAACCTGTTGGAAATCTGGTGTTGTGTGATTTTTTTAAAAAATATCTTTTATTGAAAAAAAATTTCTTTACAAAATTACAAAAATATGAAAATATAACATTATAACAACAAAAACAACAAAAGTACTCTCAACTACACGCATTACATATCAATAAATAAGTAAATAATGCAGCTCAGCATAACAAGACCTCAGCTCTCAACCTTCAAGAGCATCAATGAGTAAGCCCACTTTTGCTCGAAATTCTTCCTGTCAGGACATTAGGCTTATTAAACTGAACTAGCATGGCTAGACAAAAGCCGTAATTAAAATGGCAGACATATCTGCTTCCAAATAATTCAAAAAGGGCTGCCAAACCTAATAAAAATTATCTATTTTCTGGTGCAACATATTTGTAAGAAAGTCCAAAGAAATGTGTTCCATAATTAGCTTATGCTCCCCCCTCCGACAGACCCAGGGGGTTCTCAGACACCCAGCACATCAGAATGTTCTTCCTCGCACAAAAAGCGAAGATGCTAAAAAGCTGTACATCTAAGGGAGATAAAATCGGCAAACCCAGGAGAAAAGAAACTGGTTCCACCTCGACTTTGGTCCCCAAGACCCCCTCTATTACTCCTGCCACAAGCTCCAATACATACGGAGCTTGTGGCAGGACCACAAACAATGAGTGAGGGTACCTGTATTTATTTTACATTTGGGGCACATTGAAGACACACCCTGCATAAATTTTGCAAGACGCTCTGGGGCCAGCTGTGCCCCATGAAGAATATTTAACTGCATAGCATGGGTCCAATTACATATTGAAATTGTCCTCGCACTCTCTCAAATGTCCTCCCAAGTGTCCGGAGTGATCTCCACTCCTAACCCTCTCTCCCAGACCTCCTGCAATTGCTCGATGTCACCCGAGGTACATCCCCGCAACAAACGATAGAGAGTACTCACTGAAAGAGTGCTTTTAACCTGAAGTAGCTCTTTTCCATATCAGATCTGTTACACTCAGTCAGGAGTATAGTCTCTTTTCGGATACAATCTCTGATCTGAAAAAAACTGAAGAGGTCTCTGCTTGATAAGTTATTTGATCAAATGACACATATGAATTATTTGATCAAATGACATTTGCGTTTCATCTTCAACCAGGTCATCCAAACAAGAGACTCCCCTGTCTGCCCAGGGCTTAAATCCAGGATCCATTGTCCCTGGCCAGAAACCTGGCATTCCAACTATGGGAGTATGGAAAGATGTTTTAGACATATTACACTTCATCTGTCTCTTGCCCTCCACGCTCTGACAGTATTAATAACTATTGGATTGCGGCAATGTTCCACAACTATCCTAATTTTGTACAGAAACAACAGGTTAATAAGAAGACACTTTGCCTGGGAGGCCTCAGCAGTCAAACATATTGATGCCAAGTCCTCACAAGCCTAATCACTCACAAAAAATAAAAGGAAGCTCAATTGATAACTTCTGACATCTGGGAGATCCACTCCTCCCAACCCCTGGGGCATTTACAATTTCATAAGTTTGATAAGAGGTTGCTTATGATGCCAAATAAAGGAACTAAACCAAACATTTAATTTCTGAAATGTTTGTCTAGGAAAAAGTATCTGCAGAGAATGTAATAAGCAAGGAAAAACATTCATTTTAATAAAAGCAACTCAACCTAGCCATGATATTGGAAGAGTCCCCCATCTTTGAAGGTCTTGTTTAATCTTGTCAAACAAATGAACAAAATTAGCCTTGAGTAACTGAACAAAACTAGAGGTAACAGAGTGCCTAACTAAAGAAAGCCTCCCTGTGCCCACTTAAAGGAGAACCCACCTTCAACGTCTGGTATTCCCCTGAGACCCCCATAGGCATAGCCTCCAATTTTGAAAAATTGATCTTGTAACCTGAGAAAAAGCCAAATGAAGTAATACATTATATCAACTGGGGCGCCGAAATTACTGGGTTCAAAAGGAAAATGAGAACATCACCCAAATATAATGTGATCTTATGTACCTTCGATGCTACCTTTGGGGCACCTGTATTAGGGTCCCCACGAATGGCCTCTGCCAGTGACTCAATCACCAATGTGAAAAACAGAGGTGAGAGGAGACAGCCTTGCCGTCAACCCCTACCGATATTAAAATGATCAGACCTTATACCATTAGTGAGAACCACTGCCAGAGGATCACTGTAAAGGACCCTTACCCATCTAGTAAACACTTCACCCAGACCAAACGCTTCAGGGTATTAAAAAAGACATGGCCATTCCACCCGGTTAAATGCTTTTCCGCGTTCAAGGAAACCACCAATCTTTGAACTGATCCTAGCTGGCACACTTCAATCATGTTAAGCAGTCTCCTAACATTATTAGATCTGCGACCCTTTATAAAGCCTGTCTGATTCTCCTTAATAATAGAGGGCAACACCCTTTCCAAACTGAATGCCAGGGTCTCCAATATAATTTTAAAATCAGAGTTTAAAAGCAAGATGGGTCTGTAAGAAGCACAGTCTGCCAGGGTTTTCCCTTTCTTGAGGATAAGAGAGATATTAGCCTCTCCAGGATGGTGGGAGGCAAATCCGACTATATGAATAGTTATACATATCTAGCATTGGTCCTGACAGTATGTTTGCAAATTCTTTATAAAACTGACTGGGCAAGTCATCAGGGCCAGGCGCCTTTCCACTTTGAAGTTGCCTCACCGCCTGTTGTGTGATTTTTTAACTTTGTCCACTCCAGTCCAACACTAGCTCCTCCACATCATGGCTTTCTAGATAAACTCTTCTTGACTGGCTTTACCTTTCTTCCAAGTCACTAATGCTATACAAAAAAAACTAAGATGTTGTGCTCTTGACCTTATGCACGAGCAATCAAAACCAAAAACTCTGACACAGAATTTCCCCAGCTTTATTGTTGGTGAACAGTTTAGGTAATGGGGCTGGAAATTCAGGGGAATTGACATTATTGGGATCCCAATGTGATCCCTTCCTATGTTAACTAGGGTGACTTACAAGTACAACAGAAAATCTCTGTGGATCTGGCAGGAAGCCAAATGATGTAGTTTGAAAGATAATTAAGAGCCTTTTGACTAGGAGGAACAACTTTAACAGGAAGGAGTAGCAGCTGCATTTTCTACTGCCATATACAGCTAGAGGAGATGTCCAGAATTAAATCATGAAGGAGGTGATACCCTCAACATCTGTTATATAGCCAAACGTCCTATATCAGAGTCAAGGGGGGAGGTTATGGCAGTAGGGGCTAAGAAATCATTGAGAAGGTCTTTTTATTCTTCTTCCCTGTCAGGGTGACCTACACGTCCTTGCTAACTGTGAGCACTTGACTGTATTTGTGTGTTTCATTCAGCCAGCCAGATAAAACTTTGGTTGATACTTTGCGAAGTGACACCCAGAATGTCCAGGCCATTGTTATGGGCCTGTGTGCACTCAGTGGCCTGCGTGCACTCAGTGGCCTGCCATATATAACTCTCCCTGAGATCAGTCACTCTTTCAATGTCTGTGGCTTCAAAACACTTAGGTTAGAGATGAACACCTGCATCTTCTTTAAAAGGTGCAGAATGCCTTAGAAAATTCTGACAGATACACATATATTTCTCTATGCTGCTCCACAAGTACCCATTTGATCTGTGACTGGAGGAACTCAGTCCTCCAAGTAAGGCTTTGGTTACTGTCTAACCAAATAAGGCTTGAAGTGTCCTGCACACTTGAGTAAGGACTTTCACTGCTATCTCTGTCTCCAGCAGCTAGTTACACCTGCTCATTGTGTGCCTCTATCTGAGATGGTGGACAGAGTGAGGTTTGCATACAAATGATTTGCATGGGTGTCATATAACAATGCATTGTGGTATGCTGATCTCTGTCTGAGATCTCCACAGCTGCCGCCTCCTCATTGTGTCAACTTTGACTGTTTACCTATGGGAGATGAAAGACATGAGTTAATGCTTAATTTAGGGGAAATAGGGTCAGCATTATCTATATTCTAACATTTATCATTGATTCAACATGAGCAATGATTGATTGCCCAATGGTAATGTCTTTAGTTGTCACCAATAGTTGGATTTTATATGTTTTTATGTTGAAAATGTGTTGCTGGAAAAGCGCAGCAGGTCATGCAGCATCCAAGGAACAGGAGAATCGACATTTTGGGCATAAGCCCTTCTCCAGCATCTGCAGTCCTCACTTTCTCCTCTATGTTTTTATGTTACCTGCTTAACTGGGAAAGGTGCCAGGAGTGGGGTGTGGGCTGGTGGCGAGTGTGGACCTGACGTGGCAGCTTCATGTTACCTACTTAACTGCATCTCAGTTTTATCAGTGGTGGGGTTTGCACTGAGTAGTCTGCTTAATTCATGTCCACCCAAGGGTTCACCTCCTCCAACATTTTTGTTTTCATGGTCCCCAACGCCTCATCTTCACCATGCTCATCCAGTCCCTATACACATTGATCCACCATGATGAAGCCTTCTAAGCCCTCTATGTCTTCCTCTCAGGCCATCCCAACCAGTACCCTTCCACCGACACCCTCATCCACTTGGCTGAACTGGTCTCACCCTCAACAACTTCCTCCCACTTTCTCCAAACCAAAGGGGTAGCCATGGGCACCTGCATGGGACCCAACTATGCCTGCCTTTTTAGCGGGTACGTGGAACAGACCATCTTCCACATTTACACCGGCACCAGCCCCACCTGTTCCTCCACTATATTGATGACTGTATAGGCGATACCTCGTGCTTCCACGGGGAGGTTGAACAGTTCATCAGCTTTACTAACACCTTCCACCCAACCTCAAATTCACGTGGACCATCTCAGACACCTCCCTCCCCTTCCTGGACCTCTCCATCTCTGTCTCCGGCGGCCGACTAACCATGGATATCTACTACAAACCCACCGACTCCCACAGCTATCTAGACTACACCTCCTCCCACCAATTCCTCCACATCTGCCACATCTGTTCCCAGGATGACCAATTCCACCCTAGAAAATCCCAGATGCCTCCTTCTTCCAAGATCGCAGGGTTGACGATGCCCTCCAGCGTATCTCCTCCAGTGTATCTCCTCCACTTCCTGCACCACTGCCCTTGAATCCCACCCCTCCCAATGCAACAAGGTTCTCACTGGTTCTCACTTTCCACCCTACCAACCTTCACATACATCGCATCATCCTTCACCATTTCTCCCACCTTCAAACGGACCCCACCACTTGAGATATATTTCCCTCCCCACCCCTAACAGCATTCTGGAGAGACCATTCCCTCCACAACTCTCTCGTCAGGTCCACACTCGCCACCAGCCCACACCCCACTCCTGGCACCTTTCCCTGCCACCGTAGGAAGTGCAGAACCTGTGCCCACACACCACTTCCCTCACCTCTATCCAAGGTCCCAAAGGATCCTTCCACATTCTACAGAAATTTACCTGTACTTCTACCAATGTCAACTACTGTATCCATTACACCCAATGTGGTCTCCTCTACATCGGGGAGACAGGACGCCTTCTTGTGGATCATTTCAGAGAACATCTCTGGGACACCCGCACCCACCAACCCCACCGCCCATGGCTGAACACTTCAATTCCCCCTCCCACGGTGTTAAGGACATGCAGGTCCTGGGCCTCCTCCACTGCCAAACCGTTACTACCCGATGCCTGGAGGATGAACGCCTTATGTTCCACCTTGGGACCCTGCAACCACACGGGATAAATGTGGATTTCAGCAGTTTCCTCATTCCCCTCCCCCGACATTATATCAGTCCCAAGCCTGTAACTCGGCACCGCCCTTCTGACCTGTCCATCACCTTTCCCATCTATCTGCCCCACCCTTCCTTTGACCTATCACCTTTCCTCTTAACCTCAACTACGTATCACTTTCTCAACTACCTTATTCCCCCTCCACCAACCCCACCCCCTCCCCTTTATATCTCAGCTCCCCCAGCCCACAAGCCTCACTTCTGATGAAGGGCTTTCGCCCAAAATGTTGATTCTCCTGCTTCTCGGATGCTGCCTGACCTGCTGTGCTTTTCCAGCAAAGGTCTCAACCTTCATCCTGCCAAAGCCAGGATTTAAACAATGGTGGGAAAGTCTAGGCTTATCAGAGGTCCCTCTCTAATTTGTTACCCTGTCTAGTTTTACTCTTAAATCCTGACCCCAATACCCATCAATAGACCTAATGATAAACACTGGCCAAGACCCCCAGTCCAGCTCTTCAAACCGTGAGTGCCGTGCTAACAGTTACCATTGTTTCTGGTGGCACAACTCCTGATTTGCTGGAAGTTCCCAACATGTCTCTAAGGAAGGGAAATGTTCCTTCAAGCCTATTAATGGCCCATGGGCATTGTGCCTTCAGGGCAGCCATTCTTCTCACAGTTGTGAACCCCTGAATTTTAGCTGGAGGTGAAGACCATTATATTCCAGAAAACCATGCTCTGATCACCTCTGGTTCTGGGCCTTTACTGCTGTTGTCTTGCCAACCTCCAGGATTCCTTATCTATAAATGCCAATTCCAACTTAATTCTCTGCTTCTTGGCATTATGAGTTATCTTTTCCTGGCATGAGAAGGAACTGAGAGTTAGGATTGTGAGGATGGAAGATGAAAATACGAGAAGGGTGACTGAGGACCTTAAGTTATGGATCATATATGTGATGTCCATTTAGATGGTGATTTGAGAAAGATGGTGGAGAAAAGGTAAAGGGATGGTATCGAGACAATTTTGGGGAGGTGAGAGAGTGATGGTAGCTATTGAGAGTTACAAAGTATTCACCTTGCTCGACCTCTTGAAGTCATTGAATCTTTTCTGGCACTGGATTCAGGTTCTTAATATAACACTTATGCTGCACTCCACATCAGCAATTTCATTTCATGTCTGCTTGGTGAAACCTGCCTTTATGAAGAATGTATTCATGGTAGCATCAACTGCCTCATTTCATCCTCCCTCCTCGATTGATCAGGAAACCTGGAGACGAGCTGCTAATAGGTTTGCTTTGAGGATAAAACAATAAAACAAATTGGGTGTTGCATTCCTAACTTGTAAATAGCCCTTTCTTTGCAGCAGAGACTAATGTAGTAAAATGTTTCCTCATACTGTCAGCAGTTTTGTTACCAAGAGGGATACCTAAACTTTGGGTTTATGCTGTTGGGAGGCAGAACTCCTTGCCGCCATTGCAAACTCAAGAACACTCACTATCCAGTCGTCCCATGATACATTCTGATTTTATGTATCCTCTGTGTACTTGGAACTTTTTTACACAACTCCCTGCCATCTGATGAAAAGGTCTACTTCTTATCTGGTGCTAAAGTTAACAGTGACTTAAGACCTATGCAGTAACAAGACCTTTATGAAAATTGGCATTCTTCCATTTTGCATAAGCATTGTGTCGGAGAATGGTTTTTATTGAGCATTACTGGATTCCATATTCCCTCAGATCTTTAGTGGGTCCAAAATTACAATTTAAAAATGAAAATTTATTGAATTTTTTCAGAGAAAATTGTCATTATAGTCTTATTTTTACTGTTAATAGCAAACAAACTCAAAGGTTATTGCAATGTCTTTTCCTTTTAAACTTTACAACAGTTGTCTGTGAATCACTAAATGTTGCTTGAAATGGGAATACTCAAGGATGAGAAGTGGTTAATTGACTTGAAGCTGTCAGATTTCATGATCAGCTAATGTTTATTAAAATTGAGCAAATGTGATACTTCATTCTCAGTGTGATTACATGTACAGTAACATTTCCATCATTTTCCTTAGAGAAAAGTATTTAGTCAATCATCAATCTCTTTCCTTTATAGTCGACTTGGAAGCATTACAACTACACTTTTTCCCAAAGGATCTCGCAGCGTGGTGCCCAGGGATATGCCTCTCAACATTTTTGTGAAAATCATACAATTCATTGCTCAGGTATGGAAACTGATTACAAATTAGTCCATCTGTTACATTTACTTTGTTCTTGCTCAATGACATGATAAATTTAAATGAAAATAAACAAGATTCATTAGTAACTTGATAATATTCTAACAATCGTATTAAATAAATATTATAACAATTGAAGAGATTCAGAGGTCTTTAATGCAGAGCCTTAAAGAACAGATGGTTGCAGCAGGAAAACAATTTTGGAAAAGTATATATTCCATATGTCAACATACAAAGAACTTGTTGGGAATCACATGATTGCTCACATTGAAGTTGGGGAAGACAGAGCTGCTCACGTGCATACTGAATTAGAGGCTGGAATTTTGCATCTCTCCATGTGAGCTGGTGTAGGAGGAGGCATAATGTTTTGTGGGATAGGGAGGAGATGGTGT
This sequence comes from Chiloscyllium plagiosum, assembly GCF_037043375.1. NCBI lineage: Eukaryota > Metazoa > Chordata > Chondrichthyes > Orectolobiformes > Hemiscylliidae > Chiloscyllium > Chiloscyllium plagiosum. The sequence goes on from NW_028270144.1 coordinate 94,583,715, forward strand.
GTCTGTGGCCCACCTACCTTCACTAGACTATTAGGTGGAGATGGTGAGTACTCTAACAAATTGACCCCTTTAATTGGTCACTTAAAACCCTCCTCCCATCGCTGCTGGCACTTTGCCACCAGCAGCATGCCCATACCACATGGCCAGGTTGTTAGGTATGCCTTTGTTGCTTGGAAGTGGGCTTTGTATAGAGTTGGCTCCTCCTATTTGAGGACCCCTGCAAAAGGTCTGTCATAGAACATAGAACATAGAACATAGAACAATACAGCACAGAACAGCCCTTCGGCCCACGATGTTGTGCCGAACATTTGTCCTAGCTTAAGCACCCATCCATGTACCTATCCAATTGCCGCTTAAAGGTCACCAAAGATTCTGACTCTACCACTCCCAAAGGCAGCGCATTCCATGCCCCCACCACTCTCTGGGTAAAGAACCCACCCCTGACATCTCCCCTATACCTTCCACCCTTCACCTTAAATTTATGTCCCCTTGTAACACTCTGTTGTACCCGGGGAAAAAATTTCAGACTGTCTACTCTATCTATTCCTCTGATCATTTTATAAACCTCTATCAAGTCACCCCTCATCCTTCGCCGTTCCAACGAGAAAAGGCCTAGCACTCTCAACCTATCCTCGTACGACCTATTCTCCATTCCAGGCAACATCTTGGTAAATCTTCTCTGCACCCTCTCCAAAGCTTCCACATCTTTCCTAAAGTGAGGCGACCAGAACTGCACACAGTACTCCAAATGTGGCCTAACCAAAGTCCTGTATAGTTGCAACATCACTTCACGACTCTTGAATTCAATCCCTCTGCTAATGAACACTAATACACCATAGGCCTTCTTACAAGCTCTATCCACCTGAGTGGCAACTTTCAAAGATCTATGAACATAGACCCCAAGATCCCTCTGTTCCACCACCTCACTAAGAACCCTACGTTAACCCTGAATTCCGCATTCTTATTTGTCTTTCCAAAATGGACAACCTCACACTTGGCAGGGTTGAACTCCATCTTCCACTCCTCAGCCCAGCTCTGCATCATATCTAAGTCCCTTTGCAGCAGACAACAGCCCTCCTCACTATCCACAACTCCACCAATCTTCGTATCATCTGCAAATTTACTGACCCACCCTTCGACTCCCTCATCCAAGTCATTAATAAAAATTACGAACAGCAGAGGACCCAGAACTGATCCCTGCAGAACTCCACTTGTAACTGGGCTCCACGCTGAATATTTACCATCTACCACCACTCTCTGACTTCGACCCGTTAGCCAGTTTTCTATCCAACTGGCCAAATTTCCCTCTATCCCATGCCTCCTGACTTTCCGCATAAGCCTACCATGAGGAACCTTATCAAATACCTTACTAAAATCCATGTGTACTACATCCACTGCTCTACCCTCATCCACATGCTTGGTCACCTCCTCAAAGAATTCAATAAGACTTGTAAGGCAAGACCTACCCTTCACAAATCCGTGCTGGCTGTCCCTAATCAAGCAGTGCCTTTCCAGATACTCATAAATCCTATCCCTCAGTACCCTTTCCATTACTTTACCTACCACCGAAGTAAGACTAACTGGCCTGTAATTCCCGGGGTTATCCCTATTCCCTTTTTTGAACGGGGCACAACATTCGCCACTCTCCAGTCCCCTGGTACCACCCCCGTTGACAGTGAAGATGAAAAGATCATTGCCAACGGTACTGCAATTTCCTCTCTTGCTTCCCACATAATCCTAGGATATAGTGGGTGGCACGGTGGCACAGTGGTTAGCACTGCTGCCTCACAACGCCAGAGACCCGGGTTCAATTCCCGCCTCAGGCAACTGACTGTGTGGAGTTTGCACGTTCTCCCCGTGTCTGCGTGGGTTTCCTCCGGGTGCTCCGGTTTCCTCCCACAGTCCAAAAGATGTGCAGGGTCAGGTGAATTGGCCATACTAAATTGCCCATAGTGTTAGGTAAAGGGTAAACGTAGGGGTATGGGTGGGTCGGTGTGGACTTGTTGGGCCGAAGGGCCTGTTTCCACACTGTAATCTAATCTAATCTAATCTAATCCCATCAGGCCCGGGGGACTTGTCTATCCTCAAGTTGTTCAAAATGTCCAACACATCTTCCTTCCTAACAAGTATCTCCTCTAGCTTACCAGTCCGTTTCACACTCTCCTCTTCATCAATACGGTCCCTCTCATTCGTAAATACTGAGGAAAAGTACTCATTCAAGACCTCTCCTACCTCTTCAGACTCAATACACAGTCTCCCACTACTGTCCTTGATTGGACCTAGTGGGAAATGAGGAAACTGGAGAAATCTGAGTTCAGATTTCAGACGAACTCAGATTTCTCCAGTTTCCTCATTTCCCCTCCCCCCCACCTTGTCTCAGTCAAATCCCTCGAACTCAGCACCGTCTTCCTAACCTGCAATCTTCTTCCTGACTTCTCCGCCCCCACCCCACTCCAGCCTATCACCCTCACCTTGACCTCCTTCCACCTATCGCATTTCCAACGCCCCTCCCCCAAGTCCCTCCTCCCTACCTTTTATCTTAGCCTACTGGGCACACTTTCCTCATTCCTGAAGAAGGGCTTATGCCCAAAACGTCGATTCTCCTGTTCCTTGGATGCTGCCTAACCTTGTTCCCTAGTCAGCAATTCTGTCTCAGCCTGCTGCAGTGTTCCAGTGAAGCACAGCACAAGCTGGAAGAACATCACCTCATTTTCCATTTGGGAACTCAACAGACTTCTGGACTCAATATCGAGTTCAACAATTTTTGGCTTGACCTTTCCCATGCCCTTACCCTAACTCCCACACACCAGACCTTGTTATCACATCGTCTGCTATTACACACAGACCATTGTAAACCACTAACAGTACCAATTAGCAGTTATTCAGTCTCCTAGCCTGATCACTATCCACTCCTTTGTCTGTCCAACTGTTTTTCTTTTTGGGTTCTATCTCTACCTATAATTTACTCCTAACCCCCTCCACCCCACCCATCTTATGCATAAAAAACATTTTCCTAGCTACCATCAGTTCTCAGGAAGGATCACAAAACGCAAATTCTGACCTCTCTCCACAGATGCTGCCAGACCTGCCTACTGAGCTTTTCCGACAATTTCTGATTTTTGTTTCTGATTTTCAGCATCCACAGTTCTTTTATTTTTTTTCATATATTCATGTTTTCTTTGTAAATTTTGAATATTTTCAGTGTTTCTGTATAAAATTGCTAAATATGTTCAATATTATAGTAATTTTAAGAAATATTTTTCACTTATCAGGAGCGATTAGATTTTGCTATGAAAGAAATCATATTTGACCTTCTTAGTGTTGGAAAGTCACCAAAGACCTTCAGTCTGAATCCTGAGGTATTTATTGTTTTCTTCCAAAATATTCTTGTCTTAATTTAAGAATTTTTTTTGGATAATTGTATTATTATAGAAAAAGTTCTTTTTAACCAGTAATTTCAAACTTAATCACAAAAAAATTGTTTAGTTACAATATACAGTAAACTCTAAACTAATGAACAACACTGTTTACCAGCTTGCTACCATTGAAAGAAGCTAAAAACTTACTGAGACTAATTGAGACTGTGTGGCAATATCAGACCCTTATACCCATAACCAATTGCAGCAGCAGCAACTATCTGCTCTGGTTTACTGCTAAATCTCGTGCAAAAGTGTGTTTTACTATTTAAATTATGATTAAAGTTTGTGAGAAGATTTGTAGCTCGGGTGCTCGTTGTTGTGGTTCTATTCGCCGAGCTGGGAATTTGTGTTGCAGACGTTTCGTCCCCTGTCAAGGTGACATCCTCAGTGCTTGGGAGCCTCCTGTGAAGCGCTTCTGTTATCTTTCCTCCGGCATTTGTAGTGGTTTGAATCTGTTGCTTCCGGTTGTCAGTTCCAGCTGTCCGTTGTAGTGGCTGGTATATTGGGTCCAGATCGATGTGCTTATTGAATTCACCACAATGGTATACAGGAAAGCCACTCACACAGACCAAGTCCTGAACTATGAAAGCAACCACCCCAACACACACAAAAGAAGTTGCATCAAGACACTGTTCAAAAGGGCCACAACACACTGCAGTACACCAGAAGTGCAAAAAGAGGAAGAAGAACACCTATACAATGTATTCACCAAAAACAGATACCCCTGCAATTTCATCAACAGATGCCTAAGAGAAAGACAACTGAACGAGGACATGCCCCAACCCAAAGGACTAGCCATGTTACCATACATCAAGAGCATTTCCGAACTGACAGCCAGACTACTGCAACCACTAGGACTCATAACAGCACACAAACCAACAACCACTCTCAGACAACAACTCACCAGAACGAAGGACCCGATACCCAGCATGAGTAAAACCAATGTAGTGTACAAAATCCCATGCAAGGGCTGCACAAAATACTACATAGGACAAACAGGAAGACAGCTAACGATCCGCATCAATGAACACCAACTAGCCACGAAACGACACGACCAGCTATCCTTAGTAGCCACACATGCAGATGACAAGCAACATGATTTCGACTGGGACAACACTACTATTATAGGACAAGCCAAACAGAGAACAGCCAGGGAATTCCTAGAGGCATGGCACTCATCCACAGATTCAATCAATAAGCACATCGATCTGGACCCAATATACCGGCCACTGCAATGGACAGCTGGAACTGACAACCAGAAGCGACAGATTCAAACCACTATAAATGCTGGAGGAAAGATCACAGAAGCGCTTCACAAGAGGCTCCCAAGCACTGAGGATGTCACCTTGACAGGGGCCGAAACGTCTGCAAACAAATTCCCAGCTCGGCGAACAGAACCTCAATAAATTATGATTAAATTGTTTTGAAAACAAGGAAATCTTTAATATAAAATAGGTCATGACATTTTGATTTAATAGCCCAATAAGTGGATTGTCATATATATGTATAGTAATGTGTTTAATTTTAACCCCAATCTATATGAATGAAGGAAAGTCCTTGTTTCATGCCAAAATATTGCCAAGTGTACTTCTGCAATATGTTTCAATGCTTCACAGAGAATGAATATTGGTTTGAGAGCTTTCCTTGTGATTGCTGACAACCTGCAACAGAAGGATGGGGAGCCTCCAATGCCTAACACAGGAGCTGTACTCCCTTCTGGAAACACACTCAGAGTGAAGAAGACTTATTTGAGTAAAACCTTGACCGAAGAAGAAGCAAAAATGATAGGTCAGTCTTAAGTTGTTAATACACATTTTTTTTTAAACTGTGATAGGATAGAATTCCTTACAGTGAGAGATTAAGAGAACCATGTTGGAATTTTAAAATAAAATTCTACCTCTTGGATTCTGAAATACTTTATGCATATAGACAACAGCCACTATAAAGTTATGTGTTTGGATGTGGAACTAGAGAAACTTCCAATTTTGTAGATGATGCCAAAGTCAGAAGCATGATAAATAGAATAATTCTGAGCACCAAATTAAGTTGCAAAGGGATATTGATAGTTTCTGATCTGAAAAAAAAGCATATAGCAAATGGAAGTCAGTGTCAGTGAATGTAAGATTTAGTTTAAAATGAAAATGTTAAAAGTTGACATTTAATTGTGAATCTGTTTTAAAAATACTAAGGCCACAATTAATGTAGTGGATGGAATTGAATCTAGGAGATGCATTCCTAAGTAGGACAGAAGGGACCAGCCAATCTCTAGTATACTGCACCGACCAATGAGAGGAAGAGTCAATACACAAATAACTAGATTTTGTTTTTGTTTCAGTGTATTGGAGAAACATAACAGGTCTGGGAGAGAACACTGTTAATATTTTGAGCCCAGTGACCCTTTGTTAGAATTGAAAATAGCTGGGGTAGAATTTATACTGAAGACGCTATAGTGTCGAAACAGGCCCTTCAGCCCAAAAGGTTCACACTGACCCTCCGAGGAGTAACCCACTCAGGCCCATTCCCTTACTCTATTACTCTACATTTACCCCTGACTAATGCACCTAACCTACATATCCCTGAACATTATGGACAATTTAGTATGGCCAATTCACCTAATCTGCACGTCTTTGCACTGTGGGAGGAAACTGGAGCACCCAGAGGAAACCCACACAGACACAGGGAGAATGTGCAAACTCCACACAGGCAGTTGTCTGAAGCTGGAATTTAACCTAGGTCTCTGGCACTGTGATATAACAGTGCAAATCACTGAACCACTGTGCCACCTCGTGCCACCTGCCGTTAATTGAGAAGAGAATAGACTATGTTAAGATAGTCCCCAGAGAGAGAGAAAAGGAATAGACACATAAAGAGCTTGCTGATGATCAGCCGAGAGAGAGATAACAGCTAGGCAATGTGAACGAGAAGTGTAAATGTTTGAAAACAAGTCGGCTGTGTTGGAAACAGCCCAAACAGGACAGGACCTAGGGGTGTGAGGGAAGGAAGCAAACAAGGAAGTGGTATTTGCATTAAATTTCACATTCATTGTGCAGATGTGGGATCCATACTGTGGGAATAATGTTAAAATAACATTGAGAATACAATGCAGGTTCACCAGCAAGCTGCCTAATATACCCAAATACAAAATTCAAGGATTTGGGCTTTTTCCATAGAAATAGATGAGATTGCAAATTTGATAGTAGCATTGTAAAAAATAAGAACAAGATTATTAAAACAGATTAGAACTTATATTTATTGCAATCCAAATTGATGTGATTCCAGTAACCACTCAATATCATGGTGAGAAAATGGAGATAAAGAGCTGGAAAAAGTTTGTCCTCCTGCTTTACCATCATAACTTGGGCAAGCCAACCCCAATCCTCCAGCCAGTTGCATGTAATCAATTTTAGCTAATCTCAAGGACAGGGGGCAAAGAGGAAGAAAGTTGAAGGGCAAGCCAGCAGTCAATATAGTTGCTATATGGAGTCAGAAGGAAAGTCTCCATTAAAAAAAAAGTTGTGAAAGATTTTAGGGCCTCTTTTTGAGAAGGGTCCTGTGCAGAGAGTATCAAGGCAACACCACGTCGTAGTAAACTGAACTCAACTTGAAAGACTACTAGTTAACCATTGCAAGCTTTGTTTTGTCTTAACAAATTGAAGAGTTCAGATTTGAAATGTGCCAAACATTGAAAAGGGACCTAGGCTCACAATCACAACAATTTAGCAATGGCATAATTGAGCAAATTAAATGTAAGCATCTGCATTGCCATTGAGCCCATTTCATGCATGAGAAACAGGGTTCAACAGTATTGAATTTAGGCTCTCTGATTCCAGTGATTTAGGTGATTAATGCAAATGAGCATAGATTAAGTATAGATGGAAATTGATGGTAGGGAACAGCAGGAACATATTTTAGAAAGAATGCTCATGAACTGTACATAATTTATTTTTAAAAATTGCACCAAATTTAATATAAGAAGACTAGCAAACTCTTCCTGAAATACATGGAAGATAAGAGGAACCAACTTCTGAACCTGAGAGCTCGTGTATCATCCTGGAATGTTACTTATACTGCTGGGTGAGATATGCACTGGATGTTACACCAAGACCACTAAACAATGCCAAATCAGCAACATTTCCATCACCCTTCTTTTCTATTGCCTCCAGGTGTACCAGATTGTTGACAAACCCAGCAACCCATGACTCTGTTGAAATATAAAATAAATATTTTTGATTTTATTAGTATAATGATGTAATAATGGTGATGGTACTGCAGGTTGTAAGGAAATTCAGGGTCAATGCTTTAAGTTAGCAAAATCTGTCAAAACTATTCTAAAGTTAGATTTTGCCCTTAACTCAACAGGAATATCTTTGTACTACCCACAACTAAGAAAAGCACTAGATAGCATCTTAAGGCACCTTGACAAAGAAGTTGGTCGTTGTATGATGTTGACCAATACGCAAATATTGAACAAAGAGCCTGAAGACATGATCACGTAAGCATGCAAATAATTAATGCAGAATTCAGTTTTGAGTTGATGTGAAAGGTTGGAGCTGTTCTATGCAGCTGTGCACATCAGTTCCAATCTTTTCAGAAAGGCAAATATACTAGCAGTGCTCAACTACTGTTGTCAAGTTATTTGTATAAATATTCTCAGGCCTGTATTTTTGCTCCTGAGTCAGAAAAAATCCCAATTCCACAATATCAAATTTAGGAGAAAGTGCCTGATTTCTAATTTTATTTTTAAGATTGGGAGGTGGGGGGATTGCTGTGTTAACAAGAGGCAGGCCCACTACATTAGAGATGTATGGAGGCAGCCATAACAGGTATTAGGTGCAGAAGCTGGATGTTTGAAAGGCTAACCTCAGTGATCTTACACATTGTCTTTTTTATGTAAGCTGGAGCAATCTTCTCATCCTCACCATTGCTAACTTAACCATCGTGGGAATATTTAACCATTATCCCAATTAATGTCCTTCCACATACCCTGCATGGCCCTATATAAGACATAGGTAAATTTAGTGCAAACTCCTGGCAACACATGCCTTCCATCAACTTCTGTTTGTCCTTATCCTCTCCAGGCCAACTCAACGAGTATAACAACATGGCAGACATTAAGATCCAGAATACGATGAAACAAAGTAAAGTTGTAATTGTCTGCTGAGGAATTCACTAGTTGGGAGGTTGGAGGCTGGAAATCCTGCAGCAAGTAACTTACCTCCTGACTACCTAAAGCTTGACTGCTGTCATCAAGGCCCAAATCAGGAACACTCCCACTTGCAACGAAAAACCTGGGAACTATAGACCAATAAGCCTAACATCTGTGTGGGCAAGTTACTTGAGAAGTTACTGAGGGATAAGATTTACTTGCTATTGGAAAGAAAGGGTTTGATTAGGAGTCGTCAGCTTGGCTTTGTGCATGGGAGGTCATGCCTCACAAATTTGTTAGACTTCTTTGATGAAGTGACCAGGAAGAATGACGAGGGCAATGTGGTAGGCATAGTCTACGTAGATTTCACTAAGGCTTTTGATAAGGTTCCAGTTGGAAGGTTAGATCGCATGGAATCTAGGGGGAGCTGGCAAATTGGATACACAATTGGCTTGATGGTAGGGAACGGAGGGTAATAGTGGAAGGATGTTTGTCGGACTGGAGGCCTGTGACTAGTGGAGTGCCTCAGGGGTCGGTGCTGGGCCCATTGTTGTTTGTTATCTATATCAGTAATTTGGATGAGAATGTACAAGGCATGATTAACACTGAAATAGGCGGCATCGTGGACAATAAGGGAGGTTATCAGAAATTGCAGCAGGACTATGATCAGCTGGGGAAATGGGCTGAGAAATGGCAATTGGAGTGTCTTATAGATAAGTGTGAGGTTTTGCATTTTGGAAAGTCAAATCAAGATAGTGTTTGCATGGTGAATGCTAGGGCCTTAAGGAGTGTAGTGGAACAGAGAGACCTTGGAGTTCAGGTTCACAGTTCCCTGAAAGTGGAGTCACAGGTAGACAGGGCAGTGAAGAAGGCTTTTGGCACACTGGCCTTCGTCAATCAGGGCATTGAGTATTGAAATCGGGAAGTTAAGTTGCAGTTATACAGAACGTTGGTGAGGCCGCACTTAGAGTATTGTGTTCAGTTTTGGTCACCTTGCTCTAGGAAGAATGTTGTTAAACTGGAGAAAGTGCAGAAGAAATTTACAGGCACTTTGCCTGGACTCAATGGTCTGAGTTATTGGGAGAGGTTGAACAAGCCAGGACTTTTTTTTCTTTCAAGCTTAGGGGACGGAGAGGAGACCTTATAGATGTGAGTAAGATCATGAGAGGCATGGATAGAGGGAATGCACTCAATTTTTTTTCCAGGGTAGGGGAATCGAGGACTAGAGGGTATCAGTTTAAGGTTAGAGAGGAAAGAATAAAAGGGAACCAGAGGGGCAATGTTTTTTTACACAGAAGGTGGTATGTATATGGAATGAGCTGCCAGCGCAAGTGGTTGAAGCGGGTACATTAACAACATTTAAAAGGCTTTTCGACAAATACATGCATGGGAAAAGATTAGAAGGATATGGGCCAAGTGCAGGGAAATGGAGTTAGCGTGGACATACATTTTGGTTGGCATGGACTCTATGACTCTATGACTCTATGACTTGCCTTGTTGAAACTCCATCATCCTTCATGAGATGCAGAACAAAGCAGCCCATTTGATTGGCAGCACATCTTGAAGTATTCCTGTACTAACAACTGTCAATTGCAGCAGTATGTACCAATTGAAGGCAACTGCACTTTTACATGAACAGTTGCCTTCTGAATTATAGATGTGTAAACCTTCCCATTCTTCCACCTCCACAAATGGTGGGTGCTAGGTTTGAAGCAGGACCAGTTTGGTTAAGCCAGAGACCCTCTCCGTCATTGTAAAAATTGAGGTCATTGTTTCAGATGCAGATTAGAAGGTTTATAAGGCATGTGTTAGTGCTTGAAATAGAAAATAGCATGATATTGAAATTAACAGGACATAGAATGTTAAAAGGAAGTAGCAGATATGCTCATCTCAAGACCATCATCATTGCAATGCAATGCATTTAAGCATTGAATTATATTGAAGTTAATGAGTTATTGTCAGTTGCATTTTACAGTAAATAATACAGTAAAATATGGTGAAGACCTTCAACTGTTGCCACAGTCTGGTGCCATTTTGAATATCTTAAGAATATAAATAAAAGAATAAAAAGATATAACTGGAAGAGAGTCTATCTTTGTTCTGCCGCCTCCGTCCTGAACTCTGAGCCCTCAGCCGGCTTGCTAATGACACCTGTGTCTCCACCCCTTCACATCGCCACCTATACCAGACCCACCAACATAGAAGTCACCACTCTTCAGGTGCCACTTCGTCGTCAAAGGGCCCACTTTGCTGGCGCCACCACCAATGGCAGGACCCACACTTGCCCCATAATCAGGAGTCCCCTCCTCCGGGCCTACTGCTGCACACCTGATAATGCCAGGAGTCCCTGTTCTGGGCTTACCACAACCGTCTGCCACCACCTCGCCAAAAGTCCCAATGTCACCTTATTGGTGCCGCCATCTTGAAAAGTGAGTTGCTTCTGATCACAGGAGGAGCTTTGCCACTGCTGCCTTCAGTTGCCAGGAGACGCCACCATTCGTGCGTTCTCCCTGCCGAGCCAATGCCACCAATTAAACTGCCGCAAAAAACCACAAAGAAAAAAAACAAATGAGAAAACAAAAGAATATAAAGAAAAAGAGCAGAATCAAAAAGAACAAAAGCAGATGGGAGCGGATGAGTCCCAGGCTAAAAAACCCACACAGCTCTGCTACTTTGCCACTATCTTGATAATCAATTCTTGAGATGTTTGTACTACTAATTCTTCTATTAGAAGCGCTAACAGATGGCAGTATGATCATTATCCCCTTTGTCTCTAGAGATGTGCTTATTTTCCACTGGGTGATATAAATCATCCTATAAGTGTGTTATTGCTATGGTTATTGATCACATGACTTTTACTAAGTGGGGAAGGAGGAATAAGCAATACGCAAATCTCCCCCCATCTTGAAAATTCAGCCAAAGAGTATTTCCAGTGTTTATGTTATTTAATCCTATAACAAGTGCATCTTGTTCGAGCCACAATGATATACAACAAACACTTAGCAGGTCAGGCAGCATCCTTAGGGAGAGAAATTGAATTAGTGGCCCACATATTTTCTTCTTAGGTGAAAGCGCAGAGTCCAGAAATTTCAGGCTCATTGCATCCACCTCAGGAAAATGTCCAAATAACAGGAGCTTCATTCAAAAGGGCTGGTGTGCACTGAATGTCACTCCACCACTCCAGGACAGGTTAGAGTTGGCCACAGGGGCTTCTAAGTACTGAGACATGTTTGGTAAAAGGTCCAACTTATTGCTCTGGACTTGGTCCCAGATGTGCTGGGAATAATTGGATCTCGAGCCCTCACCTCTCATCCCGTCTCACCCAGATTCCATGGTCTCATCAATGCCAACCTGTATCCCCCACTATCAAATCATGTATTTCCAAGACCCTCACCCATTATACTTTGAAAGATCATAGAATTCCTACAGTTTGGAAGCAGGCCATTCAGCCCCTTTGAGTCCACATTGACTCACTGAAGGTCATCCCTTCCAGACCCACCCTATCTCTGTAACCCTACATTTCCCATGGCTAACCCACCTAGCCTGCACATCCCTGAACACTATGGGTAATTTAGCATGGCCAATCAGCCTAAGCTGCACATCTTTGGACTGTGGGAAGAAACTGGAGCACCCAGAGGAAACCACATAGACATAGGGAGAATGTGCAAACTTTGAACTTGTATCCTCCATGCCAGTTACTCAGTATCGACACTGGTTAGGCTCCAGGATTCATGTCACATGAAGGAAAATATAGTTTGAATTATCTATAATAGGCTTTATTATATAATAAAATCAGTCTAATTGATAACATTCCATTTAATGCATTAAAATCCCTTAAATGTCTTAATCTCTTATAAATTGCAGAACTTGCATTCATATCCCTCAATAAAACTAAAATTTAGGGCCTTCCTGCTTCCCCAGTGCTACAGTCATTGATCGTGGAAGCTATCAATAGAAATAATATTCTCTTAGGATTATGTCAAAAAACACATTGCTTTTTTGAAATGTAAAGAACTGGGGATGTAAATAACGACAGTCCACAAACCTTATCCAGCTTTTCTGTGCATTTATAAGTAATTGCATGTTACAAGCCGCAAGAAACAGACCTTGCTCCAGTAAATATGGGATACATTTGAACTCATTGGAATTGAGAACAAATGAAGCCTCAGGCTATGGTTTCCTCCATCAGTGAATCTCAGCACGTTCTCTTTCCCCTGTTGGTAAAAATAGGGTCTGTCTACATTGCTGGTGGAGCTGGGGTTGTTGGGATGGGGGTGTCTTCCATTTCTGGGTAGCAGTACCAGTTGGAAAAAAAATGAGAAGTCTCCATGACGCTGGAAAAATCGGAGGCAGCATTTCAGATGTGAAGACATTTAGTAGCCAAGGGGAAGTAGATTCAAGATTAGGCAGGGTTAAACCTTGAAAAATGGTGTTGCGTCATATGCCTTATCATGACCATGCTTACTTTAGGATTTGTTGATCTAATCTGCAGGCCATTGAGCTACTGGTTACCTTGATCTGCAATCACGATTAATCTTCACTGTGGCATGGGTACAGCTTATTCAGTTCTTTATTTAGTCACTGTGGAATGTCATGTAGGATAAAAATGGGAAAGTCAGGTGTTTAAATCTCTATGTTATTTGCCTGTCCTGCCTTCTGGAGGCCATGGTCCTTTTTGTGCACTTTTATCAGGGTTAGAAAGACCACCCTTGCTGATCGCTTCCTCAGTCACATCTCTCCAAGCTACCTTGAATTTCTACCCCACATAAATATCCCCTTACTTCAAGACTGTCAGATCTCCTAGCAAGCTCTCCTCATGAGAGTCCCAGGAACTTGCCTTCCTAGACTTCCTTCCCATTTCTGTATTTACCGAAGCTACAGAAATCAACAAACAGTTCAGCCATTCTGGAACCTCTGAAGTGTCCTCTAACCTATATGTCCTTCCTTTGATAGATTTGAGGTGCCAGCCTGCTTGATTGCTTGAGAAACCTGGACCCTTCATTCTAACTCATTCATACCAACCAGACATCCCAATCTGACCTAGGCCCATATGCCAGCATTTGGCCCATATCCGTCTAAACACTTTCTATTCATATACCCATCCAGATGCCTTTTAAATGTTGTAATTGTACCCGTCTCTACCACTTCCTCTGGCAGGTCTTCCTTGCACTCATCGGGTCCTATTTAAATTTTTCTCCTCTCACCTTAAACATGTGCCCTCTAGTTTTGGATTCTCCACCCTAGGAAAAAGACCTTGGCTATTCACCTTATCCATGCCCCTCATGATTTTATAAACCTCTATAAAGTTACCCTTCAGCCTCCCTGCCTTTTCAACCTCTCCTTATACTTCAAACCCTCCAGTCCCAACAACAAGATCCTTGTAAATCTTTTCTGTACCCTCTCAAGTTTAACACCTGGAATGATATGATCACCTTAGAGGGGTTCAAGGGGAGAGATGCAAGGTGATGGTCTGAACTTTAGTTTTGGTGGAATGATGAGATTCTTTGTGCTTGTTTCCTTTGGAACAGAAGGAGGCTTTTAGGTGATTTCATTCAGGCTCTGAAATCACGAAGAAGGTGGTACGTGTATGGAATGAGCTGCCAGAGGAAGTGGTGGAGGCTTGTACAATAGCAACATTTAAAGGCATCTGGATGGCTATATGAATAGGAAGGGTTTGGAGTGATATGGGCTGGGTACTGGCAGGTGGGACTAGATCGAGTTGGGTTATCTGGTCGGCATTGACGGGTTGGACCGAAGGGTCTGTTTCCATGCTGTATATCTTTATGACTCTGTAACATCCTTTCTGTAGAAAGGTGACCAGAGTTATAGAGTCATAGAGATATACAGCATGGAAACAGACCCTTCGGTCCAACCCGTCCATGCCGACCAGATATCCCAACCCGATCTAGTCCCACTTGCCAGCACCCAGCCCATATCCCTCCAAACCCTTCCTATTCATATACCCATCCAAATGCCTCTTAAATGTTGCAGTTGTACCAGCCTCCACCACATCCTCTTGCAGCTCATTCCATACACATACCACCCTCTGCGTGAAAACGTTGCCCCTTAGGTCTCTTTTATATCTTTCCCCTCTCACCCTAAACCTATGCCCTCTAGTTCTGGACTCCCCGACCCCAGGGAAAAGACTTTGTCTATTTATCCTATCCATGCCCCTCATAATTTTGTAAACCTCTATAAGGTCACCCCTCAGCCTCCGACGCTCCAGGGAAAACAGGCCCAGCCTGTTCAGCCTCTCCCTGTAGCAGAGATCCTCCAACCCTGGCAATATCCTTGTAAATCTTTTCTGAACCCTTTCAAGTTTCACAACATCTTTCCAATAGGAAGGAGACTAGAATTGCACGCAAAATTCCAACAATGGCCTAACCAATGTCCTGTACAGCCGCAACATGACCTCCCAACTCCTGTGCTCAATACTCTGACCAATAAAGGAAAGCATACCAAACACCTTCTTCACTATCCTATCTACCTGCGACTCCACTTTCAAGGAGCGATGAACCTGCACTCCCAGATCTCTTTGTTCAGCAACACTCCCTCAGACCTTATCATTAAGTATATAAGTCCTGCTAAGATTTGCTTTCCCAAAATGCAGCACCTCCCATTTATCTGAATTAAACTCCATCTGCCATTTCTCAGCCCATTGGCCCAGCTGGTCCAGATCCTGTTGTAATCTGAGGTAATCCTCTTCGTTGTCCACTACACCTCCAATTTTGGTGTCATCTGCAAACTTACTAACTGTACCTCTTATGCTCGTATCCAAATCATTTATGTAAATGACAAAAAGTAGAGGACCCAGCACTGATCCTTGTGGCACTCCACTGGTCATGGGCCTCCAATCTGAAAAACAACCCTCCACCACCACCCTCTGTCTTCTACCTTTGAGCCAGTTCTGTATCCAAATGGCTAGTTCTCCCTGTATTCCATGAGATCTAACCTTGCCAATCAGTCTCCCATGGGGAACCTTGTTGAACGCCTTACTGAAGTCCATATAGATCACATCTACTGCTCTGCCCTCATCAATCCTCTTTGTTACTTCTTCAAAAACTCAATCATGTTTGTGAGACATGATTTCCCACGCAAAAAGCCATGTTGACGATCCCGAATCAGTCCTTGCCTTTCCAAATACATGTACATCCTGTCCCTCAGGATTCCCTCCAACAACTTGCCCACCACCGATGTCAGGTTCACTGGTCTATAGTTCCCTGGCTTGTCTTTACCGCCCTTCTTAAACAGTGGCACCACGTTTGCCAACCTCCAGTCTTCCGGCACCTCACCTGTGACTATCGAAGTTGAATGCAGTATTTCAAAAGTGGCCTCACCAATGCCTCATACAGCAACAACGTGACACTCCGTGACCAATGAAGGCAGTGTTATTTGCATAACGGTCAAAGTTGTTTAAATTGCTGCACCAGTAGAATTCTTGATTTAAACTTCAGTGGAAATGGATAAGGTTTTCTAAATGATTAACAGCATAAATGTATAAAAAGTGCAATATTGAATTTTCTTTTTATCTTCACCCATAAATTAACTTTCCCGCTTTGATCCAGGGGTGAAAGGAAACCAAAAATTGACCTTTTCAGGACCAGTGTAGCTGCCATTCCACGAATAATACCAGATGGACTGTCAAAGCTAGAATTGATCGACTTATTGTCAAGGTATGTGTTTTCCATCAGTTTGGCATCATAGAATGAAGCATTATTAAATTCAAGTTTTATTGCCAATTTAGAAGCCTGCAGATCTTGTAGCAACAGTGGAAAAAGGAGCTGAGTTTAACAGAATGAATCATCAGAAGAAATGATGCAGAACATTTCCAGCATTTTCTGTTTATATTTCTTATGTTTAGTATCTGCAATGTTTTGCTTTTGTTCAGTAGGTGCTCTCTGATATGTGCATCAGTAGCAAAGGGAGTGAATGTTGATGGATGGGGCATCATTCAAGTGGGCTTCTTTGTCTTGAATGGTGTCAAGCATTTTGAGTGTTGTTGGAGTTGCACCCATCCAGGTGATTGGAGAACATGCCATCGCACTCATGACTTGTGCTTCTTAGATAGTGAACAGGCACTGGGAAGCCAGGGGTGAATTGCACACAATAGACCTCTTGTGTCTGACTTGCTTTTATAATTGCATTATTTGAATGGCTGGTTCAGTTGGTTTCTGGTCAGTGATAAATCCCAAGATGTTAATTGTGAGGGATTCAGTAATGCTAATGCTATTCAACATGAAGAAAAACTGGTCAGAATGTCTCTTGTTGGAGATGGTCATCGCCTGAGACTTGTGTAGCACAAATGTCATTTGCTACTTCTCAGCCTGAACCTGGATATTTTCCAGGTCTTGGTGTATATGGACACTGGCTGCTTCAGTATCTGAGGAGTGGTGAATGGTGTAGAATGTTGGGCAATCACCAGCAAACAGCTGCACTTCAGACCTTATGTCGGAGGGAAGATAATTTGGAGACGCAACTGAAGATGGTTTAGCCAGGGCATAAACCTGAGGAATTCTTGCAGTGATATCCTTTCACTGAGACCTGATTAACCTCCAACAATTGCAAACATCTTCCTTTTGTTGCCAGATATGACTCCACAATTGAACAGTTTGCCCCTTGATTCCCATTTAATTTAATTTTCCCCGGGCACCTTGATATCATACTTGTAAAATGCAGCCTTGATGTTAAGGGCAGTTACTCCCATCTCACCTTTGGAATTCAACCATTTTGTCTATGTTTGGACTAAGGATGTAATAAGTAATAAGTTGCTTTGGCAGAACATAAACTGAGCATTAGTGAATAGTTTAATGCTGAAGAAATGCTGCTTGATCACCCTGTTGAAAGCTCCTTCCACCATTTTGCTGATGGCTGAAGGTAAACTGATGGAATGGTAATTGGTCAATCAAATTTGTCCTAAATTTTGTGGACAGGACATACCAAGTCAATTTTGCACAATGTTGTGTGGATGCCAATATTGTAGCTATGCAGGAACAGTTTGGCTAGGGATGTAGCAAGTTTTGGAGCATGCCTTCAGGGCCCATTGCTTTTGCAATATCCAGTGCCTTCAAATATTTCTTGATATCATTGGAGTGATTAGCTCCACCGTGCCACCGTGGGCGGCACGGTGGCACAGTGGTTAGCACTGCTGCCTCACAGCGCCAGAGACCCGGGTTCAATTCCCGCCTCAGGCGACTGACTGTGTGGAGTTTGCACGTTCTCCCCGTGTCTGCGTGGGTTTCCTCCGGGTGCTCCGGTTTCCTCCCACAGTCCAAAGATGTGCAGGTCAGGTGAATTGACCATGCTAAATTGCCCGTAGTGTTAGGTATGGGGTAAATGTAGGGGTATGGGTGGGTTGCGCTTCGGCGGGGCGGTGTGGACTTGTTGGGCCGAAGGGCCTGTTTCCACACTGTAAGTAATCTAATCTAATCTAATCTAGTCAGAATCCCTACAGTGTGGAAACGATCCTTTCGGCCCAACAAGTCCACACTGACCCTCTGAAGAGTAACCCACCCAGACCCATTTCACTCTGACTAATGCACCTAAAACTATGGGCAATTTAACATGGTCAATTCACCTGACCTGCACATTTTCGACTGTGGGAGGAAACCGGAGCACCCAGAGGAAACCCACTCAGACACAAGGAGAATGTGCACAGTCCACACATGCAGTCACCTGAGGCTGGAATCGAGTGCTTTGATTTGATTGAAGATTGCCATCTGTGATGTTGGGGATGAGGTCAATATGGATCATCTACTTGACATCTCTGGTTGTTGATGAATACCAATGCTTCAGCTCCTTGTCCTTTAAAATGATCTGCTGAGCTCCATCATTTAGCATGGGGATATTTATTGAGTCTCTTCCTCCTGTTAGTTGTTTAATTGCTCAACATCATTCACATGGTGGCCAAACTTCAGAGCTTAGATTTGCTCTGTTGTTTGTTTGACCACTTAGCCCTGTCTTTTGCATGCTGTTTGCCATGCTGTCACCTGATATTTAGATAAGCCTGCTGCGGCTTAGGATATGCCCTCCCTCACTGTTCATTGAACCGGGGTTAACCTCCTGGCTTGATGGTAATCCTTATATGAAGGATATGCTGAGTCAAGAGGCTACAGATTATGTTGAGTACAATTCACTGCTGCTGATGGCTTATTGCATTTCATGGATGCCAGCTTTGAGAAACAAGATCTATCCAAAGTCTGTCCCATTCAGACCAGTGGAATGACCTTACAACACGATGGAGGCTTCTTCAATGTGAAGATGGGACTTCATCTCCACAAAGACCATGCAGTGGTTAATCCTACTAGTACTGTCATGGACCTATGCATCTGTGACAAGTAGATTGTGAGTAATACCCTTTTTTTTCTTGGTGCACAGACCTCCTGGATCCATCTATGGTATTTACGTAAGAAATCAGAAATCAATGCATCAGTACACTAGTTGGCGTACTCACAATGTTTTGAGGATGTTGGTTTGTGCGGAGCAGGTCAAGTAATTTTTTCCCCTGTTGTTTGCTCCTTTATTATCTGCCATGGACCCAGTATAGTATGTATATCCTTTGAACTCAGCCAGCTCAGTCAATAATGATGTTTTCAAATCATTGTTGGGTATGGAATTCCTTAGTGCATTCTTGACTGGTATTCAACATGGAGGAGAACTGATTCATTAGCTGAGCATGGGGCAGGAGTAATCAGCCAGAGGTTTCCTTGTGAATGTTCGATCTGATAGCGAGAGACTTCATAGGTTCAGAGTGAATGTTGAGAACTCCCTTGAAACTGTATACCACTATGCCATTACCTCTGGTGAGATAAGATCTACGTGGGGGATTGTGATCGTGGTGTCTTTGACATTGACTGTAGGGTACGGTGTCATGACTATGATTATGATAGATTATTCTTTGACAAGTTCACGGGACGATCTTTCAATATCGGCACAATACCAGATGTTATTAAGGAAGACTTGGAAGAGTTAACAGGACTCAGTTTGCTGTTGTCTAGGCTGATACTGGTTGTAGATTTGATTTCATTCTTTTCCTTAGGTTTAGTTGTAGCTTTGATACAAATGAGTAACTCATTATGTTCATTTCAGAGAGCACTTAAGAGTCAGTTACATTGCTGTGAGTCACATGTAGGTTGGACCAGCTAAGGATGGCAGATCGTTCCCAAAACGAAGTGAATCAAATGGGATTTTAATGACGGTTAACTGAGGTCACCATTGAATTAGTTTTTAACATCTGCAATAGGGTTAGGGTTAGGATTTGAACCCTGTCTGCCATGGTGGTGTTTGTATCATGTCCCCAGAACATTAGTCTGGGGTTCTAGATTACCACTACATCACCCCTTCCCCAGTATTTACAGGTAACTAAATACATTGGAATTGTCAATTGTTTGTATGCATAATGATAATCAACCATCAGATTTCCACAGCTAAATCTTGCTGTGTTTTGTTACTTTGGCGTTTCCTAATAGCATTAAACATTTCTTGTTACTTATCTTTATGTTAGAATTTTAGCAGGTTAACAAATCAGTTTGGATTAACTATATTAAGCTATTCAAGCAAACAAAGTTACTTTGAGTAGTGTACATTTCTACAAACAGGGAATTTAATCACAATAATCCTAATGAATAAGCTTTCCTTCGAGTTAAATACTTGTTCAATACCCTCCACATATTTCAGTTGGATGCACCAAAATTGAGGCATGTACAATGTCTGCCATGTTATCTGTATCCTGTGCTCAGTGGTTGGTTATTTTCCTTCATCAGAATGTAGGGGCTATATTGGATTGATATTAAATAATTATTAAGTATAGTTACTTATCTGAAAATTGTACCTGCTCATTTTATTTCAAAGCAGCATAGATTAGCTCCTTATGCATTTGTAATACTTCATACCTTATTTGATAAACATTATTTTATAGGTCTTTTCTGATTGTTTTGTACTTTTCCTTTTGCAAACTTCCAGAAGTGTTCTGGCTAAAGTGATGGATTTCAAGATGTACACTAAAACAGAAAGAAAGATTCAACAGAATGTTAAGTGGAAGTTAATATCCTGAGGATAATTTTATGCCCTACTATTGGACAACCTACTCATTTTAATAATTTTCAAAATTTTCCAACTCTAGGCTAACCATCCACATGGATGATGAACTTCGCCACATTGCACAAAACTCTCTTCAGAGTCTTCTTCTTGATTTTGCTGACTGGAGGGAAGATGTGTTATTTGGTTTCACTAACTTTCTGCTTCGTGAGGTGAATGACACTCAACAGAATCTTCTTGATAGCTCCTTAAAATTATTGGTACATTTGCTCACTCAGTGGAAACTTGCAATTCAGACTCAAAGCAAAGGCCAAGATCAAACCAAATTAAGGACTTCGGAGGTATGGTTTCATTTATCAGTTGACTATGAAGCTTTATTTGAAATAATGATGATCACATCATTTATATATTCACATTTTTAAAACTTATGAAAGCATTTAGTCACTAAAAATGTTTCCATTATATGACAAAGAATAAAGATTTGTGAAGTAACAGAACGGTAAAATGTTGAATATAAATTCAAAGAATGAACCGTTGTTTAATTGGTCATTCTATTTGTGTACAATTGAAAATTCTTATTTGCCTAAAATAATATTTAATGGCCCAGATTTTTAGTGTTCGTTGCTGGTGAGAATCACAATGGCATTAGATAATCTCCAGGAACTGATTTACCATGAAACAAATAACTTAAAACCTCGTGTAAGATACCCTGTAGGAGATTTTGCTGATAGCCTCCTGGGAAATGAAAACACTGAAAATTGGAAGATTGTCCTTTGGTTACACTGACTTTTACATTGACTTACTTAAAGGTGTTCCTGGTAAGTAGACATAAAACCCCATACTCCACGTTCGATGTCCTCTCACATCCTCTTTAATGTCCCATCATGCCAATACATGCCCTTCTACCAACCCCAAGACCCTTGTAATCCTTATGCCAATTTAGTGCGCATTTCTGACAACACCCGACAAAGTAATTATTTTGAGGGAGGGTGAAGAACTTTAAGTCTATCTTTTTCTTATCTTGATTGGCTGTCCTGATCACTTTGCATATGAATTCAGAATGACATACCTGCTGAATTCAAACCTGAATGCTCCCAACCTGACTCCACCCTCTACCCTCCCTTAGGTTGCACATGAGTCTGAAAGAGAGAATACTTGATTGTATACAGTAAACAGCACTCACTGTAATGACATCATGAGGACTTTGTCAGAATAAAGAAGATAGTAGGAGACAGAACTGAGGGTATTGTGCTCCTAAGAACTACTGTAGTAATGTAGACTTCATTCATGTCGATTGTCAATAGTTTCAGGAATTCCCCAAATTTCATTTGTTTACTCAACAAGACTCTTGTACTTGGGACAGAAAGATAGCTATCCTCATCCACTCTATACCATTTTGAGCTTGAAAAAATCCAACACAAATCATCTTTGATCCAACTTCCATCCCCTAATTTCACTCTACGCTTTCTTACCCCCTTTGCTACTGACCCACCCTTCTAATTCCAAGTCTTCATACATACTGCATTCCCTTGGTTCCTTCCCATTTTCTGTAGCTTTCAACAATGAAACATCCTAACCCCAGACACAGCTACACAGAGTCTACCAGTGGATGCTACCTTTCAACAAATTTGATCCAGGTGCAACGAGATTCTCATGCTGCATATCTTGAAAGTCTCTTTTCTTCCGCCCACATTTCCAAACTTTGGGCTATCAACATCTACTGAATTGGTCCATGCTTCGAAGCAAAGTACTGCAGTAGATTGTCATTGCCTTCTGCAGGATGACTGATCAAAGGACACTTTGTTCTTACCATCTGCCATCAGGGTTATTGGAAGAGCCAGCCTGACATTCAACCTGTTTGGCCACGTTGCAAATGTATCATCTGTGGCCAACAAGTATTGGGGAGGGCTCAAACCTGGAACTTCTGTCCCAGAAGTAGGAATGCTACTATCACACCACAAGATCTCCTTACTTTGAATGTAGGACCTCATTTTAAAATGTTTAATGTTAATGAGTATTCACAGTATGCAAACATAATACAAGTACAAACCTACCACAAGTCAACATGAGGCCCAACAAGCCATAAACATATCATTGACTCAATGCCCCAGCAGGAAACCAAAATTTAACAGTTTAGTCAATATAGACACATTGTGCGCCCACTTCTTGCTCTTGCAAGATCTATAAAATCAACCCCAAAGTTCTTTTGTATAATGTTCTCCTTCTTATCTGAGAAAGGTAACTGTATTTTCAGCCACCTAGACCTTTCCAGAATACCCTTTTTAGACCATATACATTCTCCTTCACCTCATTAAAATTCTCCTTAAAGTCAAGCAACCCTTCTAAAGGCCAGTCTTTAGCTTTCGAACAATATTTTTCCATCCACGTTTGCAAGATATCTTGACACAATTTTGCATTAAAGGTGCTGTGCAAATCAAACTGTTACTATAAGTCAACATTTTTCTTTTCTTGGGCCTTTGCTTGGAATTGTTCCAAACAGTGGTACAGCCACTGAAGTTGGGCCTTTCAAATAATGCTTAGATTTGGGGATCTCATAAAGTGCTGCCTGCAAATTCACATCTTTTAAGAACTCAATATTTGTTTCAAAGACTAGCAAGGGCAAATACTCAGGTTGCAGATCATCTAACTTTAACACAGCAAGCAGAAGGCTCCAAAATTGGCAGACAGTATTACATTTAAGCCTGCAGCAGAGCTCAAGTTTCCTTCCAAGATCTGAGGTACACTGTCATTTACAGAGGCATTTGTATGCCTGGCAAAAGGCCAAAGAATGCTAATTAGCTAGAGTATGTTATTGTTCGAGGTTAAATTTAGCTCCAATTAGTGCAGTGCACTGCTTAAGCATGCTGATGTGGGAACAGAAAAAAATTCTCCAATAATTATACCCTTAAAAAATTCACAATGTGCACATTCATCCTGGAATCATGGTTTGGTTACAGCACATGAGAATGAAGCCATGCAGCCCATCTTGTTCTAGACAGCTCTGAGTAAGAGCAATTCCATAAACCTTATTTCTAATATGGAAGAAAGCAGTTTAAAAAAGTGAGTAAAACTCTGAAAGGATGGTCCTGGTCTGAACTTGTCATGTACACCTGAAATGCAATTCTAGTTCAATACCATCATTTCTAAGTTTAAATTGTTTTACTTTCTGCTTAAACCCTGAAACTTTTCTTTCTCTTCAGGTAATTATCGAGTTTCCTTTTGAAAGCCACTATTGAATTTACTTCTCCCATACTCTCAAGCAATGCATTCCAGATTCTAACTAGCTCATTGAATAGAGTGTTTTTCCTCATATTGCCTTTGGTTTTTTAGCCAATCAATGTCCTCTGGTATTTGATCCTATTTCCAACGGCGACTTGTTTCTTTATATCTACCCTATGCTGACACCTTGTGATATGTATAACATAATGCTTATACTGAAGCTAAGCACGTAGAGGTGCAAGGCTTTGATCAGATGGCTACTAGAGCACATACTGATACGAATGCATGTGATAAATTCCCATTATACCCAATACTGTAAATATATTTGCTTTAAATAAAAGCTAGCTTTAGTTCCTTCCTTCACCAACGGGCTGTCACAAGTATGCCACATGATTTTGAACGTTTCTGTCAAAACTACAATCAATCTGAGGAGGGAGAAAATAAATTATGAGCACAAGCTAGCAAGAAACATAAAATTGGACAGTAAGAGATTCTTTAAACATGTAACAGGAAGAGCAAAGCAACAGTGAGCATTGGCCTGTTCGACATTAAGCTGGGTAAATAATAATAAATAATCAGAAAATGGTAGTAGGTTTGAATAAATACTTTGCATGAATTATCATGATAGAGGATATTAACAACATTCCAAAAATACTGAACAATCAAGGGTTTAAAGATGGTGAGGAAATAAACCAAAACTATCACAAGAGTATGAAGAATTAGGAAAGCTAAAGAACTTTCCCTGGACCTGATGAGTTGCATCAGGTTTTAAAGAAAGTAGCTGCTGAGGTAGTGGATGCACTGATAGTAATTTTCCAAGAATCCTTAGCTTCTGGAAAAATCCCAGAGGATTGGAAAGCTGCCAGTGGAGCTCCCTTGTTAAATAGGGGAAGAAAACAAAAAAAGTTGACTATAGACCAGTTAGCTTAACAGCTATTGTTGGAAAAACATTGGAGTTTATTATAATAGTAGACCATTTGGAATTATATCATATATTCAAATAAAGTCAGCATGGGCTCAAAAGGGGAAATCATGCCTGACAAGTTTATTACAAAGTTAAAAAAAAATCATGCAACACCAGGTTATAGTCCAACAGGTTTATTTGGAAGCACTAGCTTTCAGAGCGCTGCTCTTTCATCAGGTGGTTGTCCACGTGGTTGGTCTAGAATCTGGTGTTGTGTGATTTTTAATTTTGTACATCCCAGTTCAACACCGTCATCTCCAAATCAAGTTTATTACAGTTCTTTGACGTAACAAGCAGGATAGATAAAGAAGAACCAGTAAGTGGAAATCCATACCTATTACAAAAGGCACTAATAAGGTCTGGCACACAAGGCTACTTAGTAAGAATCCAATATATTGAGGGTAGTATATTAACACGAATAGAGGATTGGCTAATGAATAGGTAATGGGATAAAGGGACATTTTCAGGATGGCAACCGGCAATGAGTAATATGTCACAGGGATCAGTACTGGGTCCATAATTATTTATGATATATATTAATAACTCCTTCAAAGGAAAGATATACTGGTATTGGAGAAGGCTCACTTTGTTGATTTCAGATATGAGGTATTTTCTTAGGAGGAGAGGTTGAGTAGGCTGGGCTTGTACACATTGGAATTTCGAAGAATGAGAGAAGACCTCATTGAAACATACGAGGTGTTTAGAGTATTTGGCATTATAGATGTGGAGAGATTGTTTTTCTTTGTGGGGAGTCTAGGACCAAAGGACATAAGTTCAGAGCCACCCATTTAAGACAGAAATAGGAAAACATTTGTTTCTTTCGCAGGGTAGTGAATCTGTGGAATTCTTTTCCCACAGAGGGCTGTAAAAGTTTGGTTGTTAACTATATTCAAGGCTGAGGTAGATAGCTTTTTAATCATGAAAATCAAGGGTTGTGATAAGTCAGAATGTGGAGTTGAGGTTTTTCAGATCAGCCATGATTTTATTGAATAGAGAAGCAGAATTAATGGGGTGAATGGCCTAGTTTAGCTTCTGTGTCTTATGGTCTTAATTTTTCCTTTAAGGAGAAAATCCCAGCTTCTCCAATCTATCCACGTAACTGAAGTCTCTTATACTTGGAATTATTTAAGGAAAATTTTCTTCACCACCTCTAATGCCTTTGCTTCCTTCCTAAACTGTGTTGCGAAATGTTCAGCACAGTTCGTTACTTGAGGCTGAAACAGTGTTTTATAAAATTCCACTATGTTTTCCTTACTTTAATATTCAGTGTTATCCCATGATTCAATTTGTGGCATCCTGATCCCTGAACCACAAAGTTCTGGGTAAAAATCTCACTCCAGGAATTCTTTCAGCAAAAAAAGTCAAGACTAAAACTTCAGTGAAGCAGTGAGAATGCTCCGCGGTTTTGAAAGTACTGTGTTTTTGGATGAAACATTAAATCTAGGTCCCAACTACCTAGTCGTGTGTATAATACCACTTGTAGAAAATCAGGTGAGCTACCCACACTATCTTGAATAAAGTATAGAAGGCCGTCCACCAGCTTAAGAACGACAACGCTGCTGTTGCAGATGGTGTCCCCACTGAGGCATTGAAATGCAGAGAAAAGAGCTCCTGATGCAGCTACCTGCCCTTGTCACCTTATCTGGTAGGAGGAGAATATGCCTGGAGACCTCAGAGATACCACATTCATGGGCATTTTCAAAAAAGGGAACAGCTGCAACTGTGGTAACTACATCCATCTCCACCCTGCTGCTGAAAAGTTCCTCCCAGAATCACAGTGTGGCTTTCGGCCACAGAGGGGCACACAGACATGACTTTCACTGCTCGACAGCTGCAGGAGAAATGCAGAGAAAAGAACCTACCCTTGTACAAGGCCTTCTTAAACCTTGGAAAGGCCTTTGACACTGTCAGTCAGGTAGTATTATGGAACATCCTTCTCCACTTTGGTTGCAACATGAAGTTTGTCACCATCCTTCGCCTCCTCTACGATGACATGGAAATCGTGGTGATGACAAATGGCTCCACCACCGACCCATTCCCCGTTTGGCACGGTGTCAAGCTGTGCTGTGTCATCACCTCAGCACTGTTCTTGATATACCTCACTGCAATGCTTCAATTTACCACTGACAAGCTCCCAGCTAAAGCGAAGATAACTTACAGAAGCTATGGAAAATTATTCAATCTCCCCCACCTTTAAGCCAAAACCAAAGTCATCCCAACCAATGTTATCAAGCTGTAGTACGCAGAATGTGCAATCTCAGAGGAAGTACTTCAGACCATCGTCAGCACTTTTATGGAGGCATGTAAGAGTACAGGTCTCACCTGGGCCACCTGCAAGATGCAAGTCTTCCACCAACCTGGCCCAGCATTCTGGATCAGACCCCCGATCATCAAGGTCCACAGGGAGGTCTTTGAGAACGTTGGCCACTTCCAGTACCTCTGCAGTGTCCTGTCAACCAAAACAGCTATTGATAAAGAGTTACACACCACATCCAGCATGTTACTGCAGCCTTTGGCCACCTGAGGAAAAGGGTGTTCAAGGACAACAGCATCAAATCTGACACCATTCTCATGGTTTACAAAGCTGTGGTGGTTTCCACCTTTCTGTATGGCTCTGAGACATGGACTGTCTACAGCAGACATCTCAAGGTGCTGAAGCAGTACCATCGCTGCCTGTACAAGATCCTGCAAATCCACTGGGAAGAAAGATTCACCAACACCAGTGTCCTTGACCAGGCCAACATCCCCATCATCGTGCCCACCTTTGGTTTTGATGGGCTTGGCAGGTCGTCTGCATTACTGACATGAGACTCCCCAAGCAGATGCTGTACTCCCAGCTTTGAAATAACAGGTGAACCTCAGCTGGACAGAGGAAGTGCATTAGTGATACCCTCAAGGCCTCACTGGCGAAGTGCAGTATTCCTACAGATACCTGGAAATCACTGGTCCAAGACTGTCCAAAGTGGAGGAGAAGCATCTGGGTAGGTATCAAGTACCTCAAGACGTGCCATTGGAAGGAAGCAGATGCCAGGTGAAACCAATATAAGGAGTGTGCTGCTATACCAGTGTCTGACCCACCCCTTCCCATGACCATCTGCTGCCCCAAGTGTAATAGAGCCTGCAGAAGCTGCATCAGTCTGTACAGCCACCAATGGACTTTTCCTCAGAGTGGAAGAGAGACATCCTTGTTGGTGAGGGACCACCAATGATGATGATGATGTCCAAAATTTATCTCAACAAAAAGACCAAATGTTAGGTTATTATATTAGCTAATGACGCAAAGATAGGAAAGTAAATTATGAAGAGCTTATAATGAGTATTCAAAGTGATATAGATAGATTTGATTAGTGGACAAAAGTTAGGCAACTGGAGTCATGATATGGGGTAATGTGAATTTGTCCACTTTGATTGAAATAATAAAAAAGTAAAATATTGCTTAAATTGCGAGAAATTGTAGAACTTGATGCTTCAGAGGAAAAAAATCACAAAAGGTCAGTGTCTGGTACAGCAAATTGTTAGGAAATCAAATGTTGTCATTGATTGCCAGTGAAATGTACAGGGCATTAGATCATATTTTGAGTAATGTGTACAGTATAGTTCTCATTTAAGAAAGGGCATAATTGCATGTATTAGGAACGGTTCATCAAAGATTCATTTGACTGTTTTCTGGGCTGTAGGGCTGCCTGATGAAGAAAGATTACACCGGTTGGATTGTAGTGAGCGCTAGTCTTGTCAAGCTTCTAAGTTCTTAAGGGAACTTCACAATGTACATGCTAAAAGAATATTTGCCCTTGTGGGAGAGACTAGAAATAGAGGACACATTTTTAAATGGAAAATTGAGTTTCTCATTTAAGTTGGAGGTGAAAATTTTATTTCCTGCAGAGAATTGAAAGTCTGTGTAACTAGAAAGGGAGTCAAAAGGTATTGAGAATAGGCAGGAAAGTGGAGTTGAGACTATAATCAGAGCTGCCATGACCTTATTGAATAGCAGAGCACACTCAAATGACATACTTTTGATATTAATTCCTCTGTTCATACACGTACTGCGCAATGAATATATCAAAACAAATTACTTAGTCATTGTCATACTGCTGTTTGTGGGAGCTTCCTGAGTGCAAATTGACTGTGTACATTCTATTCAGAAAGAAATTAATTGGTTTACAATGCTTTGAAGCATCTGGAGGTCATGAATACATGCAAGATTTTCTTTCTTTCTATGTCTGTATATATGAAGCCCAGGATTCTGTATACCTTATTAACTTTCAGAATTTGCGCACCCTACACACCATCAGGTCCCTCTGCTCCTCCTGTACACTTTAGAATTGTATCCTTTATCGTAGAGTCATAGATTCATAGAGATGTAGAACACAGAAACAGATCCTTCGTCCAACGTGTCCATGCCGACCAGATATCCCAACCAATCTAGTCCCACCTGCCAGCGCCTGGCCCAGATCCCTCCAAACCCTTCCTAATAATATACCCATCAAAATGCCTCTTAAATCCTCTGGCAGCTCATTCCATGCACGTACCACCCTCTGCATGAAAACGTTGCTCCTTTAGGTCTCTTTTATATCTTTCCCCTCTCACCCTAATTCTGGACTCCCTGACCCCAGGGAAAAGACTTTGTTTATTTATCCAATCCATGCCCCTCATAATTTTGTAAACCTCATTAAGGTCACCCCTCAGCATCCGCGCTCCAGGGAAAACAGCACCAGCCTGTTCAGCCTCTCCCTATAGCTCAAATCCTCCAACCCTGGCAACATCCTTGTAAATCTTTACTGAACCCTTTCAAGTTTCACAACACCTTTCTAATAGGAAGGAGACCAGAATTGCACGCAATATTCCAACCAATGAACTGTACAGCCGCAACATGACCTCCCAACTCCTGTACTCAATACTCTGACCAATAAAGGTAAGCATACCAAATGCCTTCTTCATTATCCTATCTATCTGCAACTCCACTTTCAAGGAGCTATGAACCTGCACTCCAAGGTCTCTTTGTTCAGCAACCCTCCCTAGGACCTTACCATTAAGTGTATAAGTCCTGCTAAGATTTGCTTTCCCAAAATGCAGCACCTCGCATTTATCTGAATTAAACTTCATCTGCCACTTCTCAGTCCATTGGCCCATCTGGTCAAGATCCTGTTGTAATCTGAGGTAACCCTCTTTGCTGTCCATTACATCTCCAATTTTTGTGTCATCTGCAAACTTACTAACTGTACGTCTTATGCTCGCATCCAAATCATTTATGTAAATGACAAAAAGTAGAAGACTGAGCACCGATCCTTGTGGCACTCCACTGGTCACAAGCCTCCAGTCTGAAAAACAACCCTCCACCACTACCCTCTGTCTTCTATCTTTGAGCCAGTTCTGTATCCAAATGGCTAGTTCTCCCTGTATTCCATGAGATCTAACCTTGCTAATCAGTCTCCCATGGGGAACCTTGTTGAACGCCTTACTGAAGTCCATATAGATCACATCTAGCGCTCTGCCCTCATCAATCCTCTTTGTTACTTCCTCAAAAATTTTAGTCAAGTTTGTGAGACATGATTTCCCATGCACAAAGCCATGTTGACTATCCCTAATCAGTCCTTTCCTTTCCAAATACATGTACATCCTGTCCCTTAGTATTCCCTCCAACAACTTGCCCACCACCGACATCAGGCTCACTGTATCACTTCACAATTGTTCATATTAAATTGCATCTGCCAAATTTCAGGCCATTCCAATATCCCTTTCATATTCTCTATGACAATCCTGTTTGTTTTCAACATAGAAGTATTGTGAAAAATATTAGATACAATGAAGTTATTTCAAAGCTCCAAGCTCATTTTAACTTTTCAAATAATGTAGTCAATCTCAAGATCTGTTATCAGTATATTTTAATCACACATCTAATTTTAGTAAATGTAAATTATATATTCCATGACAGTATGAAATAATTTAAACGTCACAAAAGTACTTTTCTCAGAACACCTTATGTAATTTTGAAATGCTTTCTAATTATTACCATTAGCTCCAACAGGAAAGGAGTCCTCATTCAAATGTGCTACATGCTGTGGAAGGATTTGCCCTTGTTTTACTTTGTAGCTGTCAGATTGCAACACGAAAGTTGGCTGTTTCTATCCTGAAGGAAGTTCGTGCTTTGTTTTCTGCTTTAGGACAATCTGAGGTATGGAGTCTCTTTTCCCCCTCTGTAATTAAAAACTACATTTTAGACATTATGAATATATGATAATCAAGACTATTGTACACTTCTGCATTTACATGGTTAAATGTAATTCAGAATTGGTTAATTTACAAACATGAAGGCTCTAACATTCCTGCAATTGAGAGGGAGGTGCAAAAGACCCAAGTTGGGAAGGGGGTTGAAATTTGTAGTTGAAATATGAACCTGGTTCCACTGGGTTTATTCCCATGTTCTGAATGTTCTGCAATTTAACTGTGCAAGGAACATATGCTAAAAGTGTATCATTTCCTTTTATTATGAATAGCAGTAAAGCTCAGAAATGGTCACTGAGTAAAAAAGCAAGATACGTGCAGAATTTTCTGATCTCACCATTTGTCAGATGCCTAGGAACTATCATCATTAGTATGAGACTGGTTACTTTAATCCATTCTATCATTCCTAATCCACATCAGATTGTCTACCCAATGGTAAGAAGGTCCAGTTCATCCCAGTTTTGGTGGAACAGAGCTCAAGGAATATCAACAACCTGCATTCCTTCTTCTCTCTCTCTCTCTCTCTCTCTCCACTCTCACTACTGCCCAACGTCAACTGTAGGATTTGCACTAACATTACAAGAAAGCACATTTTTATGTAAAGTAAAATATATTCAGAATTTTTTTTAAAAAACCATTTGTCCCTGGATATGGCATGGTTCAATATGCATATATCCCCTGATATAATTATTCTTTCAACAATAGGATGATGATAGACCAATGATTGAAGTTATGGATCAATTGAGTTCATCAATTCTGGAGAGTTTTATTCATGTGGCAGCTTCAGATTCAGTAAGTACAAATAAACTACTTGTGGTCAATCTAAGATTCAATAGGTGCTTTCCAAAGCATAAAATCTTCAGACATTACTTCAAGTCAGATAGTACAGGGTTGGTTTTAAGTTGCAATTTGGCAGGGCACACAATCCACTTACTGTCCGTGCCAATGCAGGACCTGCAGTGGAAAACAGTCCTCAAGGAGTCATAAAGCAATGAGGGACTGGCAGTTATGTAGAATAATCAGATTAAGTTGACTAATATTAATGACTACTTAAGAAGAGTAAAATAGGTATTAGGAAGTCACCACTTTCGCAGCAAGAAATTGACATAAAACTTTTATGTGCAAAGTATAGTGGATTGTTAAAAATCAAACAAATCTTTTCAGAAATAATTGAAGTAAAACCATTAGAGGCTCAAAATGGCAGTTTTAAAATTTTCATGTCAATCTCTAATATGAAGATTATGGATAAAATCCAGATCGTATCAAATTAACTCAGGAGACTGAGGGAATAATACTACACACCCAGTAAAGACAGTATCACCAACCTTCTCATTACAATTTCAGCTCTCATTTTCCAGTAGTACACCTTTTGCAATCTTAGAATTGATTCTGATGATACATTGAGATGTTTCTGAAGTTTCAACTGCTTTTTTATACGAAAAAACTATTTTGGGTACTATTAAGCATAAATTACTCATAGTAATTCCACACTGTACCATGCGCTTCACAGATAAATTGTTTGTTTATTCCACAATCAATTGTCTCATTCATTACTTCTTTCCTGCACTTTCACCCTCAGTTGCTTTAACATAAAATTCAGCTCACCCATTCACTGCTGTGCTGGCTGATCTCTCAACATATCTCTGCTTCGCTCATGTCCTTCTCAGACTGTTCTTAAAACCTAGCCTCTTGACCAAGTTTTTGGTCACTCTCGCTAATCTCTCTTTATCCTTTTTTGGATTACGTCTCTATGAAGTACTATTTTTCTGTGCTAACAGTAATGTATGAATACAAGTTATATAATAAGCCTGGAGATCGCATTACTGTTTAGTTTTTAAACAGAAATAACATTTAATTATCTTAATTATCTTATCTAAAGAGGTAGAAGACTCAGTGAAGTATAGTCCTCAAAATTATTGGCCTTGGAACAAAAAATAACTCTTCAGAGGGAGGGAAGCCAGAGAATGGGCTTGTCACTCCGTTTTAAAAAAAAGATTATGCCAGGTCATCGTGTTTAAGATTCATTTGCAACTAGCCCTGCTCCACTTCAAGGCAATGTCCACTTCTGAAATAAAATATTTTGCTGAATGCAAAGCGACTTTAACATTGACTTTGGATAATTGTTATTTTTTATTTTGTACAGACTGCCTTAGCCTTTGGACACAATGGGGATTTACAGTGGCTGGTAGAATGGAATGCAATTTTGGTTAATAGCCATTATGATGTAAAGAGTCCTTCTCATGTCTGGATATTTGCACAGTCCGTGAAAGATCCTTGGGTTCTGTGCCTCTTCAGCTTCCTCAGACTGGAGAATCTTCTAAAGCATTGCCCTACTGCACTTAGTTACGCTTGGCCATATGCCTTTACCAGATTGCAGTTGTTGATGCCACACATTGATCCTAAGTAAGCAATATTGAATATACTGGTTTAGTTTTTAAAGCTGTGCGAAACCACGCAAACAATTAATCTGTTGTGAAACCTTCTCTCTAGTGCTATATTTAAAATTGTCACTATGTAATTTGGGACAAATCAAATCTGGTTGAGCCTCTTAGTATAATGTTACTGTGCATCGGTGGTGGAGGGAGTGAACGTTTGTGGATATGGTGCCAATTAAGTGGACCATTTTGTCATGGATGCTATCAAGTTTCTGGAGTGTTGTTGGAGCTGCATTCATCAGGCAAATGAGGAGTATTCCATCACACTCATAACTTGTAGATGTAACTGGGCTGGCACACTAACATGGTCTTGGGATTTTTGTTCTGGCAGAATTTTTGTGTTGGGACAGTGCAGTATTCTGTGACCTGATTGGTGCAATCTTGGAGCTACCTCTACCACTCACCAGTGCAGTGCTTCTCAGCAGCTCACTCTCGCTTTCAACTCTCTCACATGCCACTTCCTTTCCTGACTCTCCAGTTGAAAGCCTCTTTTGTTCCTTTGCTGCCTTTATCTCTCTAGCCCTCTTCCTCTTGCTGACAGGGAGAATTTGTGAAAGGGAAGCAGTAGAAGTGGCAAATGGTAGAAGTGACTAGTGAGGGAGAGGTGTGTGTGAAGGAATGAGAGAAGGAAGCAATGAGAAATGAGGCAGGCAGATAGGAGAAAGAGATGAAAGCAAAAGAGAATAAGCAAGTGAAAGTTGTGGACTGAGAGAGGGTTGGCAAATAGGGGATGAAAGGAAGAGAGTCATGGAGCAGCAGAAAAAGCCATAGAAACAGGAAATGAATTGGATAGAGCTGGGAGCAGTGAAAGAGAGAGAGGCAAGCAGGGCAGAGTTAAGGAACGGGAGATGAGGCTAGCAGTAGGTAAGTATAAAAAGTTAGTGTATTTCTCATATTTTTAAATGTGTTTCATTTTGAAAGTTCATCGGCCAATATAGGAATTGATAAATGTGCAGTATTTCAACTTATTGAATATAATGCTTCACCATTTTTTGAATGAGAAAAATCATACAGAATGTAAATGCAACAGTTGATTGTAATGCAGAAATATGTTTCACTTAAGCTAATTCACATAAAGTTGTATTTTTCAGGCATGTACCTGCAACATTAAGTGAGGAATTGTTAATTCAAAAAGAAAAATAATAAATGGACTTTTTCAGTGCAATGATTTTGCCACTTAAAGAAAAGGTTTAACAGAAAATAAAAGGCAGCTTGTGATGACAATGTTTGGCAGAAATGAGCAGGGAATTTGAGGGAGCTCATGTGCACCATAAACATAAATATAAATCTGCTGAGCTAAGTTATTTTAAATTCTGTGTATTTTGAGTATTGCTAATGAAAGGCACATTCTTGCAATTTATCCTGGTGGATGTACCATGAAGATCTTCGACAAAGTATGTATTTTTCCAGCTATACTCAGGTTCATACTGCCAAGTGATTATTCCTGTATAATCTGTGCATGCGTCTACCTGATAAAAAGTGGTTAAGATCAACAATTTCAGATTTCTGTTCTGTTATTTTGCAGTAGTCCTATGTACACAAAAAAAGTGAGCACAGTTAGTGTTGGAGACAATTATGTGACCCTTTGGAGAAACTATCTTATTCTTTGCTTTGGAGTTGCGAAACCCAGTATCATGAGCCCTGGTCACCTGAGAGCTTCAACTCCAGAAATTATGGCTACAACTCCTGATGGTAGCTATAGCTATGATAACAAGGTACCAATTTTTTTCTGTAACCTGAATGTAAATTTAATGCTTTACAGCTGAGTATCGTTCTACATCAAAATTAAAAGTCTTGAGATTAATGAACAGAACGTTATTAATTTTTAAGTGAGTTCAGCGATTCCAGCCATTACCATGTTAAAACTCAAAAGGACATGAGAAGAATTTGATAGTCATTATTGACATTTGTAGACAGGGCGGGGTATATAAAATATCTGTCAACTTTCCTCCCATACCCAAGCTGTTCCCTATGACATGGTCAGCAGTTTAAGGTTGGCCAACTTCCTTACCTTTGCATCTACTGAGATTCTCAGTAAAGGGTCTTATACCAACTCCTCTGCCTTAATGCAAAGGTTTGAGAAAGGCAAAATTAAAGAGATCAGCCGAAAGTTTTTTTTTTGTCAACCTATTGCTAAAATGTAGCAAAAGGTTCCTGCTTTAGGGAACCTATGCCCTTCAGGGGGACCTCCACCCCCATGACTCTCCCTATCCCTCACCCCACCAAGATGATATTCACAGCTGCACAGCTTAGAGGGAACAATGGTAGCCTGGTTCTTATATGTTCCCCATTGTTAGATAACAGCAACCTTGAGTTCTAAATTCTACAAATTGTAGAAGGAAAAGATGTCTGAATATTTTGTTATCTATATTGTGTAGTTTAGCAAATGTGTAACCGTAGGATAAAATGACTGGATCTGAATGTTAAATATTAGCTTTATAGTATCATGGATTTTAAACAATATAAATATGTTCGCTTCATTGCTGTATCTTTTGTGATGGTATGTCTGAAGGCTTTGGGTAAAAGGTAAATCATGATCACTGAGTTCTAGAATGTTCTTTAATGTGGTTTGAGGATGTCATTTTCATTAATAATGCACAGGTCATAGGAACGCCATCTGTAGCAGTATTGTTAAAACAACTGGTTCCTTTGATGCGTGCTGAAAGCATAGAAATTACAGAATCACTGGTACTGGGATTTGGAAGGACAAATTCACTTGTGTTCAGGTACCTCAGTCATTTTTGGCTTGGCTTGCTAAAATATAGTAGTTCTAATAATGTCAGATCAAGTCTTGATCACTTTTGCAATTTTAATTATAGTCTTTGTATATAATATATATTATAGAACTATAGACTTCACTAATGGAATAATCATACGTGTATTTCAAATGATTTGCTCTATAACTTGTCATTTGAGTACTCAATATGTTTTAAAGCAGGGAGCATGTCAGCATTTAAGAACAGAGTAAATAGGTGATTCAAAGAAAGGAATGTAAAGAGATCTGGGATCAAGATGTGGTAAAATTGGCTCACATTACTTCTGCCATGATGCGTACTAAATGTCATGTTTGCAAAATGGTTAGCACATACACTTAACAGCTGCAAGAGATATGTAAAGTGGGCAAATCATGATGTGATGCCAATTTGACAAAAAGACAACCATTTTCATTCGATAAGCTCCAACCCCCTCTCAGCCTGTAGTTCTAAAAACCTTTTAACTGACATTAATGACTCCCTACAAGCTCTACTTAAGAGATATCATCACTACTTACAGGTTAGTTTTTGGTATCTTTCTTCTGGCCGGTGCTGTAGTTCTACAAATCCTTGGTGCTTTTTTGAGTCATTATAAGTATCAACAGTCTGCAGGGAATGATGTGACAGGTGGCTGAAGGACTTTTGTTGAATTGCTGTCATATATGGTGGTGCAGGTAAATTTTCCTCTTGGAATCAACTGTGAGTTGGAAGATGAGCTGAGGCCACTCAAAGTGGAATAAGCCATAGAAGAGGTAAGTGTGGAAGAAAGGCTCTATGCAGAAGGCTATGACCATGCAAGGCATCGAGAGAGCAATGACCATAGTAAAGTAGTAAACCATAGTAATGACCAATGTTTCATATATCTGCACTTCTGCCAAATACTGTGCCACAATTTTTACCTTGGAGCAAGTCAAGGATTACATACCATTTTCTAAAGAAGTGACTACAGCTATGAACTTCCCAAGGAAAAGCAAGTGATTAATAGATTTCAAAAATTGGAGGATTCCCCATCATGCAGATTGCCATTGACTCTGAATTTGTAGTATATAAACTGCAGTACTCAAACCAAAGGGGATTCCATGCCCTCATTGTGCAGCTAAAGTGTAACTTAAAGTCACTATAGTCCCACTCTCTTGTGGACCTTTTCTACCAGTGCAGTACTCTGATCTAATCTTGCCAATCTTCTTGCTCTACTGTTGAAGCTATGGACTCTGCTAGAAGATAAGCTATCATCACCTGATTGTCCTCCAAAATGTTCATTCTCTTGTGAAAAAGGCCCTTGCCATGCAGGAGTATACGCCATCATGACTGTGGTCAGAATCTTATGGAGGAGCTTCTATTCACATTTGGAGTGTTCTGAGAGGAGCACCATTGAAGGGACACTTGTACTTCCTGACTGACCTGAGATTAATGAGTATGACAGAAAGTTCAGGCACTTTGATCTCTTCTCACTTTGCCACTGCTGCAGAATGATCATGGATGAAGCAATGGTATGCCAACCTTAGTGCAATTTCAGTATCCTCTGAGTGATTTGCCGCATCTGGTTCTCTGAAGCTCACCAGCCCTTGATGGAAGAATACATGGACAGAACCCAGGCCCTAGGTGGACTCCATTTTATGCATATGGGCACCTCTGCCAGATGTTCCCTACTCCTCACTGCATCTGCAGTGGATGCTGTGCTGCCAATGATTGAAGAGACATGTTATCAATCTAAGGCAAAAAACACTTAATCTTCCATAATCTTCTGACTACCAGTAGCCACAGCTATCACAGCCTCTGTCAGCTGTTTGATCACACTTTGGCCAGTTTTTGACCCAGGATTTACAAGCACACACCCACCTAAATGAGAGTATCTGTAGCGCGGTGGAGAAGTAATGTAATGCTATACACTCTGATGATCCCACATCAGCCTCACGTGGGTGGCTGGCCACCAGTCTCAGCAGCTGTGCTTCCTTTTGAATGACCATGACCTGTATTGGAGAAGATAAACATTGAGAGATTAAAACCTTCCCATCTTCTCATCCCAAATATGTCTGATGTAGAGCTCCATCTATCCATGGGGTGAGTGGGTGGTGAGCTGGTAGTGTTATTGTGTCCCTGGAGTTGATCACTCACTTTTGCATCAACAGTCACCCACTAGATGCACCATTTCTTAAGCCATCTTTTCCATCAAGATCAAGATATTCAGATAGGACTTTTCTACTTATGACTGTTTGTTTCTAATTTCCCTGAAAGTCGAAAGAGAGCATAATTTGTTTCCCCACAAAGGCTAGCAATATTAATTCCCCAGACCCGCTTTCTATTAGAAGACTCACTTTGTAAACTACTTTTGGTCTCAAACACCTATTGAACCCTTTTTGTTTGTTTTTATGTTTCTAGCTATCTCTCAGACTCTGTTTTCCTTCATATTAATATTTTAGTCATTTTTAAATATTCTACCTAATCATCTGACCTACCATTTATTATTTTATATAATTACATTTTTTTGAGTTTGGTACTATCCTTACTTTTTGATTTTTAATAACAGATGATCAGTCCTCCTATTGGAATTTTTCTGTATTGTTTGAATGCATCTATTCTGTGTATCCTGAATATCCCCTTAAACACTGATTACTGTATCTCTGTTGACCAATCCCTTGCTAATTCTCTTTAGTAGGTCAGCTTACAATCCTTTATAATTGCCCTCATTTAAGTTACAAAGCTGTGTCTCTTTTGTCACTTTGAATGTAAATTTCAATGATATTATAGTTGCTGCTGCATGGGAATGTCATTACTAAGGTATGAATTAACTCATGCCATTGCATAATACCAGGTCTCATGTAGCTAGCTCTCCGGCTGGCTCTAGAATGTGCTGTCCAGGAAACTATTTGAAAAACATTGAACAACTCTTAATAGAATCATAGGAAAATCTAAGAATATTCTGCCATTCAATCCAACAACTTGACATTATTTTAATCTGTTTGTGGAATGTGCATGTCACCATCCCGAGCTGCACTGGAGAAGTTTGCTTTCCAGAAGTGCTGCAGTCCTTGGAGTGTAGAGACATCCACAATGGTTGTAAAGGGAGCTCCAGGGAACTCTGACCAAACAACAATGAAGAAATGGTGATATATTTTCAAGTCAGGATGGTATATGGCTTGCTGGGAAATTTGCATGTAATATCGTTCCTATGCATCTGCTGCCCTTGGCCTTCCAGATGGTAGAGATTGAAGGTTTGGGGGGGACCGTCAAAGAAGGTTTGATAAATTACTGCAGCGTATCTTGTAGGTGGTACAGACTGTTGCCACTTTGTGTTGGTGAAAGGAGTGAATGTTGAAAGTGATGGATGCAAGATGTTTTTGTCTTGGAGATTGTCAAGCTTTTTCACTATTATTGAGCTTCACTCATCCAGCCAAGTGGAGAATATTCCTTTCACTCCTGACTTATCCACTTTAGTTGGTAGATTGGCATTAGGGAGACAAAAGTTGAGTTACTTGCCACAGAGTTCCTAGCCTCGAACTTGCTCTTGTAAGCACTGTATTTAGTCCACTTTCTTTACTGTTCAAAAGAAACCTCCAGAATGTTAATAGTGGGGTTTCAACAAAGGTAATTCCATTAAATACCAAAAGGGAATGGGTAGATTCTCTCTAACCTCTCTAAATGGTTATTTCCTGGCATTTGTGTGGCACAAATTTTATTTGCCATTAATCAACCATGTCTTGCTGCATATGGACCCGGGCTTCTTCAGTATCTGAGAAGTCATGAATGATGCTAAACATGATATAATCATCAATGGACATCCTACTTCTGACCTCATGATGGAGGTAACATCTTTGATGAAGCAGCTGAAAATGAATGGGGCTAAGACACTACCATGAGGGGCTCCTGCAGTATGTCATGGGAGTGAAATAATTAACGTTCAGCAACTACAACTGTTCTCCTTTGTAGTAGGTATAACATTTATTGTACTAGGTATGACTTCTTACCTTTGTTATTTATTACTTATATCCTCTTTATACTAGTTTTCTGTACTTTAATCATTCACTTCCCTTGAGCTAATACCATTGTTTGACAGAGCTAGCCCTCCCTATCTTTTCCTAGCTTTCTGACTTTCCTAAGTACACTTTAAATTTTAGATGGAATCTATGTCATTCTGCAGCAGCCTCTGTTGGGTAATGAGATCATATGTATTTCTATTCACACGATCAGAATCCTTTTATTCATTTATGGGATATGGGCATCATTGGTTGGGCCAATATTTGCTGCCCATCTCTAGTTGCCTTAGTTCATGTGTTTTGTTGTGAATGTTACATGTATTCAGATACAGAGTCTATAGGTTTGTTCTTTTATTATTTATCATAACTTCTAGCATTATGTTAATCTATTCCTAGATCTGTATTCCTAGATTAGTTCTTGTCAAAATCTGTGTATCATAAACCATATTAAAACATTTCTCCTTTATCTTGCCTCTACTCTTTGATTTACCACATCATTCCAAATTTGATGCCTTGCCCTCTCTACTTCCCTCATCATGTAGCTCTCTACAATACTGGCCCTACTACTTAACAAGCATAGACTGTCTTACTGGTGAAGTTGCCATTTCTTCCAGTATTGCTGCCAGTGTATAGAACATAGAAGAGTACAGCACAGAACAGGCCCTTCAGCCCATGATGTTGTGCCGACCACTGATCCTCATGTATGCACCCTCAAATTTCTGTGACCATATGCATGTCCAGTAGTCTCTTAAATGTCCCCAATGACCTTGCTTCCACAACTGCTGCTGGCAACGCATTCCATACTCTCTCAACTCTCTGTGTAAAGAACTCGCCTCTGACATTCCCTCTATACTTTCCTCCAACCAACTTAAAACTATGACCCCTTGTGTTAGTCATTTCTGCCCTGGGAAATAGTCTCTGGCTATCGACTCTATCTATGCCTCTCATTATCTTGTATACCTCAATTAGGTCCCCTCTCCTCCTCCTTTTCTCCAATGAAAAAAGTCCGAGCTCAGTCAACCTCTCTTCATAAGATAAGCCCTCCAGTCCAGGCAGTATCCTGGTAAACCCCCTCTGAACCCGCTCCAAAGCATCCACATCTTTCCTACAATAGGAAGACCAGAACTGGACGCAGTATTCCAAGTGCGGTCTAACCAAAGTTTTATAGAGCTGCAACAAGATCTCACGACTCTTAAACTCAATCCCCCGTTAATGAAAGCCAAAACACCATATGCTTTCTTAACAACCCTGTCCATTTGGGTGGCCATTTTAAGGGATCTATGTACCTGCACACCAAGATCCCTCTGTTCCACCACACTACCAAGATTCCTATCCTTAATCCTGTACTCAGCTTTCAAATTCGACCTTCCAAAATGCATCACCTCGCATTTATCCAGGTTGAATTCCATCTGCCACCTCTCAGCCCATCTCTGCATCCTGTCAATGTCCCGCTGCAGCCTACAACAGCCCTCTATACTGTCAACGACATCTCCAACCTTTGTGTCATCTGCAAACTTGCTGACCCATCCTTTAATCCCCTCATCCAAGTCATTAATAAAAATTACAAACAGTAGAGGCCCAAGGACAGAGCCCTGTAGAACACCACTCACCACAGACTTCCAGGCAGAATATTTTCCTTCTACTACCACTCACTGTCTTCTGTTGGCCAGCCAATTCTGTATCCAGACAGCTAAGTTCCCCTGTGTCCCATTCCTCCTGACCTTCTGAATGAGCCTACCATGGGGAACCTTATCAAATGCCTTGCTGAAGTCCATATACACCACATCCACAGCTCGACCCTCATCAACTTTTCTAGTCACATCCTCAAAGAACTCGATAAGGTTTGTGAGGCATGACCTGCCCCTCACAAAGCTGAGTTGACTGCATTTAATCAAGCCATGCTCTTCCAGATGGTTATAAGTCCTAACCCTCAGAATCCTTTCTAACACCTTGCAGACGACAGATGTGAGACTTACTGGTCTGTAATTGCCGGGGATTTCCCTATTTCCTTTCTTGAAGAGAGGAATTACATTTGCCTCTCTCCAGTCCTCAGGTTCGACTCCAGTGGAGAGCGAGGATGCAAAGATCTTCGCAAGTGGCAAAGCAATTGCATTTCTCGTTTCTCAAAGCAGCCGAGGACAAATCTGGTCCGGGCCTGGCGACTTGTCAATCTCAATGTTTGACAAAATTTTCAGCACATCAGCTTCCTCTATCTCTATCCATTCCAGCATGCACACCTGCTCTTCAAAGGTTTCATTCACTACAAAGTTCGTTTCTTTTGTAAAGACAGAAGCAAAAAACTCATTTAGGGCTTCCCCTACCTCCTCAGACTCCACACACAAATTCCCTATGCTATCCCTGATCGACCCTACTCTTTCTTTGACCATTCTCTTATTCCTCACATAAGTGTAAAATGCCATTGTGTTCTCCCTAATCCGTTTTGCCAAGCCTTTCTCGTGCCCCCTCCTGGCTCTCCTCAGACCATTTTTGAGCTCCTTCCTTGCCTGCCCGTAATCCTCTAGAGCTGAGCTTGACCCTAGCTTCCTCCACCTTATGTAAGCTACCTTTTTCCTTTTGACGAGAAGCTCCACCGCTCTCGTCATACAAGGTTCCTTTATCTTGCCACTTCTTGCCTGTCTCAGAGGGACATATTTATTCATCACTCGCAACAACTGTTCCGTAAACAGTCTCCACATGTCTATAGTGCCTTTACCATGGAACAATTGCTCCCAATCCATGCTTCCTAACTCATGTCTAATCACATCATAACTTCCTCTTCCCCAATTAAATATCCTCCTATTTTGCCTAATCCTCTCCTTCTCCATAGCTATGTAGAATGTGAGACAGTTGTGGTCACTATCACCAAAGTGCTGTCCCACCACAAGATCTGATACCTGCCCCGGCTCGTTTCCGAGCACCAAGTCTAGAATGGCCTCTCCCCTCGTTGGCCTATCAACGTACTGCGTTAGGAAACCCTCCTGAACACACCTTACAAAAACAGCTCCATTCAAATCTTCTGCTCGAAGGAGGTTCCAATCAATATTGGGAAAGTTAAAGTCACCCATTACAACAACCCTACTACGTCCACACTTTTCCAAAATCTGCCGACTTATGCTTTCTTCAATCTCCCTGCTGCTATTGGGGGGCCTGTAGCAAACCCCTAATGAGGTGACT
Organism: Chiloscyllium plagiosum; assembly: GCF_037043375.1. Taxonomy (NCBI): domain Eukaryota; kingdom Metazoa; phylum Chordata; class Chondrichthyes; order Orectolobiformes; family Hemiscylliidae; genus Chiloscyllium; species Chiloscyllium plagiosum. Next base: position 94,627,054 of record NW_028270144.1, read on the forward strand.
GCTCCCTTGCTGTTTCTAATTTCCAGTCATACTGACTCAGTAGGCAGATCTTCCTCAACAATGGAAGCTTCTGTAGCTGTGATACCCTCTCTGATTAGTAGTGCTACACCCCCTCCTCTTTTTCCCCCCTCCCTATTCTTTTTAAATGCTCTAAACCCTGGAACCTCCAGCAACCATTCCTGCCCCTGAGAAACCCATGTCTCTGTTATGGCCACAACATCATAGCACCAGGTACTGATCCATGCTCTAAGTTCATCACTTTTATTCTTGATACTCCTTGCGTTAAAGCAAACACACTTTAACTGATCCCTTGGTTCTTTCCCAGGAAAATCCTTCCCACTAGCTGGTCTACCTCTTGCTATTGACTCATCTGCAGCAACTCTCACCTCCGGTATACAGCTCAGGTTCCCACCCCCCTGCCATACTTGTTTAAACCCTCTCGAACTACTCGAGCAAACCTTCCACCCAGGACATTGGTCCCCTTCCAGTTCAGATGCAACCCGTCCTTCCCCAGAAGGCACCCCAATTATCTACATATCTGAATCCCTCCCTCCTACACCAGCTGCGCAGCCACGTATTAAGCTGCGTCCGCTTCCTGTTCCTCGTCTCACTATCTCGTGGCACTGATAGTAAACTAGAGAACACTACTCTGTTCGTCCTGCTTTGCAGCTTCCATCCTAACTCCCTGAAATCACTTTTTATATCCTTGATCCTTTTCCTGGCTATATCATTAGTGCCAGTATGTAACACGATTTCTGGCTGTTCGCCCTCCCCTTTTAGAACCTTATACACCCGATCAGAGACGTCCCGGACCCTGGCACCAGGGAGGCAACATACCTTCTGGGAATCCCGATCCTGACCACAAAATCTCCTGTCGAATCCCCTAAATATCGAGTCCTCTACCACGAGTACTTTTCTATTCTGCCCCCTTCCCTTCTTTGCCAGAGTGTCAGGCTCAGTGGCAGAGAACTGGCTGCTATGGATTTCCTCTGGTAGGTCATCCCCCTATCTCAAACCAAAACGCACTTGTACCACACTACTCATTGAACCATGAATTAATTTCTCTCAACTTATTTTTCATATACTAATTTTTACATGGCTCAAGTAGTAATCACACGTTACTGCTTTTTGGGATTCTGCTTCTCAATTTAGTACTCAGCTCCTCATACTGACTATGTGCACTTTTTTATTTGTTCGGTCTATGTCAATGGTATTTACATGGACCACAAGGACTGGATCTTCCTCCTCCCACTAAGTTCCTCTCCAACCATGAACAAATATTCTGAACACTAACACAGCTTTCTGGACTCTTGGTCTTTGCTGTGAAAACACAATCAATCCCCTCACTATACTGTCTTCTACTTTGACCTCTTGTAACATAGTGCCATGGTCAGTTAACTCATCCATCCTGCATCCCTCGCTGTCATCCAGACAAGCTGAAAGTACCTCCAACCATGGGATAATTGTAAAGACTGAATGTCTGGTACACTGCGCTCTGGGTCCTCTTTACTTTCTCATTTACAGTCGCACCTTCCTTTTCCAGTGACACCGATTAAATCAGAAGTTTCTTTGCTAACGGATCTGAAAATCTTCTAATACACAGAATCCAAGTAACAATCTGTCTCCCTAACGTATTGTAATTAGTAGGTCAGCCTCAAACTCATAAACTCTGAAGTTGCCTGAGCTGCATTTTTACACTGCAAACGTGTTTGTCCTGGGTCACACTGGCATCCAGGATCAGCCACGTTCTGCTATCACTGCACACTATTTGCCCTACCATCTTTATTGTGTCTTTATTAAGTAATTAATTAGTTACATGATTAATTATTAAATTAATCTCTCCTCTCACTACTAATTAAGTGTGCTAACTGAAACCTTAGAATCCAATAAGCGCTACCACTTAAAAATGAGATATGTTCACTTGTTTCTTACTTTTTTTCTGCTATAGTCCCACAAATAATTATCAGTTTGGTAATTACAACCTGAATAAAAACAAGTTGCAGTGGTTTCTTTTTCAACACTTTTTCAGTCCCTAACAGTATTTACTTATCAACTAATTAGCTCATTACTTTTCTGTGATTGGACTGTTTGATTTTACTTCTCAAACCCAGTGTATTTGTCATCTTCTCTGCCACATGTATCACCTGTCAGTTCACTCCTCTCCCTGCAGTTAAGTAATGTAACTGTGTAATTCCTGCAGGTCTGTCTTGTCCCCGCAGTTAATTCTTCTGACTAGTCAGGTGGCAAGAGGGATCTTCTGCCTAGTTGTACATTAGGAGGAATCTTCTGGAAAATAGGGCAATAAGACATGTTAAACCAAGACAGGAGTGAATGCAAGGCTAGTAGCCCTTTAAATGTGCCATCGGTACCTGCTGCTGAGTCAGCTAGTGCTGTCATCAGTATCTTATTTCCTATTATCTACACTGGACTTATCTCCTGAGCTTAATTGCCAGCTGTTTGTATGATCACTTTTGGCTGCCTCCATGATACATAATCAGATGTGGCACCTTTTGTCCATTAATTAAATAAAGATGTGAATCTAGCTTTTTAAACCCCTAATTTTAAAAAGGTACGTCTCTATTTAAACACTTGCCTTCTTTTAATAGAACAATCAATAACTTATCTGTTTATTTTCATTATTGTTGAAATGTAGTTTTTTTTCCTCTTTTAATTCAGAGAGTTAGTTGAAGAACTACATCCCTTAATGAAGGAAGCTCTTGAACGCCGACCAGAGGTTTGTTTTGAGACATTGCTTTCATATCATATTGATTAGAGTCTGAGTTTCTGATAAATTTGAATTTTTTAAGCATTCTGAATATTATGAACTCATGTTTAATCAGATTGAATATCATTCTTGAATTATTTCAGAAATAATAGGGATAAATGTAGTATAAGAAAATACAAGCTTAATCAGTATTTTGAACTTGAGAAATCTAAAAAATGAGGAGTGGGGTCAAGTGATAAATAATGGTTAGGTGCAGGTCAGCCTCTGATGCCCTGCTCTGCAGGGAGAAGAGTAGGTGAGCCTGGACTTCAATGGAGCTATTATTTGCTCTGAACTTCAGGCTCAGATTAGATTAGATTTCCTACAGTGTGGAAACGGGCCCTTCGGCCCAACAAGTCCACACCGACCCTCTGAAGAGCAACCCCACCCAGACCCATTCCCCTACATTTTACCCCTAACTAATCCATCTAACACTATGGGCAATTTAGCATGGCCAATTCACTTAACCTGCACATCTTTGGACTGTGGGAGGAAACTGGAGCACTCACAGGAAACCCCCACAGACACTGGGAGAATGTGCAAACTCCACACAGACAGTTGCCCGAGGTGGGAATTGATCCATGGTCCCTGGCGATGTGAGGCAGCAGTGCTAACCACTGAGCCACCATGCCGTCCATTGTCTAGATGGCTAGTATGTGGTTCAGAAGAATACCAAAAGTGAGAGCTCAGTCAGATTTTCTTGGGACCATCCTGTTTGCCCTGCCATTGGGAAGGTAGGGCAAGATAATGACAAACTACCACTGACCAGAATACAGTTCAGGATGAAGATCAGCAGACAATGAGCCAAGTTCCTGTCTTTAGTAAGAACACAGTGTGTTTATACTTCTTGACAGACACTGGAGTACCATTCATAATGCTGCTGGAACATTCACCAGGTGAGGAAATAGAAAACTGCCACAGTGGTTGTGGTCCCAAAAATAGAGAGCATTTTAAAAAGAATTCAAAGTTCTGTATTGTGCAATTTCACTAAACAATTATTCTACGATAGATAGAATTACTGAAACCATTTATTTAAATTTTAGATCCCACCATGAGACCAGTATATATTTAATGGCCATTACTGTGATCATCATTCTAGCAAAATGTTTCATGGGCAGAAAAATCAAAAGGAACAGACTCAGCTGGGTGATGAATTAAATTCCATCCCCATAACTACCTGACTCTAAACCTTAGCACCTTTCTGCTAAGAGAGGAAGTTTAAATGTTTCTTTGATTGCAGATAATAAATTAAATTGTAGAAGAACAGTTGTCTAGATGGCTAGTATGTGGTTCAGAATAATAACAAAAGTGAGAGTTCATCCAGATTTTCTTGGGACTATCCTGTTTGCCCTGTCCTTGGAAGGTAGGGCAAGGTAATGACAAACTACCACTGACGAGAATGTAGTTCAGGATGAAGATCAGCAGACAATGAGCCAAGTTCCTGCCTTTAGCATGGTAATAAGGGGGACAATCATAAGCAGGGTGAGGGTAACAAGGATGAAAATGAAAGGTAGAAAAGTATAAAACAGAAGTGAAAGGGAGAGAAAGTTAGGGCTGGCAGCAAATTGGGACATGGTATGATAAGAAATATGTAAAAATGTCAAAAAAAATGTATAGTGTTGTACTTGAACATACAGCACATCCATGAGAAAGTAGATGAGTTAACTCTGCAAATAGTTGTAAATAGGTGTGATGTGATTTTGTTACTGAGACCTGGTTGCAGGGTTACTGAGGCTGGGAACTAAAGATCCAAGGGCATTCAGTCTTTAGGAAAATTAAAAAACACAGAAGCTCTGCTAATCTTCCTACCTAAGTGCATCTCATATTTTTATGCATTATATTCCATCTAGCAAGAGAATTAAAAATGAAAATGAGGTGGTGTGGCATTGTTAAAGAAAGATAAAATCAGTGCAGTAGCGAGAAAGGATATTGGTATAGAAAATCGAGATATGGAATTGGTCTTGATGAAGCTAATAGGCAACAAAGGCAGAAAACATTATTAGGATTTGTCTACAGGCCTTCAAACACGTGTGGTGAGGTAGGCAAAGGCATTAAACAGAAAATTAAAGATGCTACAGTAATCAAATGATAAGTTTAATCCATATATAGACTGGCCATACCAAATGAGCAATAATACTGTGGCAGATCAGCGTGTATATGGGATTTCATTTTAGATCAGTACAACGAGAAATCAACTTGGAGGCAGATTATTCCAGATTTGGTTTTGTTCAATGAGAAAGAGTTAATCTCTTATGAGAGATTCCTTTAGGAAAATGTAATCGTTACACAATAGAATTTTTCAATGGGGTAGAAAAACTTGATTGAGTTTTTTGAAGAAGTAACAAAGAGGATTGATGAGGGCAGAGCGCTAGATGTGATCTATATGGACTTCAGTAAGGCGTTCAACAAGGTTTCTCATGGGAGACTGATTAGCAAGATCTCATGGAATACTGGGAGAACTAGTCATTTGAACTGGCTCAAATGTAAAAGACAGAGGGTGGTGGTGGAGGGTTGTTTTTCAGACTGGAGGCCTGTGACCAGTGGAGTGCCACAAGGATCGGTGCTGGTTCCACTACTTTTTGTCATTTACATAAATGATTTGGATACGAGCATAAGAGGTACAGTGAGTAAGTTTGCAGATGACACCAAAATTGGAGGTGTAGTGGACAGCAAAGAGGGTTACCTCAGATTACAACAGGAGCTTGACCAGATGGGCCAATGGGCTGAGAAGTGACAGATGGAGTTTAATTCAGATAAATGCGAGGTGCTGCATTTTGGGAAAGCAAATCTTAGCAGGGCTTATACACTTAATGGTAAGGTCCTAGGGAGTGTTGCTGAACAAAGAGACCTTGGAGTGCAGGTTCATAGCTCCTTGAAAGTGGAGTCGCAGGTAGAAGGCATTTGGTATTCTTTCCTTTATTGAGTACAGAATATTGAGTACAGGAGTTGGGAGGTCATGTTGCGGCTGTACAGGACATCGGTTAGGCCACTGTTGGAATATTGCATGCAATTCTGGTCTCCTTCCTATCAGAAAGATGTTGTGAAACTTGAAAGGGTTCAGTAAAGATTTACAAGGATGTTGCCAGGGTTGGAGGATTTGAGCTATAGTGAGAGGCTGAACAGGCTGGGGCTGTTTTCCCTGGAGCGTCGGAGGCTGAGGGGTGACCTTATAGAGGTTTACAAAATTATGAGGGGCATGGATAGGGTAAATAGGCAAAGTCTTTTCCCTGGGACGGGGAGTCCAGAACTAGAGGGCATAGGTTTAGAGTGAGAAAGGAAAGATATAAAAGAGACCTAAGGGGCAACCTTTTCATACAGAGGGTGGTATGGGTATGGAATGAACTGCCAGAGGAAGTGATGGAGGCTGGTACAATTGCAACATTTAAGAAGCATTTGGATGGGTATATGAATAGGAAGGGTTTGGAGGGAAATGGGCTGGGTGCTGGCAGGTGGGACTAGATTGGGTTGGGATGTCTGGTCGGCATGGATAGGTTGGGCCGCAGGGTCTGTTAGGTAAAAACAATGACCTGCAGATGCTGGAAACCAGAGTCTAGATTAGAGTAGTGCTGGAAAAGCACAGCAGTTCAGGCAGCATCCGAGGAGCAGTAGAATCGACGTTTCGGGCAAAAGCCCTTCATCAGGAGTACAGGCAGATGCTGTATAATGAGGAAAAAATGTGAAGTTGTCAACTTCGGTAGGAAAAAACAGACTGGCAGAGTATTATTGAAATGATAGTTTGGGAGCTGTTGATGTACAAAGGACCTTGATGTCACTGTACACTAATCTCTGAAGGCAAGCAGACAGGAGCACCTAGCAATTCGGAAAATAAATCATATGATGGCCTTCATTGCAAGACAGTTTGAGTGCAGGACCAAAGAAGTCTGACTGCAGTTTTCAAGGCCTTGGTGATACCACACCTGGAGAATTGTGTACAGTTTTGGTCTCTTTACCTAAGGAAAGATATATTTGTCATAGAGGGAGTGCAGTGAAGGTTTGTCATATGAGGAGAGATGGGGTTGACTGTGCCTTTATTCACTGTAGTTTAAAATAATGAGAGGGGATTTTATTGACAGGCTTGGAAAGACTGGATGAAGGAGTGATGCTTCCCTTAGCCGGGAGGTCCAGACAAGGGGTCACGATGACAGATATGTCGCAGCATTTCAGACTGAGATGAGAAATTTCTGTACTAAGAGGGTGATGAACCTATGGAATTTCCTACCAGAGAAGGATGCGGAGACCGCCAAGTCATGAGATATATTTGAGAAGAAATAGATAGCTTTCTAGAGGCTGAAGGAAGCAAGAGTATTAGGAGAGTGTGGGAGTATGACACTAAGATAAAGTATCAGCCACGATAACATTGGATGGCAGAGCAGGCTGAATGGACTATTCACCTATTTTTGTTGTTTGCAATTTAATTACAATTGCTCATGTTACAATCACACCATGTGACACTACCCACTGTTCACCAATTGTCATTCGTAAGTGAAAAAGTAATAACTCCTAAAATAAAGGCCAACATTCAACTTGCCTTCCCTCTGGCCCACTGAACCTGGTTGCTAGATTTTCATTTACTGTTACTTTCTGTAAATGTTAACTTGTTTTGCTTCACCTTTTCAGTCTCTGTAGATTTCTATTTTTCTATAATCTATTTTAGAACAAGAAACGTCGTGAACGTCGAGATTTATTACGACTACAACTATTGAGGATATTTGAACTTCTGGCTGATGCTGGCGTTATAAGTGACCAGTAAGTTTGCAATAAAATAGCTGAAGTAAAAAAATTGACAAAGTTTTCTAATATGAGTTAAATAATGGAGTCCTCAATCATTGATACATGATTGGTGCTCTTGAGATGCCAATCACAATCAGTAGGACTCAGATGTGGTTTGTAACAATGGAAGTGTATTGATGACATTTAGCATTGAAAGGAATAAAGAAGGAGATAGAGGGAGAATTCATTAAGGGTTATGTTACCAAGGAAGGTAGCAAAATAATATTATAAATGAGCTGTAAATATAAAGACAACCAGGTTGTTTTCTAACCAAAAGAAAAATTTGAAAAGCTAACTGGAAAATTCAGATGAACCTCTGATAACTGGCATTAACTGACTTACCTCAATTGAGGCACTCTTGTGCCTATCTGGAAACAACGATATCTTAACAATTTGTGCAGTTTCAGAAATCCAGCTACATATGTGTTTATCTGTTGCTAAGACATCTTGAGCTACCATGTAACATAAAGGCACACAATTGAAAGTGCTGACTACTGCACTGTGGGCCTACATTCAGCCCCTTCCAAGTGTATCACAAAGCTGACCTATCAAATGCCATTGAGTAGCAAGCAAAATTGCTCACTTTACAATCACACCATGTGACACTTTATCACCTATCATAAGTGATAAAGTAATAACTCCTAAAATAAAGGCCAACATTCAACTTGCCTTCCCTCTGGACAACTGAACCTGGTTGCTAGCATTTTGTAATTTGTGCACTCAGATCCCCACATCCCTCTGTACTGCAGCTTTCTGCAGTCAGACTTCTTTGGTCCTGTACTCAAACTGTCTTGCATTGAAGGCCATCATACAATTTATCTTCCAAATTGTTGGATGCCCCTGCCTGTTTGCTCTCAGGCAGGCATTTATATTATATTTAAGTAATATAACATGTTTAAAAATAGCTTCTAACATTTTCCCTGTGACAGGTGACAAGGTAACTGGCATTAGTTCCCTGCTTTCTGTCTACATCGTCTTCCTTGCTAGCCTATCACTTTTTTTGTCTTTGTCTCATCATCCTTTAGAAATGCTACCAGTGTACAAGTATTATTAGAATTTTCCCAAAAACTGCAAGACATTTTACATCTGTTTTTCAGTTTTTTTTTTGTTAATCTTTCAATACCCTTTAAATATAATTTCTGCTCCTACCACAGGTCCACATATTCAGATTTGCTCTTGGAGTGATGAATAATTATACAAATGAACTGACACCAGAAATCTGAGTATCATTTGAACATTACCATTCTGGCAAGATTTATAGAACTTTTTAATCAGTTTACATACAATTAAGCCAATAGATAACAATTAGCCCTATTGTGTTTAAATATAAATTGTTGAAAGCAAATGTCTTCAGTGTTCAACTGCATTAAATAAACCTCAGCTTTCTTTCTATTTACTAGTACTAATGGAGCTTTAGAACGAGATACTTTGGCACTGGGAGCCCTGTTCTTAGAGTATGTTGATTTAACCAGGATGCTATTGGAAGCAGAAAATGACAAAGATGTTGAAATTCTAAAAGACATACGAGCACATTTTAGTGCAATGGTAGCCAATTTGATCCAGTGTGTTCCAGGTAAAGTCATTCTACCTGTGCTATTGCTTTTCTAACTTGAGGCATGGTTGTTGATTTTTATTGTGCCCTTGTGGCAAGTTTTGTCCTGAAAGAATTTTCCAAAAGTAAATTTGTCTTTTATGCGGTACTTACTAATAAAAGGTCTTTAAATATGTCAAACAAACAAAACAGATTAACTTGCTAGCTTTACATTTTTGACAGAGAACTTTAACTATAGAGAGCACACAAATTTAATTTGGGGACTTGTTGCTCACCATTTTCTAGTCACTAATTCAACTGGTTAGAAAATTATTAACAATATGCATCCACAGTTACAAAGCTCATCCCTGGCAAGTTGGGCTTCTAAAGTCAGAAAATTATCTCTTATCTTTAAATGTAGCTACATATAAATTATAAACAGTTCTTAAACCAAGTGGGAATATAATACATTTTTGAAGGTGCTTGCATATTTTTAATCAATTCAAACATCTTTTCTCATGTTCTTCAAATAGAAAAATAGATTAGATGTATTTTAAATACTGTCTTATGTTACAATTATTAATATGTCCAAAACAATTTTGTTTGAGGTAGCACCACTGTGGTGCAAAATTGATGTTTCTACCATTAATATGAAGGAAAGGAAATGTATTTTTGCGCAGTTCTCTAAATTATTCATGTTTACATCTCTGACCATCAATCTATGTTGAATAAAATATAAGAAGGAGAATTAAATTAATTGAGCTTAAAGTCCAAGGTTACTGGAACTGTGTTTTGTGTATGTAAAGAGTTGGGGTGAAGGCAATTGAAGTAGACCTGACTTGTTAATTTGTGTTAATAAATGTTAGTTAGCAACCATTACTGTACATAAATGGTTGTAATGCTGGAAATATTTTGGATTTTTGTCCAGTAAGACAAACTTTGGAAGCAGACTGTTCTGCACATGTTCAATTCCAATTTTACTTCGACTGTGTCAAGATCAGAGGTAGATTTGTTTAAAGTCAGTAAATGTACATTGGTGATATTCTTCCCATACTTGAGGGATAAAAAAAAATTCTTGGGGATAATGGTGTTGGATGATCACTTAATTGTATGTCGTTATTCAGACCATTATTTTACTTATTATTTGAAATCACTTGAAGTCCATTGAGTTTGCTGTGCTATTCCAGTTAGTCACCACAGTCTTATCTTTTAAATTCTTATGTTTGTTAATCCCAAATAAGTATCTGTTTTAAACACTCCAGTTGATTTTGAATGCAAGGGCGCCTATGAAAGCTAGTTCATCATTCTCTCCGTTCCGTGTGTGAAAACATTTTACTTTGATTCAATTTTTAAACATCTTTTCAAAAGTTTAATGCTGTGCCACAGAGGAAAGAAAACTCCTGTCAATCCTCTTCAATCCACAACACAATGTCCATTTGATGCAATTCTATAATTGGATAACATTTGCTGGATAATCCTGAATGTGCAAAGAATTACACTGACTACCAATTTAGGATTGTCAGTTGGGCTTGCAGTGTGGTTATACTTGTGTGTACCGGAAGCTATATGTATTAACACACAGTGCCCTGTTCTTTGCAGACAGAAAGAACAAGTAAATGCATGGCTCTTGTTTCAACTCAACATAAATAGGTGACAGCCTGGTTCATTGACTGGTTCATTTTTCAGTATAATCCCTGACAATTAGAGTCAACCTGCCTGGTTTAAAATTTCTGATGACACAGAAGTAACCTTTTATTTACCTGCTCCTGCAATCCTACATGTGGCTTCTGCCAATTAATAGAGACTTATCATTTTTTACTTCTTCTGTAGTACATCACCGTCGATTCCTATTCCCACAACAGAGTTTACGTCATCATCTTTTCATCTTGTTCAGCCAGTGGGCAGGGCCTTTTAGTGTCATGTTTACTCCTCTGGATCGTTATAGTGACAGAAACCATCAAATTACAAGATACCAGTATTGTGCTTTGAAGGTATGTTTTCATTGTCTGATTGGTTCCACATTGCATTTTCTTGACTTGAAGAGAACAAAAGTTAAATAGAATTGATTGGTACTTCAAGTAATATTTTGCAAAGTTATGTTTCTTCCCAGTGTGAGATTTCTTCGAAAGTAAACTTATGTTTATACAATGACCTTTATTAGCTTTGACTTTGAATTCATTATTTTAAAAAAGATATTTTCTAGCTGTCAACTTTGAAATGAATGTATAATAAACAACTTCTATTTGAGTGAATTTTTCTGTGGTCACTGTTGCTGACAGAAATTATCAAAATTGTCGGTCTCAACAGTGGCAAAACACATTTGTAGCTCTGCAAAAATGGCTCACAGGGAACTCACCCTGATTGTCCTGTCACAATCTGGTAGTGTGTAATTTGGACTATTTGCCTGGTAGTTACCCAGTTATTTACACTGATTTAATTAGAGATGTGCCTGGTAGGCATGAAATATTCTTTTAATAGAATTATGGAATCCCTATGATGTTGAAAGAGGCCATTTGGCCTGTCAAGTCTATGCTGATCCTCCAAAGACCATTTCACTATCCGTGTGACTCTGCAGTTACCATGTCTAATCCACCTAGCCTGCACATCTCTGGTCACTACAGGGCAATTTAGCATGGCCAATCCATCTAACTTGCAATCTTTGGACTGTGGAAGAAACCGGAGCACCCAGAAGAAACTCACGCAGTCACTGGGAGAATGTGCAAATTCCACACAGTCACCAAACATTAGAATTGAACTGGGGATCCCTGGTGCTGTGAGGCAGCCATGCCACCCCTTGTTCAGGAGCATTGCCCCTTAAATCAGAAAAAAATGTCAGATTGTTAGGTCTGCTCATCTCTCCTTACCCCATCTCTATCTTCCACTCTATACAACAAATATTAGACATTTTCAGGTTTCTAACATCTAAAGGATTTACTCAAATGATTAGTGAACAGTAGAAACATTGAGCTGAATCAGCAGGTATCAAGTATCAAATCTGTTTCCCAACCCAAACCCACCAACTTCCAGTTTCAACTAAGGCTGAAGTTGGGCTGGTGAGCAGTTTGCTGCTTTTTCCAGTTTTGGGCTTTTCCTGCTCCTTGGATCCTGTCTGACTTGTTGTGCTTTTCCAGCACCACTCTGATCTAAACTCTGGTTTCTAGCATCTGCAGTCCTCACTTTTGCCTTGTGGATTCATAGTCATCATTATAGTTTCCCCTAATGATATGGCTTCAATTATTCACCACCCCTTCTCCTCCAGACCCCCAAGATTGGCAACACACCTGATCGATGCACCTCCTTCCCAGAGGTACACAAGTTGGCATCATCGTTCTCTCCACTCCCTCAGGCCCCCCCCCCCCCCAACTTCCTTCCTCAGTATCACCTCCCCCAAGCCAGTGCAGATTTACCAGTTGCTGTGGCCTTCGATGATCAGTTGCTTACCTGACTAAAGGTACAGCCTTTCAATCAAGGTGGTCTCCAGGCAGGAAACTAACTGGTAATGTTAATAACATGCTAATGGAAGTAAGGTTATTTAGAATTCGAAGAAATCCTAAAATGCAATTATCCCTATAACTTTTTCACCAAAACAATATCTGCAGGTCAAGCCAGTAATGCAAAATGCTGCCCATTGTGTCAATTAGTATAATGGTAATAAAGTTATGAAATGTTTCATCATCAATTTAGTGCTATTCAGAATTTTAAATGCATTAATCCTAGAGCAGTATATCATAATGTTTGCACACAAATTAGCCAGAAATATAAAAATAAATGGTGAGTCCTTCTACAAGTATGAAGAAAGCAAGACAGCAGCTAAACATTGCTCTCATAGAGAATGAGACTAAGAATTAATAATGGAAAACAAAGAAATTACATAATTTCTTTTCAAGTCTACCCCCATGACAAATGGTGCAATTTGAATAAATGAAAATCTGGAATTAAATTAATAGCAGCCATTTAACCAGTTGTCAGAAAAATACATTTGGTTTATTTTCACTAACAGCCTTTAGGAAAGGATAGAAACCTTGTCTGGTCTATGTGTGACTCTAGAGCCATGATAATGTAGTTAGCTCTTAGCTGTCCATTGAAGTGGCATAGCAAGTCAATCAATTCAAGTGGCAATTAGGGATGAATAATGAATGCTGGCTGAGCCAGTGATGTCCATATCCCATGAACAAATAAAAAAATTAGGGAAAAAAAAATACTCAAGCTAATTGGACTAAAGGTTCGAAAATTCCCCTGAACTTGTTCATCTGCATTGTAATATCTTACAAGAAATGGATTCAGTGCAATGATTTCAATCTTTCAAAATTCCCTTGATTCTGGAAAACCACAAATGTAATACTTGTATTCAAGAAAAGAAACAGAATGCAGGAAAGTACAGATCCGTTAGCCTAATAAATGTAATTGGAAAAGTGTAGGAATCCATTATTCATGAAGCAGTAGGACATTTAGAAAATCATAATGCAATCAAGCAGAGTCAACACAAAAATAAAATTTGCTGGAGAAACTCAAGCAGTATGTGTGAGGAGAAAGCAGAGTTAATGTTTCAAGTCTGGTGACTCTTCATCAGAACTTACTATATTTTTCTCACCTGAAAAAGAGTTATGGGTGGGGCCCCGAGTAGGATTGGAACAATGAATGTTCCATGTACCCTTCAAAGAAACAGGCATAACTTGTACCCATGCCGAAACCCATGGTCACACCTTTGATCTGAAGAAAGGGAAAGAAGTTGTTCAAGGTTAGGATGAACTTGGCCAGGTGAAGGAGTGTGATGGTGGATGGGGATAGCCTTTTTATTGGGAAGAAGCAGAGAGCCCTAAGACCATTCCGATGGGGAATGGATGGGTAGAGGGATTGTAGAGTCTATGGTGCAGAAGAAGCAGCTGGTGCCCATCAACTGGAAATTTTGAAACCAAAATAAAACAAGAGGAATTTTGGATTTAAGTAGAAAAAGCCTGGATATGGGGAGAAACTATTGAGTCAAGGTTGGAAAAGATAAGTTCTGTGGGGCAGGAACAGGCAGAAACAATGGGCCTGCCAGAGCAATCCTTTTTGTGGATTTTGGAAAGAAGGTAGAAGCTGGCTGTACAGGATTGGGAAATTGTGAGCTGGGATGCTGTGGGGGGAAATTCCCAGATGAGATAAGGTTGCTGACAGCCATAAACACAATGGCCTGATGCACAATGATAAGCGTCATGATCTGGGGAAGATGAGAGGAGGTGGCCAAGAGCTGGCACTTAGCCTCTGCGATGCAGGGGTCAGTACGCCAGACAACAACAGTTCCACCCTTATCAATCTGTTTCCATATTTCATCAGTTAATATCAGTGTCATTCAAAATCATTTCCACTGGCTAATGACTGATGGCAAGTGTCCATGATTAAGCAACCGATTGCACTTTCCTCATGTTGGACATTTCCAAAGTCACACTACCAAACAAGCATACATCCAGTACCAGAACAGTGTAAGATGTGCTGAAAGCTCAATTAGCTGGTACAAAATTGAATAAATGGAGTCCCTACCTAGTTATATAACAAGTCCTGACTGGGATTTCAGGATTTCCAGTATTTAAGAGGACTAAACAAACATACTGAAAATCCTGAAAAAGTGAAATAAAAAAATAAAATATTGGAAATACAGAGCAGCTTAGACGCTATCCATGGAGAAAGAAAGTGAGTTCATTTTTTAAACTAATGACCTTCTCAGATTATCAACATAACACATCTTGCTCCCTCTGCACAGATGTTGCCTAACCTGCTACGTATTTCCAGCATTTTTTGTTTTTATCACTAATTCAATTTCAAAACCTTGCCTTTGGCTACGTACACCTATTACATGCTGGTGACCACACATCCTCACTGGACCACAACTCCTTTCAAACCTCTGTGTATCTATGAATGAAATGTGTACGGTCTTCACAGCCTCATTAACACTTGGTGCTCAATATGACTTATGCTGACTGATTTACTTCAACTTTATTTCTTTGTGTTTACCCAAAATTAAATATATCAATCTCGGTCTTGACAATTGCGAGATATCATTTTGTGTGAACAGAGTTTAATTTTATCATTTCACTGTGAGTCAAAAATATTCTCCTTAATTTCGCTCCCAAAAGGCAAATCTTTAACTTTAAAATTGTACCAACTCAATCTGCACATTCTGTCTGACTGAGGCTATGTGCCTCTGAAATATAACTTCCTTGTTTTTATTTTTCTGGGAATATTTTATGCCTTCCACTGGAGTTAAAACAAGAGGCCAACAGAACCCCAAAAATTTCTAAGATCTAATTGTTAACATAAAGCTTAAACTTCTTTTGATAAGTAACTTGTAGTTGAGCTTAACTTATTTGATTAATTGTTTCTTGCTTTTTCCTCACATTTCTTAGGCAATGTCAGCTGTACTGTGTTGTGGCCCAGTGTTTGATAATGTAGGTCTCTCTCCTGATGGCTACCTTTATAAATGGCTGGACAATATTTTGGCATGTCATGATCTGCGGGTAAGGAAATTGAGGTAACTTCTTAGCATTAATGGTTTCACCATTTAACATCCTTCACACTTGGATAGTCATTATTTCTCCACGGTCTGATTCAATATTTAGTTATGCACAAGAGACGTTAACACCCTATATTGAAAATAGTTGAATGCTAACAAGCACATTTACTAATATATACTCCACACATTTAATCTTCTTGTGATGTTGGCACAGTAATTAACCTGATTCCAAGAAATGCATCTCAGAACCTTAAAACGTCATAAGTCAAGACTTTGGATCAATCATTCGATTGTCAAGGAATTGAAGGGTTATGGGGTGCAGACGGATAAATCAGGAAGAAACTGTAACCAGGTCAGCTATGAGCCTATTAAATAATGGAGCAAGCTTTCTGGGCAGAATGGCCTGTCACTGCTTCTAAGTCTTATGTTTCCCATGTAACTTTATACAGACAGATGTGATTGCTGAAAATTGACACATATGAGTTTTTGAATAGTTTACACAGAATTCCAAAGCTGAATATAGAAAATATTTTGTCAAATATTTTATGAGTGTCAAATAAATTTAATCACTTTTTCTATAGAGTATTTCTGAGGGTTTTGGATGTAAATTTGCTAGTGATATTGTATAATAATATTGAAGCAGCAAATTGAATCCTAACAAGACATGGGACTATTGCACTGTGGGGAGATATATCCAATTGTACATGTAGTGGTAAAATATACCTATTTAAATAGGCCTGTTAAGATTAAGATTTTGAATTGGTATTAATTCTTGGGTGGAATTTACCTCACTCACCCCCATCTATGGGAGTAATTAGGAAATGATTAATGTGGAGTGGGGGGGAGGGGTGTGGGGGGGTGAGCGCGGCGATGAATTGATGCAGAGTCATAGAATCAGGAGGAAAAGCAGGGAATAGAGTGCCCATTGCCTGCCCAATTCCCTACTAATTAATTCAGTATAGGAAAGATTAAGGTTACCTTCCTGTCGATGCCACTTGTAATCTTAAATGACTGTTCAATGCCACATAGAGGCCGCGTCTATACCTGATAGACTCCCAGGGAGATCAGCCGGATGTGGCCCATTTAAAGGGGTCACCAACTGAGGTGCCTCTTCCCTGACCTCACCAACATCTGCTTCACTGCACCAGAGTCTCTTTAGGCAAGCCAAATCCCGCATTACTTCATTCCAAACATTCATTCAGCACTTGTATTTCTGGGCCTGCTGCAGTACCAGCAATGGCCATTCCTCCTCCTGATTGATTCGTAGATCTTAGAGGTAAGATCTTCACCTTTAAAGGCAAGGAATCCTTGATGACTGGTAATTATCTGCCTAAATATCATTGAATTTTTTTCAGGGCTTTCAAAAATAGCCATGATAGAGTTGCTTCAGCTTTCCAGCTGGCGGACAGGCCCCCTCCCACCAAAACTATTCATTTTAGCCCTTTGAATCCACTGTTAACAGTGAAAGCTTCATGATAATAGGTAGTTTATTATGAAATATCATCTGAATGTAATTGAAGTATTCGTCACATATATATTGAAAGTTGCAAAAGAAAAATCCGAAATGTTTTACCTTTAAAAGGTAATTTTAATGCAACTTTTCAAATTTACCTGGAATTCATTGATGTTTATTTGAAATAATAAATTGCTCTCATGGAGAAATTGCATAGCATATATGTTTTAGAAAGGAAACATTGAGACATCTGCGTAATCGACTGGTTTATAAAGCGTTATTTATTTATTTATATGAATATAAACCTGAAAGTTACACCATGCCATTATATCATACAAGCACTATATATGTATCAAATTCCTAAGCCCCTTATTCTATGAAGATGCTGAACTATTCAGATTAGCAAAAAAAACTTGATATAAGCAGTTTAGTCATTTACATAATAATGCATAAGATGTGTAACTTTTGGCCACATTGACATTTCTAAATCTTCTTTTGATATTACAGGTCCACCAGCTTGGCTGTGAAGTTGTGATATTACTGCTGGAGCTAAATCCAGACCAAGTAAACCTTTTTAATTGGGCTGTAGATCGTTGCTATACAGGATCTCACCAGTTGGCATCAGGGTGTTTCAAAGCCATTGCTACTGTATGTGGAAGCAGGTAATCAACTTCAGATAGCTAGGTACTCTTCAGTAGGTACAATCCAAGCAATCAGTTCTTGTAATTGTAATTTTTTTAACACAAAAACATAGAATATATGAGCAAGAGTAGGCAATTTGGCTCTTCAAGTTTGGTGCACTATTCAGTATGATCACACTGATCATCCAATTCAGTACCAGTTTAGGCAGTGCAGATTGAATGTTGGCCCTTATTTCAAGTTGGTTGGAGTATATGAGTAGGGAAGTCATCATCTGTACAAGGTGCTGGTGAGACCACATCTGGAGTACTGTATGCGCTTCTGGTCCCTTTATTTTAAAAAATACATTATTTCATTAGAGGCAGTTTAGAACAGGTTCACAAGGATGGTTCCTGGTATAGAGGGATGCCTTATAAGCAAAAGTTAAACAGTTGGGACTCTACTCACTGGAATTTAGAAGAATGAGCGGTGATCTCATTGAATCATATAGGATTCTTCAGGTACTTGGCAAATCTGTGAAGATGTAACTAGTAGAGTGGATAAGGGGAACCAGTGGATTTTTCAGCCTTGAGAGTATGTTCAAATATCAGCAAGTATCCTTACAATGAGTAGTGAAATATTTTTATTTTTATTCTTAGGAACTATCCGTGTGATATTGTGACACTGTTGAACCTGGTGCTCTTTAAAGCTTCTGATACAGACAGAGATATTTACGAAATATCAATGCAGCTGTTACAGGTACAAAATAACCCATGTGAAATCTAGTGGAGTCTAACTATGAATACTTAAACAAGGACCAAAACTTTACCAACAAGGGGTAATGCCGTGTTGTTAGTACGAAGGGTGGGTCCCCATCCCACACAAGCAGAATATGGGACCACTGTGGCACATTTCCCAGGCAGCACCCCTCTTACCTGGCTGCATTTGGGCCTGCCACCCTTGTTAGGATGGCAGGCTGGCTATCCATGTTGCCATCCCATTTAGTTAACTCAACAGCATAATTGCAGTGGATTTATAATGTTGTGTTTTATACCAGAAATAGGTAGGCAGACCCCCAGCAACCCTTCCTTTGGTGGTGTCTGGTGCTGCATGGCAGGAGGAGGTTTTGTACAAAAGGGCTGCTTCCTTGGAGAACAGAATCTTCAGTTCAGATGATCTCCTGGTAAAGCTGCTGGTCAACTGTCTCCATAACAACTGATTGCCTCCATATATGGCGGGTGACCAGTCTGCTACCAGCAAAACATGAGAGGCTTAGAAAATGGCTGTAACTGAGCCTTTCTTGATTGAATGCTCCCAACTCTGCTCCTCAAACTTTTACCAGATCTTCTGTCTCCCATCCAGAGTGTGGCCACCAGGTGACTATCTTTTGACAAGTTTCCTCATGGACCCACTGTGTACTGGGTCAGCCTGTACAAAAGTCATGCCACTATAAAAATGAAATATGATAGAGAAGATAATTGATTTGCTGAAACTGTACTTTCAATGCTTGGTATGTTATGAAGGAGCCCTGCAGCACTCAGCAGATGTGTACATGGCATACTGCAACCCAAATGCATTGCAGTGTGGCTTGCCATAACCTTCCTAATGGCAATTAGGGATAAACAGTAAACGCTAGACTTGCTAATGACTGTCACATTCCATGGCTGCCTTGGCATCATGTTCAGCTTGCATGATGACTTCAGTCTGGGTTTTCAGCACAGCGCCAGATTTTTGGTGGCTTCTGCTTGTGTTGCATGTCTGTCCAACTCTACTCCAATGCTTGTGTCTGTAAGTGCACTAATCTAATTGACCACCACTGCTAAGCTGGAAAACGTGGCCTGTAGGCTCTACACAATCCATTAAAGAGATCATTTGAGGCCTCAACTGCAAAATGACCCATGCAACCTATTCCTCCAGTGAACTGAAATAAAACAAAAAAATCTGGAATTTGAAAACAAAAATAGAAGTGCTGGAGAAATGAAGGGTCACTTGGCTCAAAACGTTAACTCTGTTTCTGTCTCTGCAGATGATGGGAGACCTGCTGAGTTTCTCCAGCACCTTCTGTTTTTGTTTTCTCCAGTGAGCAATTATCCATACTATGCCATTGTTCCCTTTAGTGGCTTCAGGCCATATTGTGATTTGTGTTTCACCACATACAGAATTTGCCTCTAAGGCAAACTTCATAGTAATGCCAAGTCAGTATCTGAACAACAATAAGAGTGATTTTATTTTGTTATTCTCTGTCTTCCTGCTTTTCTACTTCTTACTTTTCCAACAAGTGATAACGCCCTGGTCCCAATCCCACACAAGCAGAATATGGGACCACTGTGGCACATTTCCCAGGCAGCACCTCCTTTCCTGGCTGTAGTGTTAGAAAAGCTTGCAGCATGCTCCCCTTCACACGCTCACCTCTCCTTTTGTGCCATAATTCACTGTTCTAACACAGGTTCCCTCAAGTATTTGCAATCTTCTTCAACCAGAATGCACTTCCAATTTAACTAATGCAAGCTAAATTTAAGTAAAACTATCTTTTCATGAACCTGAGCCCTCCACTGATGCAGATAGCCACTCAACATTGCACACACTGCTGGTTTCATACAGCATTCATGCAAATTCACGTGCAGCGGAAAGTTGTTGTGCAGCCTACAGCAGAAATAATGAGCCATTGTTAATTGTGCAGTAGCATTCACGGACCCTGTTTCGATTCTAATTTAGCCAGTCCCATCCTAAAGCCTGATCTTCAACCCCCAACGTGGCACTTTCCATCGAGGATTGACAGATGATCTAAATACTGTACGATGAATCCAGAACTCTCATTAATCTATTTATTGTTATGTGCATCCTGTTGGAGTTCATTATAACAGCTGATTTCATTATCTATTTTTGTTCTCAGATTTTGGAAGCAAAATTATTCCTGTATTCCAAAAAGGTGGCTGAACAAAAACCTGATAGTATTCTGTTTGGAACGCATGGACCATTACCTCACCTATATTCGGTATCATTGTCTCAACTGTCAAATGAATTAGCAAGGATGTATCCTGAGCTTACACTTCCTATGTTTTCAGGTATTCTCTAATTATTCATTTATGATTTATTTTTCTCTTCTGGTGAATAATAAGTACAAGAGAAAATATGCAGCTTTTATTGGGAAAACTCAACTGGTCTGGCAACATCTGTGTAGAAAAATCAGAGTTAATGTTTTGAGTGCAGAGGCTCTTCTTCAGGTGCTTTGGACCCGAAACAATAACTCTGCTTTCTTTCCACTGATGCTGACAGATTTCATGAGTTTTCCCAGTAATTTCTGTTTTTGTTTCTGATTTCCAGCATCTGCAACTTTAATGCAGTGTTTATTGTTTATGCAATATAAATCCAGTAAAAATTAGCCACGCGTGAAACGTTTTTAATAGTATTCTTGCTGTATTTTTCAAACATTTAATCACTAAGTGAATGGGCTGTTTCTTGATGAGCAGGCTCTGTAGGCAGAAGAGTTTCTGTGTGGAGTCCATGAACTTTGGCTTTTGTTGCATAATGCAGAGATTTGACTCCATTATGGCATCATTTTAATATTACACCTGAACAGAAGACAGTTTTGACAGCCTTGGCTACCAGTTGGTTGGAGGAGAGCGCTCCACAGACCCTACTGGAACAACTGGGAACATGATGATGTCCAATTCCCTGGAGATTGTGGAGGAAAGCACTCAGCTTGTCCTGAGGCTGTCCTCCACCTCCCTTCACTTGTTAGGTTCCCTTAAATCTAGAAATTTCCATCCAACCACTGTTAAATTATCAAAGTAGTTTAATAAGAAGTGATCAGCCTCTTTAAGATACTTAAATGGCTAATCTGCCTCTCGGAGGTGCATGCCACCCCTTGTCCTAACCTTGTAAACTCTCAAAGTAGCTAGGTTGGAGGCACATTTTGTAAGGTTTGTAGTATCTCCCCTGACCCAAACACTGGTTTTTGAGAAGTAAAATTAATCACATAATCCCTGCAGTATGGAAGTAGGCTACTCTGCCCATCAAGTCTACATCAACCAGCATCTCCAAACAGCATCCCACCCAGACCTACCCCATATCCCTGTAACCTATGGCTAATCTACCTAGTCTGCACATCCCTAAATGTGCTAAATTACCATAGTGGACAATTTAGAATGGCCAATCCACCTAACCTGCACATCTTTGGACTGTGGGAGGAAACCAGAGCACCCAGAGGAAATCCATGCAGATGCTGGAAGAATGTACGAACTCCACACAGACAGTTGCCTGAAGGCGGAATGAAACCTAGGTCCCTGGTGCTAACCACTGAGCCACCATACTGCCCACCATGCCGAACTATTAAGTCTCAATAGTTTGTACATCCAGCTGTTGAACCCACAAAAAGTTTTGCAAATGACACATTATAAGTAATGTGTTTTTAATCTTTATGTGGAGGTATTAAATGGAAGAAATTCAAGAAAACAGTTTTGGACTGAGGTCTAATATCAATGAATTTTCAGTTGACCTCAAAGGCTTAGAAATACAATAACTGTTAAGAGCACTTAAGAGCAAAGCAGTATTTCTTGAAAAATATGGCCTCCTTATTTTTATGTATGGGGTCTGGAGGAGCTGAAGGCTTCTCTTAATCTTAGATTTAAGATTATAGCTTATGCTGCTCCAAGACACACTCACCACTCCAACCACCTCCTTCTGTGAGATGCAGTATCAAACCCTGGTCAGCACACTGACCTGCATGCCTAGATGTGCACGGATTTCTGTAACGCAGCCATAATTCACTGTTTCTGCAGATGAAGCGAAGATATGTTAATGAAAGCTGACAATTAGCATGCACCATGTATGAGTCAGAAATTGACTGATACCTATTGGGTGAGTTGCCTTATAAGGAGAGGCTGGATAGGCTAGGCTTGTATCCATTTGATTTTGTATGACTAAGAGGTGTTTTGATTGAAAAATTGTGTGGCGACGTGACAGGATTTATATGGAAAGAATGTTTCCTGTGGTGGGAAAATATGGAACTATAGGTCACTGCTTAAAAATGAAAGGTCACCCATTTAAGACAGAGATAAGGAGGAAGGTTTTTAGTCAAGGGTCATGAATCATTGGAACTCACTTCCTCAAAAAGCAATAAGAGGCAGAATGTTCGAATATTTTGAAAGACAACGGTAGGTAGATCCTTGACAAGCAAAGGGTTGGAAGGTTGTTGAGTTAGGCAGGAATGAAGAGTTGAGGTTAAAATCAGGTCAGCCATGTTGTTATTGCATGGTAGAGCAAGGACCGAGTGGCATCCTGTTACTCCTAATTCATATATTCATAGGTTTTCCTCTGGAAATCTACTGTTTTGATGTGTTTAAAGATAGGCACATACTACACACAAAGGTACTGATGGCAGAGATAGATGTGACATAACTCAGCAAGCCAGGCAGCACACTAAGTATTCTTTAAATATTTCCATTTTCATAAGAAATAAGCATTAAAGGCATGCACCATCATTTACAGTTACAATTTACCTTTGTTATCCAATAATTATGATCAACAATGAAAAAGATTACTCATTAACAGAATTGCGTTCACTCTGTACAGCTTTATTTCGGCTTTTGCCCGAAACATTGATTCTCCTGCACCTCGGATGCTGCCTACTTGCTGTGCTTTTCTGGTACCACACTCTCGACCAGCATCTGCAGTCCCCACTTTCGCTCAATTTTATTTTTGCCAACCTCTTAATTGTATGCACTGTTATTCGTTTAGTCGTCTGATATCTATTCATTCCAGTGATGATGTTATTTTCCAGGAAGTGTTGTTCTTGTAGCCAGTGTTGTTGTAATGGTGATTGGTCATTCTGTAATCTACATAGATGATGAGATCACATCTTTCTTGTCAGTTGCCTGAAGTGAAGGCACAGTTCTTCTAGTTGTATATAAATACCTGTGGTTGCAACCAGCATTCCCTCTAATTTTCTTACCAGCTGCGTAGGTTAGCAAGGCCCATGCATGGCAGTGACTTCTGGAACTGGAAGTAAATGCTTCAATCGATTGTCATGCATGGAACTTCAAAGCAGTTACGAGCATGCATAGCTGTGCAGCTTAGAGTGAACGTTGGTTGTAATGACATATCTAGTCATTCATATTCACTGCATATGATCAAAGTGACAACTATTCAACACAGGTTTCAAATTGCCACATGGGCTGACTCTTGTTCGGAACATTCAATTTTTGCACTTTGACTGGCTCCTCCTCGTTCAACCCTGGCAATGACTTGGCAATTTTATCAGTGAGATTTGTATTTCGGTTTCATTTTGACTTTGTTATTCATGTTTATTAGTAGCTCTGGCTTCGCTTGCTTTTTTCATGATTGAAGAATAAGCTTGAATGTAGCGTGATATTAGTCTTTGTATTGAAATACTTTCCATGCCTTCAGAAAGTATATTTATCCATTCAAGGTTTGTACAGGTCTATGTGTTGCTGGAAAAGTGCAGCAGGTCAGGCAGCATCCAAGGAGCAGGAGAATCGACATTTCGGGCATAAGCCCTTCTTCAGGAATGAGGAGAGTGTGCCAAGATAGGGAGGAGGGACTTGGGGGAGGGGCATTGGAAATGCGATAGGTGGAAGGAGGTTAAGGTGAGGGTGATAGGCCAGAGAGGGGGTGGGGGCGGAGAGGTCGGGAAGAAGATTGCAGGTCAAGAAGGCGGTGCTGAGTCCGAGGGTTGGGACTGAGAAAAGGTGGGGGGAGGGGAAATGAGGAAGCTGGAGAAATCTGCATTCATCCCTTGTGGTTGGAGGGTTCCTAGGTGGAAGATGAGGCGCTCTTCCTCCAGGCGTCGTGTTGCCATGGTCTGGCGATGGAGGAGGCCAATGACCTGCATGTCCTTGGCGGAGTGGGAGGGGGAGTTAAAGTGTTCAGCCACAGGGCAGTTGGGTTGGTTGGTGCGGGTGTCCCAGAGGTGTTCTCTGAAACGTTCCGCAAGTAGGCGGCCTGTCTCCCCAATGTAGAGGAGGCTATATCGGATGCAGCGGATTCAGTAAATGATGTGTGTGGAGGTGCAGGTGAATTTGTGACGGATATGGAAGGATCCCTTGGGGCCTTGGAGGGAAGTGAGGGGGGAGGTTGGGTGCAAGTTTGCAGGGGAAGGTGCCGGGAGTGGAGGTTGGGTTGGTGGGGAGTGTGGACCTGACGAGGGAGTCGCGGAGGGAGTGGTCTTTTCGGAACGCTGATAGGGGAGGAGAGGGAAATGTATCCTTGGTGGTGGGGTCTGTTTGGAGGTGGCAGAAATGATGAAGGATGATACGATGTATCTGGAAGTTGGTGGGGTGGGAGGTGAGGACCAGTGGGGTTCTGTCCTGGTGGCGATTGGAGGGGTGGGGTTCAAGGGCGGAGTAGCGGGAAGTGGAGGAGATGCAGTGGAGAGCATCGCAACCACGTCTGAGGGGAATTGCCCCCTGTAAAAACGCCATCCCATATTCTCAATTCCTTCGCCTCTGCCGCATCTGCTCCCAGGAGGACCAGTTCCAATACCGTACAACCCAGATGGCCTCCTTCTTCAAAGACCCTTTATGATGCCTTTGGCAATCTTCATTACCACCTCTGCCTTTCCATTAGTGGTAGTGTGTAGGTGATGTATGGTATCGAATGACCAAATCATTTATGAAAGGCATGCATTCTTCACTCATAAATTATGGGCAATTATCATACCTCACTATGTCTGAAAGGCTATAATGACTGAAGTACTTTTTTTTAGGCATTCCACAATCTCACTAATAGTTATTGTTGTGAACTGGTCTAATTCTGAGTAGTCAGAATAGTAGCCAATGGTGACAAGACAATCAATTCCTACAAAAGTGAGAGTTCTACTCCAGGCTTTATCCTAAAGGGATGTCATATTTCATAAGCAGTTCTTTGGCTTGCTTAATTTTGTATTCATTGCAAACACTGCACTGAATGATGTCCTTAATCTCAGTGTTCACATAGGATTACAAGAGCACTTCTGTTATCTTCTTCAGACTGGATTCCTTGATAGATTTCATGGATGCATTTCTGCATCTCATGTCTCATGTCCTTGGTTATGACTCTGTATGACTCAAACCAGCAGAAGTGCTTCCTCTGATTCCCATTTATGCTAATTTTGAAAGAGCTGCCATTTTTAGTCAAATGCAGCCTTGATGACACGAGCCGTCACTGTCAACTCACCACTAGAATTAACCTCTTTTGTCCAGGTTTTAGACCAAAGTGAGGAGTTGAGTGGCCCTGGCAAAGCCCAAACTGAACATCAGCGGCATGTTATTGCTAAAAGGGTGTTGCTTGATAACAATGTTGATGACCCCTTTCATTATTTTATTGATAATCGAGAATAGACTGATGAGGAAGTAGTTTGCCAGATTAGATTTGTCCTGCTTTTTGTGTATAGGATTTAGCAATTTTCCATATTGCAGGTGCAGGAGTCTTCTCCTCAAATAATTGTTTAATTGTCCATGACAACTGTCACAACAGTATGTGGCAGGACAGCAGACCTTAGATCTGACCATTAGTTGTGGAATCATTTCGCCCTGTCTATCACTTGTTGACAATTCATTTTTTGGTATGCCTGACACTACTTCTTGTATATTCTAATGCACTTTTCACTTGAATGAAGGTTAATCTCCTGACCTGATGGTCATGGTGGAGTGCTGAGCCAAGAGGTTGCAAATTGTATTTGTCACATGGATGCCCAGTCTTAAGTTACTAGAACTTTTCAAAATCTATCATATTTGGTATGAAGGTAGTACCGCACAACAAAATAGAGAGCATCTTTAGTGTCATGATGGGACTTCATTTCCTTAAGGACTGTGTGGTCACTCAAATCAAGGGTAATCAGGTGTGGAGGAAAGGTGCTGCCTTTGACAGTGACAACCACATCCCAAGAAAAGTCAAAGAAGAAAATATATACATGTTGAAATTCATATAGTTTCATGTGCTATAAGTTTGGTCTATTGAGAAATCTTGTTAATAGCCATTTGTTGACCCTGCAAACTTGACACAAAATGCATCAAGGTTAACCTCTGGTACAGTGGCGATCCTGATCAGATCATTGTTGCTCCATTATGGAAACTTGCAAATGGGCCATAGAGAAATCCTATTGGAATTGAAATATTAACTTGGTTTATCTCTGCGTAGATGCTGCCAGATCTACTATGTTTCTCTAACACTTCCTATTTTGATTTCAGATTTCTACAATATGTAATATTTTACTTACATTTTAAATTATATACTTACCTAACAAGAATCTGAGTTATTGGGCTTAGATTGAAATGTTGAATGCAAAACACCATTGGATTTCTCCAAATTTGTATGTTCATTATGCTGAACAATTCTGACTGTGCTATTAATAACACTAACAACTAATTTAATGTACTCAGTTGAGCTTGTAACATGGCTTATTTATACTTCTCAAAGCAGCTTGGGGAATCTCTGGGTCCCTGTTCCTTTCTCCAGGGCAATGCCTGAGCAAAAGTGAATTTGCCAAACTATCAACACCTATTTCCTCCTGTAATATAAGTTGTTGTGAGCATTTCAAATTGGAATCCTCGCATTTGTCCCAGCAACACTTCAAAATTTGGGACATAAGGGGAAAGAGGAGCCAGTAGGGGATGGCACTGAGACTGACAGAAGGCAGAGAATAACAGTAATGGGGTCTTTTTCAGGATGGCAGCCAGTGACCACAGGTCATTCTGCTATTAACGCAACAGTTATGTTCCTGAGGCCAGGTGTTGACATACTGTCTATTGTACAATCTACCCAATCTTTACTTCTGGCCATTTCTAATATGGGGACCCAATTCAGAAATTGAAAGTTTCCATCAAAATTTCACAAGTTAAGTATCTGTACTATTAAATACCAATGATTTATATCAGTATTTTGTGCAATAATGGATTTGATTTTTGTGTAGTACTGTTCTGGTTATGATAATAACCGCGCAAATATGTTTTCTTACACAAGTCTCAAATTAAATCCTATTATCTAAAAATAGTTTGACACTTGCATCATCAAGATATCCTCTACTACAGTAGTTCCACTTTTTCTATTTTATGATTAGGATACCCTTCTGAGCTAGTAGGTTCTGTGAATATTTTATAAATGTGAAGTAATTTCACACTTTCTGTAAAGTAAAAAAGGAGAGGATCACTATAATTTAATATCAAGGTAACTTTATGAGCTATTTTGCTTTGTATATATATTTTTGGAAGTACTGAAAATAATATTTTGTTTCCATCTCCTTGACCAGAGGTCAGCCAGAGATTTCCAACCACTCACCCAAATGGCCGGCAAATTATGCTCACTTATTTGTTGCCATGGCTACGTAACATTGAACTAGTGGATGGTGGACTTCTGCCCATTATGTCAAACCCACAAACTCCTGATGAACAATCTAACTACAAGGAGGAAGAAATGATTGAGGAATGTGGACTGAAAGGAAATGGCTGGGGGTCTCCACAAGCCACTTCACTGGTTCTTAATAATCTCATGTACATGACTGCCAAGGTAATGTTTTATTATTTCTTAACTATGATACATGAGGGGGCTAGGTGGCTAGAGTGCACTGCATAATAATGCTGACAGCCTGTTTTTAATCTCCATACCAGCTGAGGTAGTGTTTGAACCTGTCTGTTCTCCTTGAGTCATGCCATATGGCAGAAGACCTGACTAACAATTGCCAGACAATGAAGACAAAACATGCAGAGAAAAAGATGAATTCCATTTCTTCTCCAATTTAGCACCGTCAAACAAATTAAGTTAGACATATATATTCATGAAATGGTAAAACGTTCTTGATATTAATAACAAATATGAAATTTTTGGGTCAGATTTTCATGCAAGTGTCAGCCAAAACAGAAATGGGTAGCATTTAAAAGCAGTGGGCAGCAACTGATTCTGTGATTCCCTCCACATCCCTGTTAAGTGGGATTTTTAAGGGTATGGGTCATGAGCCACCATGTGGTAATCCCATTGTTGCCTGCTCTATTGGAGAGCTACGCATTTTAGATACTGTTTCAATGGAGGAGGAAAGGATTGCCTCAGAGGAATTGAGAGCCATGGGGAAATCCTAGTCTGGAGTTGTAAACCTTTGACAATTGAAAAACATTGAAAATAGGAGCAGGAGGGGGCCATTCATTCCTTTGGACCTGATCATGGCTGTTCATCCAACTTAGTACCCTGTTTCGGTTTTTACCCTGTACTCTTTGATCCATTTAGCTCCAAGAACTATACCCAAATGCTTCTTGAAAATGTTCAGTGTTTTGGCCTTAACCACTTTCTGGTGGCAGAGAACTCCAAAGGCTTGCCACTTGGGTGAAGAAATTTCTCCGCATTTCAGTCCTACCTTGCCTACCCAGTATTCTTAGACTGTGACCCTTGGTTCTGGACTCCCCAGTAATCAGGAACATCCCTCCTACATTTACCCTATCTAGTCCTGTTAGAATTTTATACATTTCTAGGAGTTCCCCTGTCCCTGTAATTGTTCTAAATTGTAGTGAACATGGTCCCAACTGATGCAGTCATCCTTCATATATCAATCCTGCCCATCCCAGGGATCAGCCTGATGTTGTCAACTACAAATGTGATATGAGAAACATGCTAAATACAGTGATTAATTGTTTAAAAAAGATAAGTAAAAGGCAACCATTAAATTGGCAAGCAGTGTGAAAATGTTCAGATGCATTAAAGTACTTTATCCATACATCAGGACAAATGCAATAATGGAAATTTCAAACAAACAACAATATTACAGAAAATTATTTCTGAAAGTTACATCCATTCATGTACAGGAAGCTTTTGTCTTCAAACAAAAGAATTATATTTAAGCTTTGTGCCTTTTTGTGTTAAGTAGAAGATTGGAAGTTTATGGTTCCTGTTGCTTTCTCTCTGGCAATGTCTTAACCAATCAGATCTGACTTGCCAATCAATCAGCATGTTTTCTTCTGTAATATTATTGTTTCTGTTTGAAATTTCTGTTCTTGCATCTTTCCTGATAAGTGCAAGTCAAGAAGCTTTGGCAATATGTCCTTCTTTCCAGCAATACCTTGAACTACAAAATCCCTTATTATTTCGGAGAGTGCTACTAGATTCCTGCAGGCAATCTAACCCAACTCACACAGTAAATGGCTTTTTATACCCCATCTGATTTTACACACAATGATGATAGCCTCAATACTTCAAGCCTTTGAGTGTTATCATCAATTCTCACTTCTACAACTAGTTTAGTCTATTGTTTGCTGAAAACCTACTTGGTGATATTTCCGTGGATCTTATTTACCCTTTAGCACGAAAAAGATACCACTGGCAGGTTAGATGGTGTTTGTAGAAACGTTATGATAATTAAACATGACTGCTCGACTTTAAATAAGCTGAATTCATGACAATTCTAAATCAACATCTTCAGAAATTGACTCGAAGTCCACAATTACAAGTAATTTTTTTTTCCTTCTTCTTCCAGTATGGGGATGAAGTTCCTGGATCAGAGATGGAAAATGCCTGGAATGCACTGGTAGACAATGAAAAATGGAGCAATAATCTCAGAGTTGCCCTGCAATTTCTGATCAGCCTTTGTGGAGTTAGCAGTGACACACCTCTTCTGTTGTATGTGAGTAGCTTAGACCATAACATAAATGCTGTACAGGGATTAGAATTTCAAAATCTGAAAGGAAAGACAAATTACTGATTTTTTTTGTTTAGAAGAACACTAGATTGCCAAATTTCACATGATTACAAAAATTTGTACGTATTTATAATCATTTACACCAATATTTATAATGGAGTGATACCTAGCACATAGAAAGATGTTTGTTATTATTGGAGGGCAGTCATCTCAGCTCCAAGACATCTCTACAGGACTTCTTAAGGATAGTGTCCTAGGCCCAGCTGTCTTCAGCTGCTTCATCAATAACTTTCTCTTCATCATAACTTCAGAAATAGATGTTCATGTGGCTGCAGTTCAGGTCCAAATGCAAGACCTGGACATGTGCTGAAAAGTGGCAAGTAACATTTATGCCATGCAGATGTCAGGCAATATCTTACCAATAAGAAACAATCTAATTCCTCATAACATTCAAAGACATTACCATCACTGAATCCCCCAATATCAACATCCTGGAAATTACCATTGAGCAGAAACTGACTGGACTCTCTATACAAATACAACAACTACCAGACCTGGTCAAAGATTCGGAATCCTGCAATGAATAACTCATCTTCTGACTCCTTAAACCTGTCCACAATCTACAATGCGTAAGTGAGGAGTGTGATAGAATACTCTGCACTTGCTTGGATGGGTGCTGCTCCAAAAACAGTTCAGAAGCTTGACACCATCCAGGGCAGTACAGTCTGCTTGATTGGTACCACATTCACAAAAACTCCATCAATCCACCATCAACACTCAGTAGTAGCGGTGTGTATCATCTACAAGATGCACTGCAGGAATACACCAAAGATCCTTACATAGCACATTCCAAACCCATGACCACTTCCATCTAGAAGGACAAGGACAGCAGATACATGGGAACACCGCCCCCTGCAAGTTATGCCTTGGAAATATATTGCCGTTCCTTCAGTGTTGCTGTGTCAGAGTTATTGAGCTCCTTCACTCACGGTATTGTCGGTCTACCTACATTACATGTGTCGCAACAGTTCAAGAAGGCAGCTCACACCACCTTCGCAAGGGCAACTAGGGACAGGCAATAAATACTAACCTAGCTAGCAATATCATCTTGCGTGCTTCAATTAAACCTGCTTCGAGCACATGCCTCGGCAGTGCATTCCATATCCTAACTATTCATTCTGTGAAAATGTTTTTTGTCTCACATTGCCCTTGCTTCTTTTGTAAATCCACTTTAAACCAATATCCTCTCATTCTTTGTTTTCTCTTTTATGAGCTGGAACAGCTTCTCCCTATCTGCTCTATCCAGCTCACTCAGGATTAAGTGAATAAAAGAAAATCAGACAAGTAGTTGCCATAAATGTACAGTAGAAAATATTCAATATTTTTAGGCATTTCTATGTCCTATAGAATTTCAAACATAGCTGACAACACTGATCAGAACCCCAAACAGTGAAGACTGACAACACTACGTTCATGGCCATATGATCAGCAGATGTGTTAGCAAACCAGCAATTCTCATTCTAAGGATCTGCTTCAGGGGCCTAAGAAGATTTGGAGGTTCTCTTCAATATGCACCAGCTAGGGTATCTAGAATGGTTATATAACCTGCACTCTGCCCAACATTATTCATGAAGATGACAAAAAGCATCAATAGAGCTGACTATGTACCCACCATTGCACCACCCTTCACAAATCACAGAACAGCAGTGTGATTGACACAGCTATGCTATCATGCTTCAAGTCATCAACAGTATTAATACCTGGGTTTTCAAATTTCCAAAAGAAAATGTAATTAGTCTCTACTGAGATCATAGCTGTCTTTAAAGGCCACTTTTTGTCAGTCAGTTGATATTTGGTCACCGCTCCAAATATCTCTCCTTGAATAATTAACTTTGTTTCCTTACATTTATGCAAAATACATTCAAACGTTTCTGAGATTAACTGCACTTTATGACATTACTTTTGTAACAAATCTGAATTTATTATGTTTCAGATAAAAAAAGTAATAATCTACTTATGCCGTAACAACACTATTCAGACAATGGAAGAGTTATTGTTTGAAATGCAGCAGACAGAACCTGTAAACCCTGTTGTCCTGCATTGTGACAATCCACCTTTTTATCGCTTTGCTGCAAGCAACAAAACTTCCACAGTTGCATCAGGTGAGGCAAATGTTTTTAATGGATCTTGATGTTCTGTAGGATCTCAGTAAAAGGCTCCCATTTATTGGTGTCAGCCTTGACTACTTTTTTTATCTTCAAAATCAGAAGGTTTAGAATTCATGTTCCAAAGACTAGAGTTCATAATTTAGACAGATACTTGTGTGCCACATTGAATGAAACATTTTCTGTTGAAAGGTAAGTTAGATCAAGACCTTTTAGCCATCTTATTAATTAATGTCCCTAGACATCACTTTGCAGCTACAGTGTTTTCCTGTTTTGACTGCAAGGAATAGATCTCTCTTTGTTATTCCATGTTCCTCTTTCTCTCTCTCTCTCTCTCTCTGTCCTTGTCTGTCTTTCTTTCTCTCTGTCTATCTCTTTCTCTCCCCTTTTTCCTCTCCCCTCTCTCTCTCTCTCTCTCTCTCTCCCCCTCCCCAACCCCACCTCTCTGCTAATCAGTAAGCTGCCTGTGGTGAGCATGTGTCTTGCTGGCAGTATGCCTCAACCTTGTAAATTTGAGGGGACATGAAAGTGAAAAACAAGTCCCCAGCTGACTCCTGCAGATGGCCATTGCTGTGACCTCACTAACCTCATCGCCATTTCCATTGCAATCCAGCTGTTGTTGAAGTCCATCTGATTGACTTTTTATGGGTAAAATACAAATGAACTGTGCCCAAGTTGCCAATTAATATGCAATCCCATAAAACATGTTTAAAGGTAAATATTTTAAATAAATAAATGCACCACACTGCCTATCAGGAACCTAGCCATAAAGACCAAACTTTTTTCTTCCACAATAAGGCATGGCAGCTGATTCATATGTAGAGTTAAATATTACTGCAGTTGAAATGTTTATCTACTTTGTGTTATATTTAATATGGACATTTCCCTTGTCCACTGATCAATATTTTTTAACAACAGAAAAGTGTAGTCTTGTCTGAAGAATGGTGACTGGTTTGCACATGTCTGCATGGGTTTCTATTGTGTGCTCACGCTTCCTCCCTTAGTCCAGGCATCTGCAGGCTAGGTGGATTAGCCATGGTAAATGTGGGGTTATGGGGAAAAGGGTAGATAATGGGGATAGGATTAAGTTAATTCTGCTTTCTCCCCACAGATTCTGCCAGACACACTGAATTTTTTCAGCAATTTTGTTTGATTTCCAGTATCTGCAGTTCATCAATTTTTTTAGTGTAGTCTTGTCAGCTTGTTACTGCTATCCTTGAGTAACCTATGTCATTGATGTTAGTAAGTATAATTTTTGTTACAGGGACTACGTCTAGCACCAATACTCTGGTAGCTGGACAGGAGAGTTTCCCAGAAATTGATGAGGGACGAATGATGAAAGAAACTGATGAAAGGTTTGTGTGCAATCTGAAATCTCATCAATAACTTGCAGACTTAAAACTAAGAGTTACTGTATTGAGATCAAGCCAATGTAGTAAATTATGCTTGAAATTGACTCAGTGTCTTCTACTTCTTGAGAAGGCTTAAATAATATTAGTTCGGGGGACTTCGCTTCATAGAATCTCAACAATGTGGAAAGAGGCTGATTAGCCCATCAAGCCAGCATCGACCCTCCAAAGAGCATCCCACCCAGACCTAGCCCCCACTCTATCCCCATCACCCCACATTTACCACGGCTAATCCACCGAGTCTGCAGATCTCTGGATTATGGGAGGAAACTAGAGCACACAGCAGAAACCCATACAGACAATCACCCAAGGCTGGAAACAAACCTAGGTCCCTGATGCTACAAAGCAGCAGTGCTATCCACTGGAGCACCATACCACCTTCAACTAGAGACAGGGAAAATGGAAAATTTATTCCTTATACCATGTAATAGCATAAAGAAGTCATTAGAGCCAAAATGTCTCCAATATTAAAAGCAGTAATCAGATGATCCAGGCATTCTACCTATCTTGGAAGTATGCCACAAAAGTACCCGAAAGGATTTGACCAATTGGTAATATTCTTGAGTTTAAAGGTGCAACAATAAGATTGGGAATAAGAAGGTCACAAATTACAAGCTTGCATATATTTCCACAGATTTTAATGGAAATACCAGAAGGATTTCCACACTGTATGGATTCTGTGATAATGTGTTAGCATGTCACCACTCTGCATCATGCATGGCTAACCCAGAGACCTCCCCAGTTTACCTTAGACTTATCAGAAGGATTTACAGATAAATTATTGACCTGATTACAGGGCACATTACAAATACACCTTCCATCATGAAATTCTGAAGTAGGACTGAAACCCAAAGCACCTGGCTCAGAGGCAGAGACACTATCATTGCACCACTAGTTCCAAATTGATTAACCACACTGATATAGTAGAGTTTGCCATAACCAATTCATATTCATAATGATTTTCTTGTATTTCGCAAATAAATCTAAAAGCATATAAAATAGAAGCATCATAAAAGCCGATTTAAATTTTCAATCATAGAATCCCCACAGTGTGGAAACAGGCCCTTCAGCCCAACAAGTCCACGCAGACCCTCCAAAGAGTAACCCACCCAGACCCACTCCTCTACGCTATTATCTTATATTTACCCCTGACTAATGCTCCTAACCTACACATCCTTGAACAGTATGGACAATTTAGCATGGCCAATTCACCTAACATGCACATTTTTCGATTGTGGGAGGAAACTGGAGCACCTGGAGGAAACCCACGCAGACAGGGAGAATGTGCAAACTCCACACAGACAGTCACCCGAGGCTCGAATCGAACCCAATTAGCTCAGTGGCTAACCACTGAGCAACTGTGCTGCCCCACTTTGCTAGTTTACAACTTTAATCATATACATCTCCCTGCACTTAAATAAAAATGTTCTTTCCAGGTCCTCCATATGACTCTTACATGGCTTTAAATTTACTATGAATATTACCTGCATAGTTAATACAATTAATATTGGGTAGCATGTAATTCCAACCAATGCAACAATCAGTTGCTTGTTGATGAAGTGGAAGAAAATATTGTTCGGGAATTCATCTTTATTCATTCATAGGATATGAACATCGGTGGCAGGGCCACTGATTCTCATTTCTGTTTGCCATTAAAAAGGTGGTGGAGCACCGTTTTCCTAAGCTGCTGCAGTCTGTGATTTTTCATCCACGCTGCTGTAAGTGAAGGGGTTCCAGAATTTGGATCCTGTGTTTAGAGGTGCATGCATTTTTACCAGCAGGTTTAAGATTCTGGGGAGAGAAAAATATTTTACTGGAGAAGTTCAACAGCGCAAAATTCATTTTCACTGCACCGTTTAGTGAAAACAGATCACCTTCCGGAGGGTGCTTGCAGCAGATCCTCAGATAGTATGAAATGGTCCTTGCCTGGCACTTGTCTGGCATGAAGGTTATTTGCCATCTGTCACATTGGCTGTTGTCCAGGTCTTGCTGTGTATGGACATGCACTACTTCAATTTCTGAGGAGTTGCACGTGGTGCTGAGCATTGTGCAATCATTACTGAGAAACCCCACTTCTGACATTTTGATGGAGTGGAGGTCATTGTTGAACCAATTGAAGATGGTTAGGCCTTGGATGCATTCAGACAATGTTACCTTGATGTCAAAGGCAATCACTTTCTCAACATCACTGTAGTTTCAGTTTTTTTTATGTTTGGGCCATGGCTGCAATTAGTTCAGGTACTATGTAGCCCTGGTGGATTCCAAACTGACCATTAGTGAGCAGGTTATTCCTTTGCAAGTGCATTTGACAGTATTGACAAGAAACCCGTCCATCACTTATAGAGTCATAGAGTTATACAGCACAGAAACAGACCCTTCGGTCCAACTTGTCTGCGCCGACCAGATATCCGAAATGGATCTAGACCCATTTGCCAGCATTTGGCCCATAACCCTTTAAACTCTTCCTATTCATGTACCCATTCAGACGCTTTTTAAGTGTTGTAATTGTGCTCACCTCCACCACCCGTATAAACGCACCTACTTTCTGTGTGAAGGTTGCCTCTGAGGTTCCTTTTAAATCTTTCCCCTTTCACCTTGAACCAATTTTTGACTCCCCTACTCTGTGGAAAAGACTTTGGCTATTAACCCTATCCATATTCCTCTTGATTTTACAAACCTCTGTAAAATCCCCCCTCAGTTTCCAAAGCTCCAGTGAAAATATTAGCCTCTCCGAGTAGCTCAAACCCTCCAACCCTGGTAATATTGTTGTAAATCTTCACTAACATCCTCACTATAGCCAGGAGACCAGTATTGAATACTGTACTTTAAAAGTGGTCTCACCAATGTCCTGAACAGCTACAACATTACGTTCAACCCCTGTACGCAATGCACTGATGAATGAAGGCAACTGTGCCAAACACCTTCTTCACTACCGTGTCTACTTTTCAGATGATCAAGAGTGGGCTGATAAGCAAGTTACTGTTGGGTAAGATTTGTCCTGCCTTTTGTGGACAGGAGATACCTGGCAATTTTCCATATTGTTGGGTCAGTGCCTGTGGTGTAGCTGTACTAGATAAGCTTGGATGGGATATAGCAAGTTCCAGAAGAAAATCTTCGACACTCTTGCTAGAATAAGACTTCATGGGGTCAAAGTCTTAAGGCCGGAAGAAATAGGAGCAGGACTAGGCCGTTCAGCCTCTTGAGACTGCTCTGCCGTTCAGTAGAATCATGGCTGATCTGACATACCTCACATCCATTTGCATGCCCTTTTCCGCTGACGCTTGATTGCCTTGCTGATCAAGAACCTATCACAGCTTTAAATATACGCAAGAACTCTGCTCCTGCAGCCTCTCTGTGGCAAAGAGTTCCAAAGACACTCAACCCGCTGAGAGAAGAACTTGGAACCCTTTAATTTTCAGAGTATGCCCTCTGGTCCTAGATATTCCCATGAGAATCCTGTGTGTCTCAATGAGATCACCTCTCCTACTTCTGAACAGCAGTGAGTGGAGTCTCAACCTGTTTAACCTTTGCTGACAAGGCAATGCCTCCCAATCATCCTAGTGAACATTATCTGAACTTTCTCCAATGAAATAATCTTTCCTTCAATACGGGAACCAAAACTACTCTCATTACCCCATACAGCTGCAGTAAGACTTCACTACTCTTATACTTCAAGCCCCTTGAAATAAGGACCAGCATTCCATGAGCTTTCCTGATTACCTACTGTATCTATGTGCTAGTTTTCTTTTGTACACAAGTACCCCCAAGTCCTTTTTGTGTTATATCTTTTTGCAGTTTTTCTCCATTGAAATTGAGTCATAGAGATATACTACGTCAGTCCAACTCGTGCATGCTGAACAGCTATCCCAACCCAATCTAGTCCCACCTGCCAGCACCTGGCCCATATCCCTCCAAACCCTTCCTATTCATATACCCATCCAGATGCCTTTTAAATGTTGCAATTGTACTAGCCTCCACCACTGCCTCTGCCAGCCCATTCCACACGCGCACCACGCTCTGCATGAAAAAGTTGCCCCTTAGGTTTCTTTAATATCTTTCCCCTCTCACCCTAAACCTATGCCCTCTAGTTCTGGACTCCCCCACACCAGGCAAAAGACCTTGTCTATTTACCCTATTCATGCCCCTCATGATTTTATAAACCTCAATGAGGTTACCCCTCAGCCTCTGACGCTCCAGGGAAAACAACCCTAGCCTATTCAACCTCTCCTTACAGCTCAAATCCTCCAACCCTGGCAATATCCTTGTAAATCTTTTCTGAACCCTTTCAAGTTTCACAACATCCTTCAGATAGGAAGGAGCCCAGAATTGCATGCAGTATTCCAAAAGTGGCCTAATCAATGTCCTGTACAGTCACAATATGACCTCCCAACTCCTGTACTCAATACTCTGACCAATAAAGGAAAGTATACCAAATACTGCCTTCACTATCCTATCTACCTGTGACTCCACTTTCAAGGAGCTATGAACCTGCACTCCAAGGTCTCTGTGTTCAGCAACACCCCCGAGGACCTTACCATTAAGTGTATAAATCCTGGTAAGATTTGGTTTCCCAAAATGCAGCACCTCACATTTATCCAACTTAAACTCCATCTGCTACTCCTCAGCCCATTGGCCCATCTGATCAAGATCCCATTGTAATCCGAGCTAACCTTATTCGCTGTCCACTACACCTCCAATTTTGGTGTCACCTGCAAACTTACTATCTGTACCTCTTATGCTCACATCTAAATCATTTATATAAATGACAAAACGTAGTGGACCCAGCACCAATCTTTGTAGCACTCCACTGGTCACAGGCCTCCAGTGTGAAAAACAACCCTCCACCACCACCCTCTGCTTCCTACCTTTGAGCCACTTCTGTATCCAAATGGCTAGTTCTCCCTGTATTCCGTGAGATCTATCCTTGCTAACTAGTCTCTCATGGGGAACCTTGTCGAACGCCTTACTGAAGTCCATATAGATCACGTCTACCACTCTGCTCTCATCAATTCTCTTTGTTATTTCTTCAAAAAACTCAATCATGTTTGTGAGATGTGATTTCCCATGCACAAAGCCACGTTAACTATCCCTAATCAGTCCTTGCCTTTCCAAATACAAGTACATCCTGTCCCTCAGGATTCCCTCCAACAACTTGTCAGGCTCACTCGTTTATAGTTCCGGGCTTGTCCTTACTGCCTTTCTTAAGTAGTGGCTTCACGTGAGCCAGCCTCCAGTCTTCCGGTACCTCACCTGTGACTATCGATGATAGGCCAGCAATCACTTCCCTCGCTTCCCACAGAGTTCTAGGGTACACCTGATCAGGACCTCGGGATTTATCTATTTTATGCATCTCAAGACATCCAACACTTCCTCCTCTGTAATCTGGACATTTTTCAAGATGTCACCATCTATTTCCCTAATATTCTGTTCTTTTGTTCTCTTTTCCAAAATGAACAAGTTCACATTTTAATTTGCCAACATTTTTCCTACTTATTTAGCCTGTTAATGTCCATCTATAAACTATTTGTGTCCCACTCACAACCTGCCTTTCCATCTATTTTTGTGTTGTCTACAAATTTGGCTACAGTACATTTGTTTCCTTCCTCCAAGTCATTAATATATACTGTAAACATTTGTGGTCCAAGCACTGATCTTTGTGAACCCCACTGGTTACAGGTTGCCAACCTGAAAAAAAGCCCCATCCCATTTGCTGTTTTCTCCCCATTAGCCAATTCTCTATCTGTACTACCTCCAACACTGTGGGCTCTTATCTTAAGACTTAATGTTTTGTGAATGTTGAATGTCTTATGGAAGCATCAGAGGACATCAGATGATGTAATTTAGAATCCATCCAGATTGCAAATGATCATACTGAAACAGTCAAGCATTTAATGGTGATTACAGCTCATTAAATATCCCTGTCCCCTCCCTCCAGGCACAAATGCTAATTGGAATTGAAGTCGTAATGGGGATGGAGCAGAAATCAGACAGTGGTGACTTTGGGAGGTTTAACAAGTCCTGTGTAACACATCGCTGGCAGGAAAGGGGGTGGGGTGGGACCATGACATGGGGCGATGAGGAAAAAGGGAGAGACCCCAGGGACGATAAAATGCAAGCTCAGAATCTGGTAAGCTATAGCCTCAACACTGGAGGAGTTAGAAATAGGCGTAGATCTGAGGTTGGGGAATGGAGAATGGGAAGAGATGTAGCCCTGAGACTTGAGCAGGTGAGGGTACAAAGAAG
This sequence comes from Chiloscyllium plagiosum, assembly GCF_037043375.1. NCBI lineage: Eukaryota > Metazoa > Chordata > Chondrichthyes > Orectolobiformes > Hemiscylliidae > Chiloscyllium > Chiloscyllium plagiosum. The sequence continues at coordinate 94,667,113 of NW_028270144.1, forward strand.
CACAGCCACAATAATCTATGTCTGCATCAAATGCAGCTTGCTACACCCTATGATATTTTTTTAAAAAGCACATTTTGCTGCAAAGATTTCCCAGCAACTTCCCCAATCCTTCCGTTTCAACTGGAATTTACCCTTCTGTCTGATCATTCTCCAGTTCTACATTCCCCACTCTGCCAGGGTGACCAAATCCATGGATAAAATAAGGGATGCTCCACCAGTGGAGATAGGGTGGGGAGATGATGAACAAATAGTCAATAACATAAATGCAGCAATACTGAAAAAAATAAGAGTGCAATGGAATTTAAATTCAAAAGTATATAATGAAAAAATGAAGACTAGCATATCACCAATTCACCAAGTTTCCTTCGACAGCACCTTTCACACCTGTGATCTCTACAACCTAGAAGGACAATAACAGTTGATGCATGGGAATACCACCATCTGCAACTCCCTCCCCAACCCACACAATATATTTAATTAGAATTACATTGCCTTCCCTTCATTGTCACTGAGTCAAAAACCTGGAGCTCTATTTCTGAAGCATCTGACTACTTGTCTGCCATTCTAGAGTACCTGACTGCTGAGATTCTGGGGACACAATACAACCCAGAATGACAAAGGAGATCTGTGCTACCCCTTACCCCGACAGCTTGCCATCCACTATTATGAAGCACTCAACAAGCTGCTGGTAGGAGTCACCACAGTCCAGTTCATGGTCTTATCAGAAAACCAGCTATCCCAGCAAGATTTATATCAAAAGGGACAAGTTGAGAAAAAGTTAAAAACATATTGTGAATAAAATGTTTAGAGAGAAGCTCCATAATCTAATGTCTATCAGAATCACAATTTTGTAGTTCACCTGTGCTTCTGATTCTCCATCAAAGCTCCTTCCTGTCATGCTGTGAGTCAAAACCACCCAAAATTCAGGCTAGCCTCCTCAGGCCTATTGGAAACATACTAGATTATTGTGGCTGTGTGTCTTAGTACCCTCAGCTGCCCAAGTCTCAGGACTACATCTCTTCCCATTCTCTATCCCCCAACCTCAGATCTACACCTATTCCTAACTCCCCCAGTGTTAAGGCTTTGGCTTACCAGATTCTGAGTTTGTATTTTATCGTCCCTGGGGTCTCTCCCTCTTTCCTCCTCCCCCCCCCCATGTCATGGTCCCATCTCACCCCTTTTCCTGCCAGCGATGTGTTACCCAGACTTATTCAACCTCCCAAAGTCACCACTGTCTGATATCTGCTCCACCCCCCATTACAACTTGGACTCCTTGCTGTTCTCAACCTGAACTATCAATTAGCACAACTTCAGATCCAACTAGCATTTGTGCCTGGGGAGAAGGGACCAGGGATGAGAGACAAGTGTGGGGAATCAAAGGGGAATGACCAAGTGGGCCAGAGGATGCAGGGTGTGACAGAGAGCAGAAAGGGGTTAGAATGATCAGTGGGGGGGAGAGGCGAGGCCTAGGTCTATAATAACGTATAATGATAAAAAATGTATTGTATTATTGCAACAAATCATTGTAACTACAACAATAAATATAACTTTATTAATAACAATGATCATTGTCATGATTTGGCAATGTTAAACACTCACACTCACAACTGCGTTTGATAACATATCGGAGATTGTCTGAGTGCTTCCTTTTCTTTTTAAACTTTCACAGCTTGCAGCTGAGGCTTAGAAAACATATGATCTGAGTTGTTCCTCTTCTTGATTACATCTAGGCTCATCAAGTTGTTTTCAGTTTATTTTCAACTATTTTAGTTGAATACTGAGCATTTAAAAGTAAAATAAATATTTTCAATTAACAATTGCCTGGAGTGCTGGGTGATTTCATTTCATGGTTGTTGATTTCAATAGATTATTACAGGTGTAAACTGATGACTGACTGCTTTAGAACACATATTGGATGTTTTGCTCATCACAAATGAGTTTGATCAAATGCTGTTGAGCTAAAAGCAATGCCAAATTTTTCTGGTAGGATTGGATAAACACCTGAAGGAAAGCATTTTTATGAGGTTTGCAGAAAAGGGAGTGGCGTTTGACATAGTTGTAATGATCTGGGAACATAGGTTTGAAATCCACTGTAGCAGATAGTCATATGGTTGTACAGCACGGAAACGGACCCTGCGGTCTAACTTGTCCAAGCAAACCAAATATCTTAAATTAATCTAGACCCTTATGGGAGCACTTGACCCATATCCCTCTAAACCCTTCCTAATCATGTACCCATCCACATGCCATTTAAATGTTAAAATTTTAAAAGGCCTCCAACACTTCCTCTGGCAGCTCATTCCATACATGCACCACTCTTTGTGTGAAAAAGTTGTCCCTTAGGTCCCTTTTAAATCTTTCCCCTCTCACCCTAAACCTACGCCCTCTAGTTCTTGCTTCCCCCAACCCAGGGAAAAGAAATATCCATTTCCCTCATGATTTTATAAACTTCTATAAGATCACTCCCCAGCTTCTGATGCTCCAGGGAAAACAGCCCCAGCCTATTCAGCCTCTCCCCATAGCTCAAATCCTCCAACCTTGGCAACATCTTTATAAATCATAGTGAAATTTGTACCAGATAGAAAGCTAGTCTAATGGTGACCATTGTTAGTTGTCAGTAAAACCTGTCTGGTTCACTTTAGGAAAAGAAATCAGTCATCATTATCTGGTCTTTCCTGCATGTGACTTCACACCTACAGCAACATGGTTTTTGGGGCAATGAGGGCTGGACAACAAATGCTGGCATAGCTAGTAATGCCCACATCCTGTTCTACACTCAGTCCCGCCCTCTACCAGGTAGTGTTTCCTTCCCCTTTTCTCATAGGCAGGGCTCACCCCTACCCTTGGTGCTCCCTTTTTCCTGCAGCCCTAGACATTATTTATTCCCTCCCATCCCTGATCTCCTTCCTCTCATTCTGGAGTCCCTGGTCCCTGTCTGGCTGTGTTGCAAAAGTCAAAATTATCAGAAAGGCTATGAATTGCAAAATGACATCAATTCATTTGACATCTGCAGCACACTGGTAGCAATTGAGGCTTAAATCCAAATTTTGTTTGGGTTTACTTGATACTGTGTTGACTTGATACTCATTTCAGACAAAATTCAATTAGCATGGTTAGCATTTCCCTCAGTGGAATGCGTATGCCTGATCATTACGTGAGAATAAGGTTGAGGCCCTCTTTCATCACCTCACATAGAAAAATTGTCAATGTGCTATACCTAAGGTCACACACATCTATAAATTGACCAACTGGTATAGTACCAGATATGTCCAGCTGGGATCAAAGAGGAAAGCAAGGAACAGGATGGGGTGCTTTGTAACAGGTTTCATATATTGACTGAGTAGGTACCTGCAGCACTGGTCTCTTAAATCTCTATGCAAGACAGAAAGGGAATATTATCCAGAATTACAGAATTTTTATTCTTAACTGTTATGTATTATCCTTGCTGTAGAATACATGGCTGCACATGCTGAATGAGGATGTGATTGACAACTCTGAGGTTGGTTAAATAATGGTTACAAACTAAGCATGTATGTAAGAAATGACAATTTAAATGTGCTAGACTTGTAATGCAGATTTAATTATCACTTTTGAAAGAGAAACAAAGAGGAGAAAATTGGATTATTTCTAATAAATGAAAAAATATCATTTCTGTTTCATTAAGTACCACAAGTTTTCTTTAGTGGCTAAAATATCATGTTTTAAAATGTTTGTTGATGTACCCTGATTTTTTTACATATTTTCCTTAGGTTCAACAATGTTGTGATAAGAGCTCATTCTCGTCTTGAATCCAGGTACAGCAACAGTTCTGGTGGATCCTATGATGATGAAAAAGGTTAAAACTTTATTGGTTTTTATTACTATTTGTTCTTCTCAAACAGTTTCCAACTAGAAGTTGGCTAAAAGGGTTGCTTCAGCTCTACTGCTTTTCTACAAAGTAAATATTTGTTCAAGCTGAATTCAGTAATGCTGTCTATGTGCATGTGCCAAGACTGAATGCTAGTGTATGTTAAATGTTGCTTGAAAAAAAAAGATTGGTTTCTCTCTCCCATTGAGTGTCATAAGTAATTGATTCCAGGATTTCCTCCTGACTATTACAGTAGCCAGCACTTGCATATCTCTAGACAAGGATCTATTTAGAAACAGCATCCGGTACTTGATGTCATTAGGGAACTTCCAGTGACTGAAAAATTCTTCAGATGTTGTTATAGCCTGAAAGGCCTCATGATTCATCTACTGGTCAAATATCAAATATCATTTCAGCCAATTAAATCTGTGAAAATAAATCTTACATATCTTAACAAACACAATCTGTTAGAATAATCAACATGACAGCTCAGAAATTAGCTCTCATCAGAGCTAATTTAGCGGGTCAAACATAAAAGGTGTACAAATTCATTAGATCTGGCAGCATGATTGGGGAGAGATTAAGTTAATTATGCGAGTGTGTCTTTGACATGTGAGTTTTGTGTTTCATACACATAACTTATTTACTTTTTTTGATCTTGTATTAACTTCCCACTGCATTTTGGAATAGAAGATGAGGCTTTCGGAGGCCACCCTCCTGCCTAGTACCAGTGCCTCTGTTTTCTCCAAGTTGGGACATCCTGCTTACTGATTGGCAAACCAACTACTTTTCTTGCTTGCTGGAAAGGCAGATAATTGGAAAGGTGGTGAGTTGAGTGTCATTAGTGGCTGTTAATTGGTCACTTTGGGCTTAATTGCTTGTGAGTCAGGAAAGTCCCTTTTCACTCAGTACTTCATGAGTAAGGGGGTGAGTATCTTTCCAGGGTCAACTCACTCATTAGTTCCCCTTCTCAGCAACTCTTCCATGACCTCCAGGGAGGGTCAAATTGCACCTTATGCTTTCATCTGGCTACATCATCTGTCACCCTGTGTTGTGCTATTGCACCAGAAGCCTGATCACTTTTTGATTATTTGTCATTTGTTCAAGAAGAAAATTTTTAGTGTGTACCTATTAATGCTGACAGGATCTCACCTGCACTTTAAATCTGGATAGCATAGTACAACTCATTAGAGAATTTTTACATGTATTGACTTACCATTAATGCTAAAGGAAGTCTCTCCTGACAAGTGAGTTAGCAGAATCGGACAATGCTTGAATGAGACAAAACAGAATGAGTGCTTGTGGAACCAACTGAAAAGTAGGAATTTGGTGCATAGTGGGGAAAAGATGATTTAAATAAGGTTTGTTGCAAGATGGGGAAACATTGTTCCTTTTCATAAAAGCATCAAGCACAAAAACATGGTTATAAGTTAAATTGCAAAAGAAACACTTATGAGCTGACTAATTTTTTTATTTTGCTGAGTAAGCAGTTAGATCATAGAACAACTTCATGGTGGACGCAGGGTCAGTTGAGGCATTCAAAATGGCTTTGGATGATTACTTAAATTGAAATATGATTCAGGGGAAAAGACAGGAGAATGGCACTGAGTCATAATACTCATTCTAAGAGCTGGAGCAGACACAATGGGCTAAATGGCCTCCTCCTGTACTAAAACAATTCTGCAATAAACTATGTTTTAAAGGCTAGTTATTGATCAAATGAGCATTATCATCATGCACCGAATAATTTTAATATTTCACTGGAAATAACTTCAATATTGTTACCCCTCAGGTGACCCAATGCCTCCTTATGCTAGTTGGTTGATGAAAACTGTGGAAGCTAACGTACCACAGCCTCTGCCAATGCCAATAAATGGAGGATGCTGGGCCCCCCTTGTGGATTACCTCCCTGAAACCATCACACCTCGTGGACCACTGCATAGGTTAGAAAATTATCTTCAAAACATACTTTGTATTTTAAAATGTACTTTTCAAGGTATTTGAATTATGTGTCAAAAGTGTAACCATTCTGTACCCAATGCAAGGAAGGGCAATTTTGATATGTACACTTTCAGAAAGTGACTTCTTTCTACACAAGGTGACATTTATCAGAACTTACTTTGAGCAGACTGATGATATTCTGGTTATTTATCCTAACTGCCTAAAGTTTGACTTATCTTTTGACTACTATCGCCGAACTGCTGTGATCTTTATTCAACTCAATGAACCGGAGTGATTAGCGTCCAATTTATAAGGGGAGAGAAGGAGATACTTTTGTTGGGGTGAGACTGAAAATCTGAAAGAAAGTGAAGAACCTGATGAGTTTAACAAGTTGAAGTTTAAGAAAAAGAATGAAACTGGATGGATCGTCCAACATCGACTGATGCACTGGCAATGTCTGTCAAACCCAGCACTTTCAACACTGCAAAATCCTCCTTCCTGAGAAATGGGGGCTTGTCCCACAGAGTGGTCAAGTGGCAAACTGACATAGTCATACTCCAAAGGGTAATACTTTGCAGACAATGTCCAGACACCACTAACATCACTCCGAGTGCATACTGTCTCAAAACAGGGCAGACCAAGTAGAGATGATGCCACAGTAAATAGGGAGCCCTTAACATTGACATAGGACTTCATGAAGATTCATGGTCCTATGATCAAAAAATGGGCAACAGAACTTGCTAATTACCATTAGCACCACTTCCCACACCTTTTTAAAGAGAATGGGGGGGGGGGGTAAAAGAGAAAGGGGAGAAGCATTGTTAATTAGGGAGTGCATCACAGCTGCAGAAAAGGAGGTTGTTGAGGAGGGTTTGTCTATTGAGTCAGTATGGGTGGAAGTCAATAACAGGGAAGGAGCAGTCACTTTATTGGGTGTTTTTTTATAGATCCTCAATAGCAGCAGAGAATTGGAAGAAGAGATTGGGCAGCAGGTCTTGGAAAGTGCAGATGTAACAGAGTTGTTGTTATGGGTAACTTCAACTTCCCCAATATTGATTGGAACCTCCTTAGTGCAGATGGTCTGGATTGAGTCGATTTTGTCAGGTGTGTCCAGGAAGGATTCCTGACTCAATATGTAGATAGACTAGGGGTGAGGCTATATTGGATTTGGTGCTAGGCAACAAGCCAGGACAGGTGTCAAATCTCTCGGTGGGAGAGCATTTTGGTGACAGTGACCACAACTGCCTCACCTTACCTTGCTGTGGAGAGGAATAGGAACAGACAGTATTGGAAAGTATTTAATTTGGGGAGGGGAAATTAAACTGCTATGAAACAGGAGCTATGGAGTATAAATTGGGAATAATTGTTCTACGGGAAATGCACATCAGAAATGTGGAGGCTCTTTAAGGATCACTTGATACAAATGTTGGATAACGTTGTCCCACTGAGACAGGCAAGAAATGGTAAGGTGAAGGAGCCTTGGATGACAAGAAAAGAGGATCTTCTCATCAAGAGGGAGAAGGAAGCTTACTTAAGATTGAGGACTTAAGGATCTGGCACAGCTTTAGAGGATTATAGGGTAGCTCGGAAAGAATTCAAAAATGGACTGAGAAGAGCCAGGAAGGGGCATGAAAATGTCTTGGCGAGAAGGATTAGCAAAAACCCAAAGGCGTTCTACGCTTATGTGAGGACTTTAAGAATGACCAGAGAGAGGGTAGGCCGATCAGGGATACTGGAGGGAATTTGTGCCTGGAGTCTGAAGAGGTAGGGGAGGCCCTATATGAGTTTTTTGCTTCAGTATTCACTAGAGAGAGGAACCTTGTTGATAGTGAGAACACCAAGGACCAGGTTAATAGGCTTGAATAGATTGATATTAAGAAAGTGGATATGCTGGAAATCCTGGGAAGCGTCAAGATAGATAAGTCCCCAGTGCCATATCAGATATATCCAAGGTTACTACGGGAAGCGAGGAATGAGATTGCTGCGCCTCTGATGATGATCTTTGCATCTTCTGTCTCCACCAGAGTAGTCTCAGATGATTGGAGGGAGGTGAATGTTGTTCCTCTATTCAAGAAAAGAAATCGAGCAATCCCTGGGAATTACAGTCCAGTCAGTCTTACGTCTGTGGTAAGCAAGGTACTGGAAAGGATTCTGAGAGATAGGATTTATGACTATTTGGAAAAACGTAGTTTGATTAAAGATAGTCAGCATAGCTTTGTGAGGGGCAGTTCATGCCTCACAAGCCTTAATGAGTTCTTTGAAGATGTGACGAGACAAGTTGACGAAGGTCGAGCAGTGAATGTGGTGTATATGGATTTCAGTAAGGCATTTGATAAGATTCCCCATGGTAGACTCAGTCAGACAGTTAAGAGGTATGGGATGCAGGGACATTTGGCTGTCTAGATACAGAATTGGCTGGCCAAAGAAGACAGCGATTGGTAGTGGATTGAAAGTATTCTACCTGGTGGTCAATGACCAGTGGTGTCCCGCAGCGATGTGTTCTTGGGCCTCTTCTCTTTGTAGCTTTTATAAATGACTTGGATGAAGAAGTGGAAGGATGGGTTAGTTGTTTGCTGATGACACAAAGGTCGGTGGTGTTGCAGATAGCCTGCAAGAGCCCTTGACACTATGACAAGACATTGCCAGGATGCAGAGCTGGGTTGAGAAGTGGCAGATGGAGTTCACCCTGGATAAATGTGAAGTGATTCATTCTGGAAGGTTGAATTTGAATGCTGAATGTAGGGTTAAAGACAGGATTCTTTGCAGTGTGGAGGAACAGTGGGATCTTGGGGTCCACGTACCTAGATCCCTCAAAGTTGCCACCCACGTTGATAGGTTGTTAAAGTGGTGTATGCTGTTTTGGCTTTCATTAACAGGAGGATTGAGTTTAACTGCAGCTCTATAAAACCCTGCTTAGGTCACACTTGGAATATTGTATCCAGTTCTAGTTGCCTCATTATAGGAAGGATTTAGATGCTTTAGAGGGAGTACAGAGGAGACTTAACAGGATGCTGCCTGGATTGGAGGGCATGTCTTATGAAGAGAGGTTAAGTAAGCTACGGCTTTTCGTACTGGAGAAAAGAAGGAAGAGAAGTGACTTGGTCCAGGTGTACAAGGTAATGAGAGGCATAAATAGAGTAGATCGCCAGAGACTTTTCCCCAGGGCAGAAATGGCTGTCAGGCGGGATCATAATTTTAAGGTGACTGGAGGGAGATAGAGGGGAGATGTCAGATGTAGGTACTTTACATAGAGCGTGGTGGGTGCATGGAATGCACTGCCACCAGTGGTAGTAGAGTCAGAGACATTAGGGACATTTGAGCGACTGCTAGACAAGAAAGTTCAATTCTGAGCTGTATCAGTCGGAGGGCTGTGAGGATAGAATGAGGAAGATGGAGTCCTGTTTTAAGAATTTGGACCTTTCGGGTGTAACCTCTCAGAATCCTTTTTGAGTGCTCCCTTGAGAATTCAGGAAGTGCAGGAGATGGTAAGGCTGCTCCAGAGTGGTAAAGTGCCTGGACCAAATGGATTTCAATGCGAGTTCTGTAAGGAGTTTATAGACTAATTGGCCGGGCCACTCTTGAATATGTACAATTATTCATTCAGTCAGGGTAGCCTCCCATCCTCTTTGAGAGAAGCAAATATCTGTCTTATCCTTAAGAAAGGGAAAGCCCCAGAAGATTGTACTTTGTAGAGGCCTATATCGTTATTGAATGTGGATTTCAAAACCCTGTTGAAAATGTTAGCATTAAGGCTGAGAGGTTATTGCTGTTTATTGTAAAGAAGAACCAGACGTGGTTTATTAAGGGTTGTAGGTCTACCAATAATATTAGAAGAGTATTAAATATGGTTCAAGTATGTCAGCAAAGAGCGATATCAGGTTTGGTAGTTTCCCTTGACGCAGAGAAAGTGTTTGACTGAATGGAATGGCTGTACCTTTTTTATGTCAGAGAACGGTTTGGTCTTGGAGAGGTTTTTACCAAATGGTGGCTGTGCTGTATAATGACCCGAAAGCACCAGTGCTCACAAATGGCATAAGATGAGATAGTTTTAGTGTCGGCAGAGGCTGTTGTCAAGGGTGTCCTCTTTCACCACTATTATTTACACAGGTGATCAAGCCACTGGCAGAAGCCATTCAGATCCCAGTATAACGGCTCGGAAGTAGGATCAGGCAAGCGTAAAATTATTCTTTATGCGGATTATGTCCTTCTCTTTTTAACTGATCCAATGGCATCTGTGCTCTGCTTAATACAAGTGGTTAGTTTATTTGGTGTGTTTTCAGGGTACAAAGTTAATTTCATGAAATCAGAGGCCATGCCTATGTGGTGTCTTACAAGTATGTCCAGCTTTGAGGATGGAACCTGTTTCCCCTTTTGGTGGTCACAGGGAGGTTTTTTTTTGTGTACTTAGGCATTTTTATTACCCTGGTTTTGATCAGTTATATAAAGCCAATTATGTGCAGTTGTTAGAGAAAATTAGGCAGGGAGGATCTTCCAATATCTTGGTTGGGCAGAATAGTTCTGGACAAAATTAATGTTCTTCCTCACCTATTATATCCCATGAGAATGCTCCCTTTGATGCTGCCAAGGCAAGCGCTGCGCAGGCTTTATAACTGGCTTGGATCTTTTTATTTGGCATCATAGGCGACCTCTTATTAAGCTGGACAAATTGTAGCTTTTACAACAAAGGGGTGGGGGGGGTGGAGTTTAGATTTTCTGAACTTTAGGAATCACTGTACAAGTCCGATTGTCCTAAACAGTGAAAGCTTGGAGGATGATGTGGCAGGGTGAGGGCAATTTACAAAAAAACCTCCCCTTTCAGCCCTATAGTGGGAATGTTGGATTTTAGCCAGGTTTAATGGACTCTGGCTTTAAGCTTCGGGAGACCAGAGGAATCTCCTGTTTGGGAGACCTATTCGATGGGGAGGTCACGACGTCATTCGAACAGATAGGTCAGAAGTTCGGCCTACCTGGGAAGGAGCTCCTTCGATATTACCTAGTTAGAGACTTTGTACAAAAAAAAGACTACATTGATGGTTAATTCTGACAAATTGGACATGGAGAGGAGAGTCAGCAGGCGCCCCCTTGCTTAGCACTCTCTGTCACTTACTAGCTAGGAACGTGTCGAAGGTCATGAAACGACTGTATAAAACCTGGACTCAAGAGTTAGGGGTGGAAGTCTCCAAAGGGTAATGTGTGAGGACATTTTGGAAAATGTTATCAAGATCTCTATTTGTATTAAGTCTCAGGCTATTCATTTGAAGGTACTCCATAAGGCCCACCTGGCACCAGAATGGCTTGCGAAGTTTAAGACAGGAGCGTCCCCAATGTGTCCCAAGTGTAAAACGAAGATTGGTACTCTTACCCACTGTTTATGGACATGCCACATGATCCGCAGGTATTGGGATGATGTAGCGAGTGCTTTGGCATAAGTTTTGAGAACTGAGATTGGATTGAATCTGGTGTCCTTCCTTTTGGTTTTCCAAATCTTCCCTCCCTGGATGTACATGTTTACTATTCTCTCTTTCTGCATGAGGAAGAACATTTTAATGAGCTGGGTAACGGAGAATCCCCCAGGACTCTCGAGCTGGCATAGGACAGTTTTGGAACACATCCCCTTTGACTTCCTTACAAGTAGGATGCACTAGAAAATGGAATTGTTTCACTGAACATGGCGGCCCTTTTTGTATTATATCGATGTAGACATATCGGCTACCTCCAGGGCCTTTGTCTAGCCGTGAGAACTGTGCCTGACAGTTTGGGGGCCCATGGGAGGAAGAATCCCGCTTAAGTACAGGTCTACTCACTGTTGCTCCCAATGTTGGGGAGCTGTGATGAGAGTGCGCTGAGTGTAGTAATTGTAACTTAAGCTACCTTGTTATAACTTGGTATAATTTTATTTTGTCTGTTTATTTTTTTTTCTTCTTTCATATTGGTTATTTATTGAACTGTAGTTTTTACAGAATTTTTAAAATTCTTGTTGTGTTTTGGTAGTTTGTGGAATAGATTAGTTTTTTTTTGTTTTGTTGTTGCTATTATACTGTACAGTGGTCACACTGTTTTGTACAAGTTTTATAATTTTGTAAAAAACCTAAAAAAAAATTTCAAAATAAAAATATTTATAAAAAAATCTATTCATTTATCCTCTCCCAAAAAGGTTCCTCCAAGATCAGTTGTAAATTTCACTTTTTGTTCATTTTCCCAGATGCACTCCAATGTCTGGTGATACATGAATTCAACAGCAAAGGCAGTAACTGTGTAGGTTCACTGCTGTGTCAGTTAGCAGTGTGGGTTTCTTTCTCCCTCTCTCTCCTGCACAGACCATGTGCTGCCTTTGTCTGCTCCTCTCCCTTTTAACAGTGACGTTGTTTTGACTTTTTTTTTCTCCAAAGTTCCAAAACAACGCAACAGCATATAAAACAGTAATTGCTGCTCCTGCAATTCGAAGAAATCACCTCCACCACCTAAAATACATCAAAAAAGGAGCAGCTGTTACAGCCATACATTTTTCTCATCCTCCATCTTGGATTCTCCTATCTCGGTCCAGCTATCAACCTTACCTTCTAGTATAACTTACTTTCCCATCTAACAACCAAAATGCCAGTCATGATGTTTTACATTTGTAAAAACCAGTGTTTTGTACCATATCATCAGTAACTGCACTCCCAGTGAGGAAATAAACAAAGTAGTGCATTCCCTCAGCTGAGCTAGCTACTATATAGTACTTACATTTTGTATTTCTATGGAAACAGGTGTAATATAGCTGTCATCTTCATGACAGAGATGGTGGTTGATCACAGTGTTAGAGAAGACTGGGCTCTGCATCTGCCGCTGTTAATTCATGCACTCTTTTTGGGTAAGGCAAACTGTTTTTAATTTTAATTTAAAATTGTGGAAGTATTCATGTGAGTTTATAGAAGGTACAGAAGATTCATATTTTCCAGTTAGTAAAATTCAGGATTGATCATACAGTAACGGTAACAAATTAGGTGCTACAAGCCTGTATGATATTTTAATGAAAATACTCACCTATTTTGAGACTGCAGTGAAAATAATTTTATTATAGTGTTAATGTATCACAATTATTGTATAGAATTCACCCTACACATGACTAAGATTGCATCAACCATAACAGCACTTCTGAATTTACCAAATGAGAACTGATTCAATTTTCCTCTTGGTTTTATTGGAATACTCAGCTATGTTCACTATTTCTATATGGGTAGGTTTCATCCATGTGTAACACACAAATAAACTGCATTCTGTTGCTGATGACAAAAAAAGTAAGCACACTGTTATAGACTAGGCCACACCCCTCAAAACATTTTTAAGCAGGTAGCCCAGACCGTAACTTTGCTTTTGCTTAGCTAGGTGTATAGTAGATATTCCCGAAGTAAATTAGCTGGGTAAATTGCCAAGTTTTACACAAACAAAATTTACTTTAAAATTACGGAATGAAACACAAAGAACAGAGAACAGAATACTGGATAACTTTTCCTATCCAAATCTGACCTAATGATGCTGTTCCAAAAATACTTGCAACTGTCCCAATACACATATCCCTTTGCACAAATAGTAAAAAATTAAACGAACTAGAGCTTACAGGCTTGAAGTTAGAGAGGGCAGAAGAAGAGAGAGAAGCTTCCAATTTCTCCTCTGACTCTGACTCAAATCACTCCCAAACTGAATTGAACTGCACAGCCAGAGAGCTGGCCACACCCCTTGACTACACCAGTTTTCACTATCTATTAGGGTAAACAACAAGGCCCCAATGAACCATTCGAACTTCAGACACGATGGAGCCTAGCCAGTTACCCCCTCTCTGGAAAACAAAAACTCAGAGGCAAAGTAACCTTGTACCAAACCAGCATTGTGACAGATACCTCAGGAGAAAAGCTTAGATAATTCGAAGATAATATTAGATACAAAAGTTGTATTTTAAACCAAGTTTAAATCATACAATCTGTAAGGAAGTTCTTGCAGAAAGTGTGAGGATGTTGCATTTTGTCTTTAAGGACAGGTGGATTGGGGTCATTGGGGATAAAAGAAACTGTTAAATATTACACCAATACCCAGTTTGCTTGCTGACCATTTTAATGGACACAGTTGACAAGTAGGCTTGTCAGAGACAGCTCAGTGAGTAAAATCTTCTTAAAAAGCTAACTGCCTTAATTTGAACAGGGATTTTGTTTCATCCCATGCAGATTAACTGTGACTAAGTAATCCTGGCAGGTACAAAGAAGTGAGAAAGACCCGACCCGTGAGCTAAATGCTTTTATAGCACAATGTGGACCAGGATGATCAGGAGTGTTTCCTCTAAGTCTAGATTAGAATGGTGCTGGAAAAGCACAGCAGGTCAGGCAGCAATCGAGGAGCAGGAAAATCAACATTTCAGTCCTATATTCCTGATGAAGGGCTTTTGCCCAAAACGTCGATTTTCTTGCTCCTTGGATGCTGCCTGACCTGCTGTGCGTTTCCAGCACCATTCTAATCTAGACTCTGGTTTCTAGCATCTGCAGTCCTTGTTTTTACCTAATGTTTCCTCTAAGCCCAATAAGCCTAAATCTTAACATGCTCCATGATTGGTAGATTTCAGAACCTTCCTGCCATTCAGTGCATCAAAACCATTCTGAAATTCGGTCATGACTGATCCTCTATCTCAACATCATTAGTGTTTTCTCTCCGTAAGCCTCAATATTCTTCACTTATAGAAATCAGTTTTCTTCAGTATATTCAGTGACTTTGCCTCTGCAGTGTTCTGTGATAGACAATTCCATCAATTCACCATCCTCTGAGTGAAGAGCAATGCAAGATTTGTGAAGAGCAATATTGTAGTTTTGAGACCATGACCTCTATTCCGGTCTCCCTAGCCAAGGGAAGCATTAACCCTATATCCAATCTGACCAGTCCTGTCAGAATTGTCAACATTTCATTGAGATCCCTCTCATTCTTCTAAACTCCAGTTAATACAGGCCCAGCTGTTCGAATCTCTCCTCCTATGAAAAACCAAGAAATCAATCAGTGAACCTTTGCTGCACTCATTCTATGACAAGTATGGGTAAAGAGCTGCTGAATTGCACAAAGCACTCCAGGTGTGGTCTTAGCAAAGCCCTGTATAGCTGCAGTGAGATTTGCTTGTTCCTGCCCTCAAGCTCTCTTGCAGTGAAGACCAACAGACGTTTTGGCTTTCTAACTGCCTGCTGCACCTGCATATTTGTGTTCAATGGTGTAAACTCATGTCCCTTTGTACATCAACCTTTCCCAGACTATCACCATTTAAATAATACTCTGCCATTCTGTTTTCCTGCTGAAGTGGACAACAGGCCGCCTACTTGCGGAGCGTTTCAGAGAACACCTCTGGGACACCCGGACCAACCAACCCAACCACCCTGTAGCTCAACATTTCAATTCCCCCTCCCACTCCACCAAGGATATGCAGGTCTTTGGACTCCTCCATCGTCAGACCACAGCGAAACGACGGTTGGAGGAAGAACGCCTCATCTTCCGGCTAGGAACCCTCCAACCACAAGGGATGAACTCGGATTTCACCAGTTTCCTCATTTCCCCTCCCCCCAGCCTGTCTCAGTCAAATCCATCAAATTCAGCACCGCCTCCCTAACCTGCAATCTTCTTCCCGACCTCTCCGCCCCCACCCCAATCTGTCCTATCACCCTCACCTTGACCTTTTTCCACCTATCACATTTCCGACACCCCTCCCCCAAGTCCCTCCTCCCTATCTTTTATCTTAGCCTGCTGGACAAACTTTCCTCATTCCTGAAGAAGGGCTAATGCCCGAAACGTCGATTCTCCTGTTCCCTAGATGCTGCCTGACCTGCTGCGCTTCTCCAGCAACACATTTCCATCTCAACTTCACATTTAGGTCAGCGAGCATCCAAGGAGCAGGAGAATTGACATTTTGGGTATAAGCCCTTCATCAGGGCTTATGCCGGAAACATCAATTTTCCTGCTGTACTTATGCTGCCTGATCTGCTGTGCCTTTCCAGCATCACACACTCAACTCTGACCTCTAGCATCTGCAGTTCTCACTTTCTCCAATTTCACATTTATCCATGTTATACTGCATACTTGCTCACTCACTCAACTTGTCAAAATGTCCCTGAAGCCTCTTTATATCCTCCTCATCACTCACACCCATCTAGGTTTGATTTCCTCAAAATTGATGACGTGTATTGTGAATGGTTGGGGCCCAAGCCTTGGTCCCTGTAGCAATCCATTTTTCACAGCCTTCAACTCCAAAAATTATCAATTTGTTCCTATTCTCTGTTTCCTGTCTGCAAACCAATTCTCAATCCATGCCAGTATATTACCATCAATCTTTGATTTTGCACAAAAATCTCTTAGGTGGGACTTTGTCAAATGCTTTCTGAAAATCCAAATACACCACATTACTTTTTATTCGCTCATGGGATGTGGGCATCGTTGGCTGTGCAAGGACTTATTGCCCATCCCTAGCTCCCCTTGAGAAGGTGGTGGTGAGGTGGCTTCTTCAACCCCAGCTGTCCACTTGGTGTAGATGCACCCACTATGTTGTTATGGAGAGAGTTCCTGATTTTGACCTAGTGACACTGAAGGAATGGCTATATACTTCCAAGTAACAATGATGAGTGGCTTTGAGGGAACTTGCGGTTGTGGTGTTCCCATGTAGCTGCTGCTCTTGGCTTGGTAGAAGTTGTGGTTTTGGAAGTTGTTGTTAAAGGAACCTTGATGCTTGATCTTGTAGAGCTATGGTCTCCAAAATGTAGATTCCAATCAAGTGGTCAATCATAGACTCTCTGACAGTTGGTCTCATCACCTACCCAAATAGATCACATCCACTGGCTGTCCTTGGTCTAACTTGCTCCTGACTTACTCAAAGAATTCTAACACATTTTTCAGGCATGGCTTCCCCTTGACGAAGCCATGCTGACTCTGCCCTATTTCAGCATGGACTTTCAAGTTCTCCACAATCTCATCCTTAATACTGGATTCTAAAATCTTAGCAATGACTGGGATCAGGCCAACCAGTTTATAATTTCCCATCTTTTGCCTCACTCCCTTTTTAAACATGGGTGTTACATTACTGTTTTCCAGTCCTCTGAGACTCTCCCTGATTCCAGTGTTCCTGAAAGATCACCACCAATGCTTCCATAATCTCCTCAGCTATCTTCTTCAGAACTCTGGGGTGTAGTCCATCTGGTGCAGGTGATTCATCTGTATTCAGACCTTTCAGCTTCCCCAAGACTTGATGGTCAGTACACACACCTCTGCCCCTTGATTCTCTTGAGGTTCTGGTATGCTACTGGTGTCTTCTACCACGAAGAGTGATGCAAAATGTCTAATTCAGTTCTTCCATCATTTCTTTTCTCTCTATTACTACTTCTCCAGTCTCATTTTCCAGAGGTCCAATGTCCACTCTTGCCTATCTCTTATGTTTTACATGTCTAAAAAGAAACTATTTCAGTCTTTTATATTGCTAGCTAGCTTACCCTCATATTTAAAATTCATCCCCTCCACCCCGTTGCCATTTTAGTTATCCTCTGCTGATTTTTTTTAAAGCCTTCCCAATCCACTGACTTTCTACTGGGGTTCCCTGCTTTCTATACTTGTTCTTTGCTTTTATCTTATCTCTGACTATCAATTGTTAGTCAAGGCTGCCATGTCCTCTCCTTAATATGTTTCTTCTTCCTTGGGATTAATTTCTGCTGTACCTCTCAAATTACCCCCAGAAACTATTGCTAACACTACTCCACTGTCATCCTTGCTCGGCTCTCCTTCCAAACAACTCTGGCCAGCTCTTTCCTCAGGTCTGTTACCTTTACTCTATTGTAATACTATTACATCTGATTTCAGCTTCTCGCTTTCACCCTACAGTTTGAAAGCGTCATATTATGGTCACTGCTTTCTCAGGGTTCTTTCATCTTAAGCTCCAAAATTAAGTCTGCCTCACTACACATCATCAAATCCAGAATTGCCTGTTCACTAGTGGGCTCTACCACAAACTGCTGCAAAAAAAGATCTCCTAGACATTCCACCAATTCTGTTTCTTAGGATCCACTACCAAGCTGATTTTCTCAGTGAACCTGCATATTTGAAGTTCCTGCATAATTATTATAATAGTGCCTTTCTTACAAACTTTTTTCTAACTTGTGATTTATTTTCCATCCCACATCCTTTCTACTGCTAGGAAGCCTGTAAATAATTCCCTTCAGAGATTTTTTCCCCCTTTGTGGTTCCTTGGAATCTATGCCATCTGACCCTACATCACATTGATTTAATTTCATTTCTTACCTTTGAGGCAATCCTGTCCCCTCTGCCTACCTACCTATCCTTTCAATAGGCTGTGTACACTTGCTTGCAAACACGTCTCTATGATGACCACAAAATCATACCTGCCAGTTGCAATCTGCACTACAAGTTCATTGTTTCTTATACTACATGCGTATACATACAGCACCCTCAGCCCTGCATTGACCACCCCCCTTCTCAAAATTGCCCTTTATCTGCTGTGCGTGAAGTTAGATTCCTGACCCTCTCTGTACTCTCTGTCCTATTACTTGTTCTGGAAACTTCAGTTATCTGTCCTGGGCTCCCCTTCCTCCACTCCTACCAAAACCACCAATTTAACTTTTTCCAGAATTTTGCATGCAACTTGACCCTCCTCCCAACCCCCAACTATTTAATTTAAAGTATTAGTTACGTGATTTTCCAGGATCCTGGTCCCAGCATTATTCAGGTGAAGCCTGTCCCATTGGTAAGCCTCCCTCCTTCCCTTGTACTGGTGCCAATGTCCCATGAGTTTGAATCTTTTTCTTCCGCACCAATTGTTGAGCCACAAATTTTTCTGTTTGTATACAATTTGAAGCTCTTGTCGCCTTTTAGGTTACTTGAAAATTTGCTCTCATACTCCTAATTTTCCCCTTTTAAAAAATCTGATGGTCCTTCTTTGCTGACTTCTAAATTGTTCCAAGTCCTCAGGCTTTCTACTTGAGCTACTTTATGTGACTCCTCTTTAGATCCAATACTGTTCTTAATTTCTTTGATTAACCATGGTTGGGCCACTTTTTCATTGTCTTCTTTTGCCCATAATGAATGTATAATTGCTGCAATGCATTCATTTCTTCTTCAAGTATTAACCAATTCTTGTCCATTGTCATTCTTTTTAATGAGGTTACCCAGTCTATCGCCACTTCTTGACCCTGATACTCTCACATTTCCTTTTCTCTAGATTTAGGTCCCTGATTTTGGTTTGGACAACTACACTTTCTATCCCAATGAAAGAAATCTGTCATGTTATAGGCTTTTTTTCAAAAGGAACCCCCACGTTTTCAAGTCTGAGAGTAAATGATAGGGGCATATTTTCAGTAATTACTCTCAAAAGGCAATACGAATTTGCATTACATTGTTTTTCAAATGTACATCTATTATAAACCTTGTTTATAAACCTAACAACTGGGCGGCACGGTGGCACAGTGGTTAGCACTGCTGCCTCACAGCACCAGAGTCCCAGGTTCAATTCCCGCCTCAGGCGACTGACTGTGTGGAGTTTGCACATTCTCCCCGTGTCTGCGTGGGTTTCCTCCGGGTTCTCCGGTTTCCTCCCACAGTCCAAAGATGTGCAGGTCAGGTGAATTGGCCATGCTAAATTGTCCGTAGTGTTAGGTAAGGGGTAAATGTAGGGTTATGGGTGGGTTGCGCTTCGGCGGGTCGGTGTGGACTTGTTAGGCCGAAGGGCCTGTTTCCACACTGTAAAGTAATCTAATCTAAAAAACTGAGGACCAAAAATAAGTATGTACTCAACGTTCTGAGGAAGAATCACTGGACCTGAAATGTTAACTATGATGTCTCTCCACAGATACTGCCAAATCTGCTGAGCTTTTGCAGCAGTTGTTTTTTGTTTCTGATAAGTATGTACTTCATTTATTTTCCTCATATCTTGTTTTTAAGGTCTTGATCATTATCGTCCAGAAGTGTTTGAACACAGCAAAAGATTACTTTTGCACCTCTTGATAGCCTTATCATGCAATGACAATTTCCAATCTGTGGCTGCCGTTCTTCTGCTTAACAGAGAAGTCAGCGAAAGTAAAACACTCACAGTAAAACCAGCTTACCCACCAGAATATCTCTGTTCAGGTAAAGATAACATTGAAATAAAACAAATCTCCACTAGTTTAATTGCTTGAGGTAATTCTCCAAATAAATATGTTCTTGATTTGCAGAATTAATATCACATATAGAAAAGATCAGACTCAAGACTATAATCCTAAGAATTTGTCATCAGACTTTCAGTTTTGATATATCCACTGATCATTGGTTTCAGTAACCTATGTAATAAAAATAAAATTTTATTCAGTAGATGACACTCAAAAAGAAAACAAAACCTTGTGGTATAGATTGTATGTAATGCTACTGTTTCACAAGTGCGATATGGGTGGAATGCATACTAATTTTGCTTTTTATTCTTGTGAAGAGATCTTAGTTTGCAAGACCAATGTTTATTACTGATCCTAGCTTCCTCTTGAGAAGGTAGCATTTTAATCCATTTCAGGGATGGTTAAAAATAAGCTACACTGATGTGACGCTAGAGGTAGTCTGGGTTATGACGTCAGTATGTTTGCTGTTTGCAAAGCCTCAAATATTTTCAAATTTGATATTTTAAAATTTAGCTTTAATTAAGTTCATTGTCGAAGAATGTGGCGATGGAAATGCATAGTCGGTCAGGCGGCATCTGAGGAGCAGGAGAGTCGACATTTCAGGTGTAAACCCTTCTTCAGGAATCCCGGTGAAGGACTTATGCCTGAATTGTCGATTCTCTTTTTCCTTGGATGCTGCCTGACCAGCTGTGCTTTTCCAGCACCACGCTCTTTGACTCTGATATCCAGAATTTGCAGTCCTTGCTTTCTCCTAGTTAATTAAGTTCATTTCCTGGTAATATATTGAGCAGAGCAAATAGTTGAAATTGTTTTCATTATTTAATGTGTTATCTTTTGGATAATGGTTCCAAGATGGATTAAAAGGGCAGTTTGCAACCTTGGAATAAATAGGAATACTGTTTGTGTTCAGATTTACAGTGCAAAATTCATGTGTTTTGTGTTATGACTTTTACAGTAATGTTCCTGTTTACTTAAATCAGGTGGTTTTGACTTCTTAAGAGAGTATCAGTCCTCTCCAGTTCCAGATTCAGGTTTAAGCTCAAGTTCCACATCTTCCAGTCTCAGCCTTGCTGGTAGTAGTGGGAACCTTCCTCAAATCTCACAGGAGATGGAAGAGATTGAAGCTGCAGCTGAAATAGATGAGAAGGCTCACAAGCTAATTGAGTTTTTAGCAAACAGGTAATATAATGAGTTTTTCCATCCATATCTTTAATGCATTTTATGTTCTCTGTGGGAAACATCTTGATTTAATGTAAAGTATAAGAAAGGCAATTAGGACTTTTGTGTTGGAAAAGTATTCCAGTAAAATATTTGGGTTGTACTAATTGTCACAAAGAATCTCAGAATTGTGGTGGTATAGAAGGAGTCCATTTGACCATCATACCTGCACTGTCTCTATGAATGAGCATTATGATTCAGTGCCATTTTCCTGCTGTTTCTCTGAAATCCTGAATATTGTATCTATTTAAATAATAATTGAATACCCTATCTATGTATCAAGTTCTCTTTTGATTTTGAAGAATTGTCAAATCTCCTCTTGGCCTTCTGTCCAAGGAAAACAGTCCCAACCTCTCCAATCTGTCTTCATAACTGAAGCTTCTCATCCTTGGGTAAACCATTCTCAAAACTTCTTCTGCATTCTATCCAATGTAATCACATTCTTCCAAAATGGTGGTGTCCAGACTGTATTCAGTACTCCAGCTAAGGTCTAACCAGTGTCTCATGCAAAATCAGCTTAACCTCCTTGTTTCCATATTCTATGCTTTTATTAATAAAGCCTACCATAGTGTATGCTTTATTAACTATGCTGTCCACCTTTAGTGATATACACCTTGGTCTGCTCCTGTCCACCTTTAAGGGTAGTGCCCCTTATTTAAACTGTATCACCATGTTCTTTCTGCTGAAATGTATCATCTCAAACCTTCTTTGCATAGGAATAGGAATAGGCCAAAGAGCTCCATCAGTCCATAACATCATGGCTGATCTGATATAGCTTTAACTCTACTAACCTGCTTGTTTCCATAGCCCCTGTTACTTTAACCAAGTTACCCTGGTCTTTACAAATTGACTTATTGATTGCCAAATTTATGTGTTTGAATCTAGATTCTGTAGGTAGAACTGGATCTGCAAGTTTGTCACTAGCCTATAAGAACCAGATTTAGCAGCATTAATGTCAGAATTTATTTGATGCTGGGCTCCTGCAATCTAATTTAAAAGAAGCCTATAGAAGAGCCCCACAATTACATTAAGGTATATAAATAATTGAACAGTGCCATCTACAGCTTGATTAAATTGCTTTTTAGAATCTCAGCCAAAAGAAAATATTCTCACTAAAACAGATATTTAAATCCTATGTTTGAAATTGTATAATTTTTTGGTGAAAGTTGTATTATTTTCTTAATCTAGTGTTTCATAATTAAATCTGAATAATAATGAGAAACAATGACTTGGGAGGAATAATTTGAATTTCAAGGACAGATGCGCCTTTTCAGAGTTAAGTTCTACTGGGGATTTTCAGCATAAACCCCACAAATGCGACCTTCAGAGCAGCACTACAAGAGACTGGGATGTATTTAAAGGAACAGAACTACTCCAAAAGTAGCAAGGATTGCTTTTTTTGTACATCATTTTAAGGGAATTGATTATGACTTGGAGCAGAATTGCTCTTGTCGTTTTAGTTACAGAGGTATCAGACCACATGGACAAAAAGCTAAAAGATAAAAAAACCAATAATTTCTTTGCTCTCAAAGTCATTAAAATTTAATGTTGCTAATAAACTCCTTGAGGAAATTGGTTACATAAAAGTTTAGACACTAGCCTGTCAATATTAAGGGGTGACGATCTAAGACTGAGATGAGCAGGAATTTCTTCTCTCAGAGGGTTGAGGGCTTTTGGAACTCCTTGCCAGAGAGAGAGAGAGAGAGAGAGAATGCTTTGGGGGCAGAGTCCTTGAGTATATTTAAGGCTGAGATAGATTCTTGACCAGTAGGAGGATAAAGGATTACTGGGAAAGGGCAGAAAAGTAGGTGTGAGAAATATCAGATCAGCCATGATCCTATTGAATGGTGAAGCAGGCTCAAGGGGCCAATCAGCCTGTTCCTTATGGTATCCCTGAAGTCAAAATCTATGACTATGCATTTTAAAAATCAAGATGGTCAGTTTTTACAAGTACTGATAACTGAAAGTACATCTCAGTGTTGTCCTTATGCTATAAATGAAGTCAATGAACGCTACAGTTTTTGAATTTCTAAATGTACTTTTCATCAGTATATCTATGAATGGAATGATTACATAGTCCTTAATGCAAATCACAGTATTCCAAGATGTGAACTATATTTTTTTAAGTAGGTTCAGTTGCTGAATAATGTTATTTTCTACAGGCCATTTGGACCTCTTTGGTGCCATGAAGATATTACTCCAAAGAATAACAATTCAAAAAGTGCCGAAGAATTAACCAACTTCCTCCGTCACGTTGTGTTTGTATTCAAAGATATAAAATCAGGTATTTTACTTTGCAGAAACTATACATTTCTGGAATTAACAATGTAAAATTAATGTAAAGTCAATTGTTATGCATTTTCATGTTTATTATAGAATCATTCTGCAGAAAAGGAGACCATTCTAGCCATTTTACCTGGACCAGCTCTTTTGAAAGAACTATTAATCACACACTCTGTTCATTTCTCATATGCATGGGAATATTTCCTCTTGAAGTAGCTATTCAGTTTCCTTTTAAAATTTATTATTGAATCTGCTGCCATCATCTTCTTTGACAGTCCAACCCAGAGGAGAGTGCAGTGCCCATGTGTCGATTCATATTATACATGCACAAAAATATCAGTTGAAAATTATGGGATACTTTGTCCGTCTGTTATTTGTTAATCTCAAAACAGGGACTGGTCACCTAGTTACCCTAATAATACTGTAAGTCAAGTCTTATATGTTTTTCCTTTCTGCCATTTTGACATGATTTTTTTTGTGATAAGCAGGAGGCTAGAAGAACACAGCAAGCCAAGCCGCATCAGGAGGTGGAGAGCTGCTTGGCTTGCTGTGTTGTTCCAGTCACCTGCCTGTTTACTTTGGATTCTAGCATCTGCAGTTTTTTTTTGTCTCTAACCATGAATCTTTTGGATCAGAGAACTGACTTAAATACTCCTGATGCAATTGTCTAGTTCACATTCAACCCTGAATTCTTCGACTTCCAATAATCATTCTGTTTAAAGTATTATTGTTTTTAAGTCTCCTCTTCCTCAGGCTTTCACCTCACTATCTAAAAATCCTTCTAAATTCCTGAGAAATCCTCGTTATGGTTTAACCTGAGTGATTAGTTTTAAACAGAAAACTGACTGAAAATGCAGGTAACAGTCATACTGCTAAGGTTAGGGCAAATTGTTTTCTTTCCTTGCCTCCTCAGCTCCACACATTAAAATCAAGGCTTTCCTTTTAATAATGAGAAATTAGTGGATTTTTTTCTACATTATTTGATTTAAATAATAATGTCAGTTGTTGATTACAGTTTTCTGTATTAACATTCTGTTTTATAGTAGTTAAAAAGGCAATACCATTTTAGCCCCAGCTAGAGTATTTTATCCAGTTCTGGGCATCATACTTTAGGACAAATATGAAGATATTAAAGAGAAAGCTAATTAAGACAAAATTAGCTGAATGGCTTCCTTTGCACTGTAAAAATTCTGTTAAAAATACATTTCCATTTTTCGTAGGCTGCTGTATGGAACAGCGATTGAGTGAAGTTGCTCTACAAACAGCACTTTCTAGCTCTTCAAGGCATTATGCAGGTCGCTCATTCCAAATCTTCAGAGCTTTGAAGCAACCTTTGTCTGCACATGCTTTATCTGACCTCCTGTCGAGACTTGTAGAAGTTATAGGAGAACATGGTGATGAGGTTCAGGTACACTTTCCATATTTGATCAAATTGTCTGCAGCTGAGAACATGGTACATCATTGAAACCCCAATTATATCTCACCAATTTTTTTAAGCGTTTAACAGACATAGTGTAATTTCATTACATTTTAGTGAATTTTAATTGATTGCATTCTTCGATCACTGTACACCCTTTAGAGACTGTAAAATTACTGCCAGCAACTTCTATATTTCTCCATTTAACAGCACATGTACAAACTCCAGAAGTTGCTCTCGGTTTCAGAGAGTAATGACTGAAAGTTTGGCAGTCCTGCTGCTGTTTCTAACGTTGGCCCATATTCTTTTTCATTTCTTCCATTACATGTAGTTTATATGAATATTTAAATACCTATTCAAAAACCAAAACCGATACCTTCCTTTGAAAAAAAATCTCATAAGGAATTTATAGAAGAACAGACTTGATGGATCAAATGTTTTACAAACAGCCAACTAGACAGTGAAGCAACAGAACTGTCTTTGCACACTTAATAGATTAAATTTATTGAAATATTATTATAACATGCAACTCTAACTAGTGCCCACATTTTAGCCACAATAGTCGGCTTCTACATATATGAACAAGGGCAAGTCTTGCAAATAGTAACCACCTACAAATAGTTATCCCCAAATGATATACAATTAACAACTTGCTTATTTCATTCCTTATGATCCTATTCATGAAATTAACAAGTCTTCTGTATAAGGAAGAACTCATATTTTCATGTTCAGTCTGCTCAATGACAAAATCTTATTAATCATTACTGTGTTTATAAAATCAAATAATAGTATTAATTATGTTTGGATCAAGACTAAAATCTGTATTTTCATCCACGAATCAAGTGATCAGGCTTGGGAAAATTCCAAGGTCCGTGAGCCAGACTTTTAAAAATGGTTATCCATGGCTCAAAATGGTATAAAAATCTATTTCCTACATTTATATTACTTGAATTTCATAATGCTTTATAATAACAAACATTTCATTCACATTCTATTATAAGAACAAGCATTGAAATTTACTTATAATCCCACTTCCAGAGTCCATAATGACTTGGAGCTGTCAATAAAAGCACAAAATGCCACCCTACTGTGGTAATGAGTGCTAGTGAAATCAGTCAAACAGCGCTAGACATCAACAGAAGCCTGAAGGCATATGTCAACAGGTGGAGTGAAATAGCAGGCAATACTTTTTTTTCCTCAATACTCAAGACATTTTCTTCAGAGATTTAAAGGACAAGATGTCTAAATGCCTTGAATGTTTTGACACCCTTTGACATTTGTTTTTGACAGCTCCTCTTGACCAATCCTGTTTGACAGATCATCTTGACTGTTGCTTGTGACAGTTTGTCAGTTAATTTTGATTAGTCTGTTGATAGTTCTGAGGAGGTTAACAGTTGATGAGTTTATGCACTTTTCAGACAGATTTATGCCTGAAAATCTGACATTTGCAGATCTTGTCAATCTTATTAATCATTCCTGTGTTTATAAAATCAAATAATGCTATTAATTATGTTTGGATCAGGACTAAAAACTGTATTTTCATCCACGAATCAAGTGATCAAGCTTGGGAAAATTCCAAGGTCTGTGAGCCAGACTTTTAAAAATGGCTGTTCATCCTCAAAATGGCATAAAAATCTATTTCCTACATTTATGTTATTTGAATTTCATAATGCTTTATAATAACAAAAGGCCTAAGACTTCAAAGACAAAAATTTAAATTTTGTTTAGAATTCTTCAGTATAATAAACCTAGGTATCATGAAATGGAATGCGGTTCCTTATTCAAGTCAATTTTTAAAAATCCCATTTTATATTAACTACAAGACCCCAAAATGTAGGAGCCAAAATAGGTAATTTGACCAGTCGGGTCTGATCAAAGCTAAAGTGAGCTTATTGCTGATCTGATAATCCTCAACCCACTTTCCTGCCATTGCTCTATTTCATTGGTCTCCTTACTGATTTAAAACATATCTTGGCCGTGGATATGCATAATAAACCAGTCTTGACCGCTTTCTGCAATAAAGAATTCCACAGATTCATTACCCTTTCAGAGAAGAAATTCCTCCTCATCTCTATCTTAAGTGGGCAATCTTTTGATCTGAGATTATACTTTCCAGTCCTAGACTCATCAACAATATGAAACAACCTGTCAGGCTGCTAAGAGTCTTATATCTTTCAATAAAGTCACATCACTTTCTTTGAAATTCCATAGAAAACAGCCCCAACCTACTCAACCGAGTCCACATTGCCAGCCCAGTTGGAGTGGTGTGGTGGCCCTACTAAAAAGTAACAAAATCCCATCCCAAATTTACTAATGGGATCAACAACACTTACCTTGACAGAGTTCTGTTAAGTTTAAGTGGCACCATTTTACTCCAGGGCTGACAAGGCCCAAGAAAAGCAGATGAACCCTGTATCTCCCAAAATGGCCATTGGGTCATCTTTAGATGTAATCAATCCCTATTGGGAACAATTTCCTGATGAACTAATAAAATAAATTTTTCTTAGTAATATAATTTTGAAACATTCCAATTAATTTACAAGTGTAATTATTTTAAAAGAAATTCATTGGAATCTGCCAAGGTATACTTTTGCAAAAGTTCAACTTACAAAACTCTAATTTTCAAAATTATTATGACTTATGCCAGGGTTATGTAATGGAAGCACTCTTGACACTGGAATCAGGCATTGACAATTTGGCAGATTGTTTGAAGAACAGTGATCTTTTAGCTGTTCTATCCAGGTAAGATTGTTTTCTCCTTGCAACATCACCTTTGATGTTTTGAATATATTGAATGTTATTTCAAGATTTATTTTCCTCCAAAGCTAAAAGAAGCAGGACTTCAGTTTAATGCTTTACTTAACACTGCTTTGATCTAGAAGTGACTTCATGTTGAATTTTTTACACAACCAATTTAATATATTCAGAGATATGCGGAGAAGATCCAAATCCATTTTGTATCTAATTCTGGGATCACTAGAACAGATAGAAGAATAGGAAGTGCCTCATTAGTGTTGCTGGCATCGCTGTTTTGGAAAATTAAGAGGGGCGTCGTCTCTTAAAAGCAAGTAATTTCATATATAGGAATAGAAATGTGGAAAGCTGTTCTAATGGCTTTACAAATCAACATAATTTTAAGCATTTTGAAATGTGGGAAATGTAAAGTACCTTTGTAAAGACGGTTTCAATCAAAATATTAGTTATCAAAGAACATTTTAGATTATTAAAGTTTATGGCTGGTAATAAATTGGCATAGGCAGGCGCCAAAGAGCAGGTCATTATATGCAGTTTTGTCTAGAACCAGTAAGCTGGATGGGAAGATCTAAAGCAGAGATAGAGGGTAAGGGATCATTATTGCTAATTTATCTGGAAGAAAAATCTCTCATTTTATCTTCCAACTTTCACAGTGACAAAATTATCTAACATATTAAGTAAACTGATTCTGCAGTTGTCAATTTATTTGTTAAACTTGTGTCCTCCTAACAGTTTAAGCCAATGGTGCAGTGGAAATTAGCCTAAGTTAGCAAAGCCATGCATGGTTTTCCCATCTCTGGAGGTGGCAAGAAGTATAAATAATTAGTTGAGTCTGTCCTGGAGAGAAACTAAACCCCTTCTCACCACCTCAGCAATTAAATGCTTGGGCAAGAAAGCCCATTAGTGACTTTCCCAAATCACCAGCAACTCAAGCTTTTAAGTCGTTGGTTATAGGCTACTTAAGATGACAATCATCCACTGGACAAGCAAGTGAGAAAGGTGGCTAGTTTACCCACTGGAAACTGGAGTAATGTACCTGCCTTGGTGGGATGTGACCTCCAATAACCCAATTTGGGGGCAATTTGATGCATAGGTGAGGTCAAGGAAGTGACCTCTGAAAGCCACCATCCTGCCCTTGCCTCCAGTCCACCTCCCCCCTCAACCACATCCCACACAAAGAAGGCAAAAAAATACTTACCTTCTTGCCACTGGACCCCCCCTCCCCCCCCCCCACCCCCCACCAAGGAATAGGACTGGTCCTCGGATGCTGCCTGAACTGCTGTGCTCTTCCAGCACCACTAATCCAGAATCTGGTTTCCAGCATCTGCAGTCATTGTTTTTACCTAAGGAATAGGACTTGACCAGCTAACTTTAGGCCCAGGTGTTGGCCTCCGATTGTTCGGCACTTTACCAATGTCGAGGCCTGTGATGGGGAGAATTATCTTTCTAAGCTCTTAATGAGCTGGTTAGTGGGGAATCCAGAGAGCCACCAATCACTTCCTTTAATAAAAAAAACAGAAAATCTCTCCTGTTTTTCTTGTTGCAACAAACTGTGTCCATTTTGCCTAGTATGGAAAGTGGAGAACCTGAACATGGATAACAGACGCAGATCAACTTCCTGGAGGTGGTACATAGCAGCAGCCCTGCCTACCAATGTTGTAGCTCTATTGGAACAGCTTGGCTATTAGCCCAGCTAGTTCTGGAGCACATGTGGTGGATATTATTTTAAGAATGGTGTCAAAGCCCATAGCCTTTCAGTATTCAATGCCTTCAGAAGTTGCTTGATATTTCATTTGAAGGAATTGAATTGGTTGAAGACTGTCTTTGGACTTCAGAAAGAATTCACAGTGCATCATTCACATGGCATTTCTGGCTGAAGATGGATGCAGATACATCATTCTTGTCATTTGCACTCATGTGCGAGGTTCCCCTCATATCTCCCAGATTATGCCTTGTTGTCAACATAATCTATCTTAAAGTTGCAGAAATATGTAGGACTGGATTTTAGGTATCCCGAATGAGCTTGTTTTTTATTGGGGGAGGGCAGTAGGTAAAATGGATCAGGGGCCAACCCATCACCTCCCAACAAACTCAAGCTGAAATCAGCAGCCTGCTTTCCATATTTAAATACATAATTTTGTCTCAAATAAAAATACCGTAAAGCCATAATATGACTGCTATTGACAGAGTGCTGGGAGTGGACAGGGTAGTTTCAAAGGGTATATCTGGATTGTTCAGCAGGTACCAAGGGCTCCAATGTGACCCCTGACCCTTTGTTCAAATCACAAATAAGCGTAACTGGAAGGTTTTGAAAAGAGCTTCCCCGGTCAAAGGTCAGTTTTTCCACTCACTGACCACCCAACTGACAAGCTTGTGCCGCCCCCCAATCTAGTCACTCACTGGTGAACCTAACAAAAGCAAATGTGAGCGAGAAACAGTCAGTCAGTTATTGGAGGAGCAGCACAATGTGAGCAAATGAACTCAGTCCAACACCTAGAGGCAAAGTAGTGAGACTACCAGATAGGAACACAGAGGGTTTTGGAGAGAGATTGGCTTGGGAGGAGGGGAATGAGAGTTGGTCATTGAAGGTGGTGTGGAGGACAGTCAAGAAACCTTCAGGTTTCCTGGCTGGGTAGGACAGTGAATGGCTGGGAAAGTCAGGTGTACCATTGGAGTCTGGTAGGTGGTTACATCAAGTGTGTGACTTGGGAGAAAGGGGTGTGACTTGTGTGACTGACGGAAGATGAACATAAAACCTAGAGGCTGGAGAAGGCAATTCAAGCCTGCTCCACCCTTTGATATGATCATTGCTGGTCACATTTCAGTTTCAACTTGACTTTCCTGCCACTCTCCGTAACCCTTCAATGATTACTGATTAAACATCTATCTATCTATCTTCAACTTAACGTCTGGGATAGTGAATTCCACAATTTATCCTTTGAGATATTTATCCTTTAATTTATCCTTTAATTTCTCATCATTTGTTTTAAATTGGTCACTCCTTCTCCTAAAACTATAACCACTTGTTCTAGATTGCCCCACATGAGGAAACATCCTTTCAGTATCTATTTTAACAATCCCCTTTAGCATTTTGCGTATCTCAATTAGATCTTCTCTAAGAAAATAGGTAAATTGGAAAATATTGGAATGTTTGGCATCAAGGATAAACTTGTTGCCTTCCTGCCACCACAAATTAAGTTATAATGGGAATGCTCAAGTTTGACTTGTTACTATTACTAATGAATTTACTTCAACTGATCTTAGATCATTTTGATTAGCTCCATTATATGAACCCACCAGCTGCCTGATTCCTAGAAGTTCTGACAGGTTTCCTTACTTCAGGAGGTCACAGGTTTCTATCCTAGATGACTGTGATCATGGGCCAAAATGGGACAATCCAATTGAGACCTATAAATGATTAATAATTGAGTACTTAAGGGCATTGTGCTGCAAACACTTCAGCTCCAGGCAGGACAAGAAAACATCAGCCTGCATAACTAGTTAACCAGTATAGTCAGGCTCTCAGTTTGTTGTGGGAAAAGAGGAATCCTTCAACCTACAGCAATTTGTGCAAGACTGCAGACTCTATCTAGGCTAGATGGATGGCATCTGAGAGATACCCATATGCCCTCATTTCTAAGCAGCCTGTTCCCTATCTCCCATAGAAAGGACCTTCAAACAGTCATCCCCCAGGAGTAATCTTCCATCTGGGAATCCAAGGGTGTGATGCCTGGCAGCAGCTATGCTCTGTTGTAGAGCTGCTGAGTTTTGGAGCTTTTAGCTTTAGATTGACCAACAGATCTTAATTCCAGAAAGTCCACCAGCTGCCTGATTCCTAGAAGTTCTGACAGGTTTCCTTACTTCAGGAGGTCACAGGTTTCTGTTCTAGATGACTGTAATCATGGGCCGAAATGAGACAATCCTGTCAATGATCAGCTTAATCCATCCAAATTTACCTAATTTACTTTAAAATTAGATATATTACAAATATTTATCCGCTTTCTTTAAATTCAAAAACTCAACAGGCTGATGGACCTCCTGGTAATCTGTACTTTGAAACCAAAATTAGTCCTGATGGTGCTATTTTCAATAATCTCTTAGTGGGCCTCTTCTGCATTGTGGGGGAAAAAATATTGTAATCTCTTCCTTTACTGTCTTGTAGAACATTTTAAATTGATGACCTTGATTAACTAACTTATTGTCCAGTGAAAATAGTTTTCAATAGTAATAGTAACTTTACTTCAACTGATCTTAGATCATTTTGAATAGCTCCATTATATCAGCTCTTGGCCTTCCTTTCTGTCTTTCCCCTCATAAATAAAGCCTTTCAGTACTAGGAACATTTTTGGGACTTTCCTTTCTAAGTTCCTTCCTGGAATAACGTACCTGAAATTTGATGCAAGTTCTTGTAGAACTTGAATCGTAAGTAATAAGTTTAAGTATTAATACTCCTAAAAGTTCCATTATGAAGAAATATAATTAACCCTAACTTTTAAACTCACAATTTTGAAAAATAGAGCTGCTGTAATAGTGAATACTCATGATAGAATTAAGGAAAAGCTAGTGAGGTTACAGAACAAAATAGTATTATGGAGCTAAATTAATTTCTGTGGAGATGCAGACTAGAGAAGCGAAAATAAACTTATCCGCTTCAGCCATTATTCTTTAAAAGGGAGGTCCCGACAATGCAATTCATCTTTTTAATTTTTACAAGTTAAAATAAAAAGCAGAATTACTTACAGTTTATGAAGTAATGCAAATGTAAAAAATGAACATTTGTTGCAGTCAGAATTGCTTAAGGCACCTGGAATCATTCTGTCTGAATTATGCTGTGTTAATTTCATATTTTGCTTTTAATCAGATCATCCTCTCCTGATTTCATGATGAATACCAAACTAGCATCAAGTTGTAAGAGCACTGGGCAGCTAAATCTAACATCAGGCATATTGAACAGTGGTGGAATTACTACCGAACGCAGCAGACATCAGCGAAGCTTTTCTGTGCCAAAAAAGTTTGGTGTTTCAGACAGATCTTCTGATCCTCCACGTAGTGCTACTTTGGACCGCATCCAGGCAAATGGTCAAGCCATTGTGTCAAAAACCCGAAGCTCATCCTCTCTTAAGGACAGCATAATTGATCCAACTAATATTAATAATCCCATGAATCTTTTGGCCACTGTTTTCTGGTCTGCTGTAGCACTGATGGAGTCAGACTTTGAATTTGAATACCAAATGGCACAGCGGTTGTTAACTAAACTTCTGGTTCATCTTCCTTTGGATAAGACTGAAACTAGGGAGAAACTTGAAAAACTACAAGGGCAGCTGAAATGGACAAACTTCTCAGGATTACAGCAGCTACTGCTAAAAGGATTTACATCCATATCCACTACAGACCTAACTCTACAACTCTTCAGCCAACTGACTCCTGTCTCTCGAATCTCCGTGATCGATTTAACACAAGCGATAGGTAAATACGTGGAATAATTGTAATCGTGAAATGGCACTATAGAACTAGTTGAAAATGGTTTTAGCTTTTTATATTGTAATAACGTTTATTTGCTGCATGATTTTAATTTTTGCTGATTTTTTACAGGAAAATTCTTGGTCATGTTTAAATAAGGCTAAGCAACAATAAAGGGCAATTTTTCATCTGTTGGTGATTTTCTATTAAATAACTGACATGCGATACTGGGTTTAATGTTTTGCGCAATGGAGAAGCTAGTTCTGATTTTCTTAGCAATAATTATTTTCTTCCAATAATTTCACTGTTAACTGGGTAAGAGAAAATCTAATTAACTGTCTCCACAGTGTATTTTACAAATAATTGGATGATATTCATATTTGGAGGGCCATGGATACAAATCAGATTAAGGACAATACTAAACAGCAAGTTAGCAAGAAAATTGCAACTGATCAGGTTAGCCATAATATTTTACAGAAGAAAGCTTGAAACAAAAAGAGGATTTGAACATAGAAACAAAATAACTTGATGTAAGAAAGTAGTATCTGAATGTTTAGAAGTTTTTCTAAAACTGTCCAACAGAGAGGTATATCAAGTTTCACATGCTGGTGGAAAACACTTCTAAACCTCTTTCAAAGTTCAAATTAAACTTTAGCAGGGGTGCAAAGTGGGCAGAATTGGATAACCTTTCTATTATACATCCAGTCTGATTTCCTGTTCCGTTACGAGTTAATGGAAAGGAAACTGGGTGATTTGTTTCATTACATGACTTTGTACTTAAATTTCCCCCATATATATATATCTTGTAAATGAAATTCAAGTGAAATGAAATATAATGCCCCTTATAAAAGTATAATTATTATTCTCCTAGATTGCTTTCAACAGTTCCAAGGAATGAGTAGCTAATTCCTGGAGATTCCAGGACAATCCTATAGGATTGGTAACCATAGGTGTGTAACTGACTGCAAATCTGGCATCACCCATTTTTACCCCACAATTTTACTTCCTGTGAAATTGTGATGATAAGCTAACAATGTCGCCAGCGACTTTCAGCTTACATGTTTATACTGTGAAAGTAAGAGAAAATGAGGACTGCAGATGCTGGAGATCAGAGCTGAAAATGTGTTGCTAGAAAAGCACAGCAGGTCAGGCAGCATCCAAGGAACAGGAGAATCGACGTTTCGGGCATAAGCCTGAAGAAGGGCTTATTCCTGAAGAAGGGCTTATGCCCGAAACGTCGATTCTCCTATACTGTGAAAGTAGCCAAGGTCTTAAAGAATCACTTCTGTTTTCACAAATAAACAAATAAACTGGGTGCAGTAGGAAATCATGACAGTCATGATAATTAGAGAAAATTAATATATTTCTGAAATAAATTACTTAGCATTTTAGAGAAACAGGCAGACATTGTGATTATATTTTCAAAAATACAACATTTAAAATCACACAAATTTACTGCAGGAAAAATTGGGTAATCTACATATCATGGAGGGTCAAGACATAAAAACTTTTATAGTAAATAGAAGTACCTATTGTGTATTCTAGTATCTACTGTTACACAGGTACTGGCACATATGTAAAACAACCTCCTAAAAGAAACTATAATGATCATATTTAGTTTTGTATATATACTTAACTGAATATGCTGCCCACTTCAGTATTCATAAATTGAATATTTATTGACATTTCATCCAGTAACCATTAAGGCTCCAAAAAATCTGAAAGCTCAAAAGTGGCTAAAAGTCTAGATCTGTTAATTTGGAAATACTTTAAAAAATGTAAGAGTAGATTTTATAGATGTCTCTTGTTGCATTGTTTTATTTCATGATCGAGCTGTTAGAGTTTAAACACAAAACCTATGCAGGCAAAACCTTTATAAACAGACTCGGTTCACAACAATCTGGGTTTAGGCCTGATTTTTGCCTTTTCATTATTTTCCCAGAGGCAAGAAAAACAAGGTCAGGTCTGATCTATCTTGTGCATTTCACGGAAGCAGCTGACCACTTAAATCATAAGTTGTCTCTACTCAAGCCAGATTTTGGTAACGCAGGAATGTGAAACCCAAAATGTGCAGAGCAAAACTTGTAAGAGCAGGTCTGAACTTTGAACCTTTCTTTGGATGGCCAGGTTTCCCATTTGGAAAGGGAATATGATCCTTGGCTAAATTTAGGAAGGTTAGGTGTGTTTTGACATGATTAGAAGTAGGAATGAATGTACGTAAAAGATGCATAAGCTCATTAACTTTCACAATAATTGGAACTGCCAGCAGACCCATCAGAATAAACTGTTGAAACTGTCAAAGATATCAAAAGGACCCACCAAAGTTCAAGGACCTAACACATGCAATGGCCAGAGGCATCTATCAAGGCATTTAAAAGGCCTGTCTTTTAAATCTTTGAGAAAAAGAATCTGTAGTGTTAAGGAAAACATAATTGCTTGCTATTTCACTTCATCTGTTGCCGTAGGTATGAGGGTTTCCATTACAGAATCATTGCTGCATGACTGACTTCACAACTATCCAATATAACAGTAGGGTGACTGACATTTCAGTTTCATTGACAACTCCAAGTCTTTATAGACTCTTTGAAGTATGGCTATAAATTAATTCCAATGCTGCTTGTTATAAAGAAATAGTAGCACTGGAAAAAAAAATTAATCTTATAAAACATGTAGTTCAAAAAATGGTTTTAATGAATCAGCATATTATTGTGAAGTGTGCAATATACTTTTGGAACTTTATTTAATAAAACTGTATTTTGTCTCTGCATGAATCCTGAGGTGTGCCCTTGGTGAGTGCTAGATCAGTTCATATGGTAGGTATAACAGCAAGCAGTGATAGGTAGAAGGGCATGGGATGACACAAACTTAACATAGGGCTAGTAAATGTACATGGGGTTGTGTACATGGCTGTAGAATGCCTGAAGGTGAGGAGCCAAGCAGAAGCGACAGAGGCATAACATGGGTATGAAGAACTATGGGTAATGAGGTAACATAATTCATATGAGGGGATGTGGGGATTGAGTACATGAGATCAGGATGGCATCAAGGTTTTGAGAGGCTATCGGGTGTGTGGCAGAGGTGATAGGCTTATTTTATGTGTCATGCTTGCTTTTGAAACTTTCTATACAGTGCCAGTGTGCAATGGCTGGCCTTCTATGCAGCCCACCTTCACACATGGTAAAAACAAGGAGTAATCCTTCTGATTGCTTGCGTTCCCACAACATTTTCAGTTATAAGGGGCTTAACTTTCCCAGAGGTGCCAGACACTAAAACAGCTTTGATTAGAGTGGTGCTGGAAAAGCACAGTAGGTCAGACGTTTCGGGAAAAGTCCTAATGAAGGGCTTTTGCCCGAAACGTCGATTTTCCTGCTCCTCGGATGCTGCCTGAACTGCTGTGCTTTTCCAGCACCACTCTAAATCCAGAATCTGTTTTTCAGCATCTGCAGTCATTGTTTTCACCTCAATGGTTGAAAGGCCTACTGCTGTTCTTAAAAATCACAACCATAGAGTACAGCAACAAATGGAAGAAATTCACTAGAGAATTTAATTACTGCATTAATGTAAAGTACTGTGTATGAAATTTAACTTATGTACTTAAATGCATTCTAGGAAATCAGTAGGCTACAGGTAATTTAGCCTAACATCTGAGAGAGCTCTGCGCCGATTAGCCTAGGCTCAGTCAGAGCTACATGCCAGCTAGCTATACATCAGTTGTCAGGAAAGTTTTCAAATCTATTATCAAAGAATTATACACTAATTCATTAGAGAAGTATAGTATGATTAGAACAAGTAAATGTTATTTTGCTAAAGAGAAATTCTGTTTGACAAATTGATTGGAGTTCTTTGAGGATGTATTTAGTAAGGTAGGTAAATGGGATGATGTAGTATTTCTGCAAAAAGCATTTTCAAGAAATGATGCACAAAAGGTTAATAGGCAAGCTAAGGGCTCTTGGAACTAAACTAATATATTAGCTTTGATGAAAGATTGTTTAATAGCCAGGAGAAAAGAGTGGGCATAAATGGGGTACTTTTAAGTTGTCAAACCCTAAATAGTGGAGTGTCCAATGTCAATGCTTGTGAGGCATTTATTTACATTTTATATTGAGGACTTAGATACATTAACATCAGTCTTTTAGTGTAAGTTTGCTGATGATACAAAGCCAGGTAGAAAGGTAAGCATTGGGCAGCATATAAAAAAGGCTGCAAATAAATATAAACATGTGGTGTTAAGTGGTTGGACAACAAAATGGCAGATGGATGATAGTACAGAGAAGTGTGAATTTACTCACTTTGATTGTTAGAATTGGAAAACAATTTTTGAATGTGCTTGTGCAAGAAATGCAAAACTTACCATGTAGGTACAACAAGCAGTTAAGGAGACAAGTGCCATGTAGTGGTCTTTATCGCAAAGGGATTGGAGTTTAGGAATACATAAACCAATTAGAATTGTACACTACATCTAAAGTACTGTGTGCAGCTTTGGTCTCCACATTTAAGAAAATATATACTTGCAATGGAGGTAATGTGGCAAAGGTTTACTAAATTAGTCTTTGGAATGAGAAGGTTGTCCTATGACAGGATGTTAAGCAAATTGGCTCTGTAGAAGAATGAGAAGCAATCTTGTTGAAACAAACAGAATTCCGAGGGACCTTGATGAGCTGAGGAATATTTTCATTTAGATTTAAGGAATCTGTTCATTTAAGATGGAGATAAGAAATTTTTCCATTCAAAGGGCTGAGTATCTTTGGAATCCTCTCCCATGAAAGATTGTGGAATGTCCATCATCAAATACATTTAAGGCTTGGATAGATGAATGTTTGGTGCTTCAGTGAATCCAAGGACGAGCAGAAAAGTACAGTTGAAGCCCAAGAAGATTTGTCCATGATAGTTTTGAATGATGGATCAGGCTCAAGGGGTACATAGTCCACTCCTACTCCTATTTTTGTGTATTTTGCTAGATATTTATAACTGTTATGCTTCTGCACATGTGAACATTTCTCTCCCATTACCCCATATCGTGATGCGACAGGACCAGAATTTTGTCATGAGTTTTATACAAAATATTTCTTGCCATTCGCCTCCAAGTCAGAAACAAGAAGTGACTGAGATTTAATTTGGCAGTGTTTTCACATTGCTGAGTAAATGTATGGCAGCCAGAAAAGTACCTGTCAAATCATGTTCAGACAAACAGTGCATGTGCGCAGCCTTGCAAAAAGCTTAAAAAGACAGCCCAATAAATTAGCTTTAGAAATGAATCAGATTAAGATTGTACTTCAATTGTCTTTCCATTACTTGTCTATTTCAGGATTTCCCTTGAATGTTCTCTGCCTTCTTCCACATCTGATTCAGCACTTTGATAACCCTACCCAGTTCTGCAAGGATTCTGCAGATCGCATAGCTCAGGTTTGTCCTTTGTGTGCTAAAATTTAAAATGCAGATTTTTTAACAATAATGTTTTAAGATCAAAATATATAACAATTTGTACTACTTTTCTGATAGGTCTGTATGGAAGAAAAGAACCCTAAGCTTTCCAACTTAGCACATGTAATGACTTTGTATAAGACACACAGCTATACACGAGACTGTGCTACATGGGTGAATGTTGTTTGTCGTTACCTCCATGAGTCCTTTGCTGAAATTACTTTGAACTTGGTTACATACATGGCGGAGGTGTGTATTGTACATATTTTTGCTATTGTTATTTTGGATTCTTTAGATGTACATTGTTCAGTTCTGCGTTCAGAATTTGTTTCACATGAAATAAAACTGAAAAAATTGTAAACAAAATACATAGTTAAATCTTTCCAAACTCTTGTATGGAATAGTTCTGTAAACAACTTTATCTCTCTCTCCAGATTGCCCTGCTTTATATTTCTAACTTTTACTCTTTTTGTTCTACGTTTGGAGAAATTTTCTCTTTATTAATATAACATGTGCATTTAAATGATGAGTAGTAAATCAATTGATCCAGACCTTAATTGATCACAATTTAATTTGTTAAATGTCCAAACTTAGTAAGTTTTGAAATTTTGAGTCCAATGATTTATGGGAGAATTATTCAACATCTACCTTAACACCTAACAATACACTTTAATGGTGATTTCATTCACATCCAACAGCATATGGAATGATAGCAGATCTTATTCACTCTCCTTAGACAAAAAGATTCTCTATTCTCACACGGCAAAGTTTCTTTGTATAAAATCATGAAGTAGAACTTCCATTGTTTTGACTTTACCCAGCCATAGAATTCAGAATGCAGATTTAGTTTTTCAAGATCCAAATTGAGGTCTTCTAAATCCATTGTTCAGATTTACTCATGAATCCTCCAAAAATGTTTTGATTTTATTCAGGAAAATGTTAGATTTAATGTTTATACACATGACATACTTTTTATTTACAGTATTCAGTATTAATTTACATTAATGTCCTGGCTTAACAACATGAAAGTTAAGTCAACTTTGAAATGAACTAATGAATGCACGTTTGACCTAACAGTTGTTGGATAAAGGTCTTCCCAGCATGCAACAGTCATTACTGCAGATCATTCACAGTCTCCTAAGCCATGTAGATTTATCATCTATACCTGTAAAACAACTTAACATGGAAGTCCTGAAGATCATTGAAAAATTTATTCAGGTAAAATATTGACATGTTTTTTTTTTGTTGTTACTCGTAGTGATGTTGTGGATTTTCCATGTTGTAAGGAAGGTTTATAACTGACAATCTGGTATTACCTGCTACTTAATTAAGGGCTTATCAATGCAGATAACATGGATTTTAGGCTGTTTTCAATTAGCTATAATAAACTAATCATTAGTGAAAGCAGTTGGTAAAGTGAATTTAAGGTGTTGGCTTGAATTTTCTCCTTGCCACAATGACAGTGGATACTTACCAGGATGAGATTTTGATCTGACTCTGCCCAACTTTCCTAAACGTGAGTATTTACATAGTTCAGATAGATATCTGCACCAGTTTACAGGATTACCCCAAACTGGCGAAAGAAATTCGGTATCAAATATTGCTATGAGTAACAGTTTCAGAGAATTATGTATAACCTACAGTACAGAAACAGGCCAATTGAATCAACAAATTCATGCAATTGTTCATGATGAAGAGATTTTTAAAAAAAATTCTTTGTCAAAACAAAATAGCTCTGTCATCAATTGTACATCGATGTCCACTTGGCCACAGGTAGTAGTGATTGTCTAACTTATTCAGGCTCTAAAAAGGAAGACTGAATGTTTAACTGCTGGGCATGATGAATTTGCATACTATGAAATAAGATTGAGATTATATAAAATGAATCCAATACCCAGGCAAGAATGCTGATCAAACATGCTCAGGCTGGTTTTTAAGTAACCAAAATGACACGTTTTTCTGCATGCCATAAAACATTGCAATAAGTAGAGTCAGTTGTCCAATAATGATCTGACAGCAATGAAAAATGAAGAAATGGAAGGCAACAATACTTTCCTGAGGAAGGAAGATATTAGGCAACATAAAAGCAGGGACGACATTTGATTGATGTCATCTTCCTTTGTGCTTCTGAACATGGTTGGCCTCCAGAAATTGGTGTAGCCATGGCTGCTTCCAGTGTGAATGATAAAGTACAGGGAGAGTCTGGCAGGAAAGAAGGTCTCCACATGCCCGAACGTTCCTTTTGGGAACATAAAGTGATGTAAATACTTGCTATTAAATGTTCTCTTTTGGTCTTGACCTTATTTTTAGACTTATTTTTAATCATACCTGTTCAGAGATGTTAATTCACACCTCTGGAGCAGGTCAGACTTGAATCCAGATCTCCTGGTTCAGAGGTAGGGACACTATCACTGTGTCTCAGGAGCCCCTAGATCTTTGTTTTTTAAACTGTACCTAACAGGAAATCCCTAGCAAGTTCCTTATTTAGCGAACATGAATATAGCAGTTGGATTCCAAGTATGTCATTGAGAACTTCATGACTTTGGGTAGGGAAATTGATTCCCATCCATTAGAGTAGCTAAATAATTCTAAGAATTGTAACTGCAAATCTACATAGTTTGTCCTCGGATCTAATTAAATTGTGACAGTCTTGAAGCTCATGAAAATATTAGTCAAAGCTGTGGTTATATAAATTAAGCACTAGACAATAATGTTTTTAAGGTTACTGTGCCTTTCATTGGACACTTTCCCAAGACCTTAATCTCGCCAACTACACATGCACAATATTCAGAAAATTGACCTTCACACTCACTTTTGTACATTTGTTTTTAATTGCTCGTGGGAGGCTCAACACGTTGGATAGGCCAGGATTTGTGGCCCATCTCTAATTTCTCTTGAGAAGTGGTGGTGAGCTGCTTTCTTGAACTGCTCTTGAGTTGTAGGTACATCCATAGTACAGTTGGGAAGAGAGTTCCAAGATTTTTGGGAACTCAGTGAAGGAATAGTAACACATTTCTACATCAGGATGTTGTATGGCTTGGCGAAGAACTTACAGGTGGTAGTGCTGCTATGCACCTGTTGCCTTGTCGTTTTTGCTGCTAGAGGCTGCAGGTTTGAATATGCAGGTTTGAAGTTCCTGTCTGTTTTTGATGAAAGATTTAAACTCCCATTGCAGAAAGGGACTGAAATAGAGAAAATCGCCGGGGAAAAATACACAACACAAATTGACATATGAACAATTAATTAAAATGGAAAAGCTGTCAGCGTTATACCAGTTTAGATTACAGATCTGGTGATTTTATAAAATTTTGATTAACTAATGTTTACTTTGCATTTACAGAGTGCCCACTGGAAAGAAGCCTTAAACATTCTTAAGTTAGTAGTCTGTCGGTCTGCAAGTCTGGTCCTACCATCTAATCAGCATAGTGACCCACCTCAAGTGGATATGCATCGAATGTGGAAAAACACTTCAAAGGAATTACCAGGGAAGACACTGGAGTTTCACTTTGATATTTCTGAGGTATTTTGTGTCCATGAGCTCCTCTTCTGGCACCACATCCTTTCTACTACAAAACTGCTTCCACCTGCATAACATCATACAACTGTGCCCTACCTCATCCCACCCCACTTAAAACAATCATCCATGCCTTTGTCATCTGCAGACTTGATTATTCCAAAGTTTCCCTGCTGGCTGCCTATTCACAACTTTTCATGAACCCATTCAAAATTTATGTTCCTCTTGAGCTACGTTGGTGCCAGTCCCTCAATATTTCCAATTTAAAATGTTTATCTTTGTGTTTAAATCCACTCTTGTTTTTTTCTCTTTTGTTCTCACTATATTTTCTTTATCCTTCCAACTTCCATATGAACATTCAAAGTAGGAGTAGAAGTGGATCATTTAACCTTTCAAGCTTGCTGTGCCATTTAGTAAGTTCATAGCTGATCTGTTGTGTTCTTGCCTGCCCTTAATACCCCTAATTCCCCTGCCTAACAAAAAAACTATTCACCTCTATCTTAAAAATATTCAATGACCCTGCCTCCACAGATTGCTGAGGCAAAGTTCCAAAGTATCTCAATCTCAGAGGAAAACAATAGTCTCCTCATCTCTACCCTAAAAGGTTGATGTCTAGTTTTAAGACAGTGCCCCCTAGTTCTGTACTGATCACAGAGAAAATATTGTTTCCAACTCCACTTGTCAAGACCTTTTTAGGATCTTATATGCATAAATCAGGTCACCCCTCATTCTTCTAAACTCCAGTGGAAATGCCCTCAGTTTGTCCAACCTATTCCTCATGAGACAACACACTCATTCTAGGTATCAATCTGTAAACCATGTCAGAACTGCTTCAATTGCAATTGCATCTCTGCTTAAATAAGAAGACCAAAACTGCACAAAAGCGTTTGAGATGTTGTCTCACCCATGCCTTGCATTACTGAAGCCTAACGTCCTTTGTTTAACTTTGATGTTCAATTCCTCTCATAATAAAGGGTAGCATCCCATATCCTTCCCGATGATGAATAGTACCTGTATATAATTTTTTTATGACTCATGCCCCAGAGCACATAAATCTCTTGGCACCTTGGATTTCTGCAGTGATTCTCTAATGAGGTAATATTCTGCTTTTTTATTCTTCCTACCAAAGTCAACAACTTCACGTTTTACTATGTTATACTCTAACTCCAGATTTTTGCTCACTCAAACTATCCATATCAGCTGTAACTTCCTTATTTTCTACACAACATAACTCCTGATCTAGCTTGGTGTTCTCTGCAAATTTAGCTACCAACCCTTTGCTCCCCTCGTCTAAGTCAATTACCGAAATGGTAAAATGTTGAGACCCCAGCTGAGCACAGACTCCATTAATCACATCCTGCCAATCACACAAAGCCTTATCTTCCACCTTGGGACCCTCCAACCACTCGGCATCAATGTGGATTTCACCAGTTTCCTCATACCCCCCCCCCACCTTATCCCAGTTCCAACCTTCCAACTCGGCACCGCCCTCATGACCTATCCCATCCGTCCATCTTCCTTCCCACCTATCCATTCCACCCTCCCCTCCGACCTATCACCATTACCCCCACCTCCATCCTTCTATTGCATTCTCAGCTACCTCCCCCTCAGCTCCACCCCCTCCTATTTATCTCTCCATCCCTGAGGCTCCCAGCTCATTTGTGATGAAGGGCTTTTGCCTAAAACGTTGATTTTCCTGCTCTTCAGATGCTGCCTGACCTGTTGTGCTTTTCCAGCACCACACTCTTGACTCTAATCTTCAGCATCTGCAGTCCTCACTTTCTCCAAAGTACCATCTATGTATAATCTCTGTTTTCTTCCATCTAGTCAATCTGCTATCCATGTTTACATGTTACCCCATAACGCATGAGCTTTGATTTTCTGCAATAAGTCTTTGAGTGGCAGCTCACCAGAAGCCATTTGGAAATCCAAGAATACTTGTCTACAGGCTCATCTTTATCCATATTGTATGTTACTCTATTAAATAATTCCAA
This sequence comes from Chiloscyllium plagiosum, assembly GCF_037043375.1. NCBI lineage: Eukaryota > Metazoa > Chordata > Chondrichthyes > Orectolobiformes > Hemiscylliidae > Chiloscyllium > Chiloscyllium plagiosum. The sequence goes on from NW_028270144.1 coordinate 94,711,109, forward strand.
AGTTGATTAAACGTGATTTCCCTTTCATAAAACCAGGCTGTCTCTTCCTGATTACCTTGAGGTTTTCAAAGTATGCAGCTATTATCTCTTTAATCATCAATTCTAACACCTTTCCGATGACAGATATCAAGCAATTGTTTTCTGCCTCCATTCCTTCTTGACGAGGAATTCTTTTTACTTCTTTCCATCCAATGGCAGCTTTTCTGAATCTATGGAATTTTGAAAATATTTGTCTCTAAAGCAATCTATTTTAACAGGAGAAAGTTCTGAGGAAGGGTCACTTGATCCGAAATGTTAACTGTAATTTCTCTCCACAGAGCCAGACCTGCTGAGCTTTTCCAGTAATTTCTGTTTTTAAATCTGTTTTAAGACCCTTGGCTGAAGTGCGGCTGGGTCCAGAAACTTGTCAGCCCACAGTTCCATCAGTTTGAGTAGTACCTCTTCTGTCATAATTGCAATTTTGGTAAACTTCTCTCTCCCCTCCACCTCTGGATTTATACCTATTACAGAAATGTTTTGTTTCCTTTACAGTCAAGACTGATGCAAAATATTTAGTAACTTCATCTGCCATTTCCTATGATTTACTATTAATTGCTCATTCTTACTCCCAAAAGGACCAACACTCACTTTACTTTTTGATTTTTTAAATACCTGTTGAAACTGTAGTTATCTATTTTTACATTTTCAACCACCTATCACTTTCATGGTAATTTCTTTTTCCTGATTACTCCTTTAATCATTCTTTATAGTGCATCCAGTTATCTGACTATCACTTACATCGGCACAGATACTTTTGACTTAAGTATGATGCTTTCCCTAGCTGCCACTGTGTCTCTTTTGATCTGTTTCCTAGTCTAGTATGCCTGTCAATTTCAGCTAACTCAGCCTTCATGGCCATATAGTTGTCTGTATTAAAGTCTGAAATACCAATTTTGGCCCCAGTCTTTTCCCTTTCAAACTGGATGTAAAATTCAATCATGCTGTGATTGCTGTTACCTATGGGTACCTTAATTCTGAGCTCATTAAGTAATCTTGTCCTGTTATGAACGGCTTATGCCTGAAATGTTGACTCTCCTGCTCCTCGGGTGCTGCTTGGCCTGTTGTGCTTTTCCAGTGCCACAGTTTTCAACTCTGATCTTCAGCATCTGTAGTCCTCACTTTCTCTTAGTCCTGTTATACAATGCAAGTCTAACTTAACCTGCTCTTCTGCATTGATTATCATCATCTCTTTCACAAACATCCAAAGCTGTTTCTTCTATACTTTGTCCTATATGATGATTATTGTAAGGCAGCCTGTTGCCCAATCTGACTAGTGATATCTTTCCTCTACTTTTCCAGATCTCCACCTTTTTCACTTAATTTTTAAAATGCTTTTTGCTTGATAGGAACAGGAGTAGACCGTTTAGGCCATAAGTTTACCCCATCATTCAATGTGATCATAGTTGATCAAACACTTCAAATCTCTTTCCCCACCCCATCAGTATAACTCTTGTATGCAAATGGTATTCAGAAACCTATCAATTTCTATCTTAAACATACTGAAGGACTGAACTTGCATTGCCCTCTGTGGTGGAGAATTCCAAAGGTTCACAACTCTCAGACTACAAAGGTTTCTCCTAATCTTAGACCTAATTGGCATCCTCGTTATTTTTAATGTCCCACATCATTCTAGACTCTCCATCCAAGAGAAGTATCTTATTTGCACTTAGTGTCAAAAAGTGTGGCACTGGAAAAGCACAGCAGGTCAGGCAGCATCCGAGGAGTAGGAGAGTCAACGTTTCAGGCATAAGCCCTTCATAACAGGACAAGATTAATTAAGTGGACTCTAGTGTACCTCTGCCCTTGAACCCCACCCTTCCAACTGCAACAAGGATAGAACACCCCTGGTCCTCACCTTCCACCCCACAATCTCTGGATACAATGCATCATCCCCCGCCATTTCCGCTACCTAGGGACAGACCCCACCAGCAGAAATATATTCCCCACAGCATTCCACAGAAACCATTCCCTCTGCGACTCCCTTGTTAGGTCCACGCCACCCACCAACCCACCCTCCACTCCTGGCACTTTCCCTCCACTGCAAGAGGTGTAAAACCTGTGCCCATACCTAGCCCCTCACCTCCAAGGCCCCAAATCTGGCAGAGATTTTCCTGCACATCCAAACACCTTATCTCCTGTGTCCGTTGCTCTCGATGTGGTCTCCTCTATATTGGGGAGACAGGACGCCAATTTGTGGAATGGTTTAGGGAACATCTTCAGGACACACGCATCAAACAACCGTACTGCCCTGTGCCGACCACTTCAACCTTATGATGTTGACTCACCAACTTTAAGGGCATTTAAATGGTCATTGGATAAACATATGGATGAAAATGGAATAGTATAGGTTAGATGGACTTCAGATTGGTTTCACAGGTCAGTGCAACATTGAGGGACAAAGAGCCCGTACTGTGCTTTAATGTTCTATGTTTGTGTTGCAGTGTCTGTAGTTCATGCTCCAGCTCATAAACTCTGAGGCAAAGCTGCTCAAACTTCAAATATTTGCCACAAATTTATTTGTCCTGGGTTATATTGTTTTAATTATATCATTCACTACTTCTGTTGCTTTTTATTTATTTTCTTCTAATAACTTTATCAGTAATTTGTATCATGTAAAATATTACGAATAAAAAATAACTTTTAAACATTTATCAGAGACCAATAATTTTCTCTGTAGTAGAGCAAGAATGAATTCCAGTCAACTCCAATGAATTGATACCCTCCTCACTATCCTGAACTATCTGTTCCTACAACACCCTCCTTTCTTCATTCCACCATTGATGGCCATGCTATTGAAGTTCCTTCCCTAAATTTCTCTGCTTCTCTGCTTTCCTTTCATCTTCCTAACAATCCATTTCTTTGACTAAATACCCTGCTTATTATCCCATTTCTGGCTCCGCATTCATTTTTGCCTGATTTGGATCAATTAAGTGCTCTTGGATATTTCTTAAATTAATGACACAAGGTAAATGCAAGTTGTTGTATTTTGCTGATATATTCCTTGAAGCTATTCTACCATTGTTACTTCACTATAGTGTGGTAGAAATCTTATTTACTTATTTCCCATCCCAACAATCTTTCTAAGTAAATTTAGTATTTAATGCTAATTAAGGACATGTTTTTTGTGTTATGGGTCCATGGCCAGTGGGAACAAGATTACAACTATTTCATTATATGCTGTTTTTAATTAACCTTAATATATTACTGAAGAAAGTAATACTATACTTAATCATACATTGCAATGTGGAATAAATTATTTTATCTGAAAGGAAAAAGAAGCCAAATGAGATATTTTTAATCACATCTCTTTCTCTAGATCCATGGAACATGAAAAATGTTTATTATTGTATATAATCAACACAATGAGGTTAATAACTATAGTAGAAATTTCTTTTAAAAAACTGTATATCTCTAAGAGAAAAAAGTACTGGAAACATTTTAATTTGTCACTTTTCTTGATTTTATTTTCAACTGAAATCATTCAATCCCATAGTCGTGGAATATACCAATACAAATTTCATAGACCTAAATTTGGTCTCCAATTCAACCCTTTATCCAAGTAAGACAACACTGACAAACCACCAGTCTCACCATATCATTACTCTCAGATCAACCCACACATTTCTTAGCCCTCTAGGACTTCAGTTTGGAGCTAGGGACTCTTATGACTTGCATGCTTCTGTCAGGTTGCATTGCATTCAAGAACAGACATGCATATTGAACTGAAAATTGTATTGTTGAAAAATTCAGTAATATATCAAGCAATTATCTCTCAAAATATTTTTAGCTAACAAATAGCAGAGTATATAATGGTTATTTCCTCGTCATGAAAATAAAAACTACTTTGGTTAAATATTGTTAATGCTGTAATTTCCATTATTGGAAAGCTTTAAAATTGTTTCTGTTTGATGATAGGTTGTGTTGTATCCATGTTAAACATTGCCTGTTGTCCGATGCCATCAAATATTGAGTAGAGATCTAAAGTATCTGAGATATTGTTGGATAAGACCAACTTATTTTATAGCTTTCCTTTAATGAACATTGAAATTAGAGTTGGTTCAATAGTGATTTGTGGGATCAGATTGTACAATTTTCTTGCTTTTTTGGAGACTCCCGTGATTGGAAGAAATTATGATGATCTTCATGGTCCATCTGGGAGGGATGGAAAACCGAGGACAATAGCTGTCACTCGAAGCACTTCATCTACCTCATCGAGCTCTAATTCAAATGTTTTGGTCCCTGTGAGCTGGAAGAGACCCCAGTTCTCCCAGGTACGTTTCACATATTCAACCGACTTTGTGTTACATCCACCTTCAATGGATGACCTTTTATGGTCTCTTGAGTAGCCTATAAAATGGTGGGAAATGTGAGAAATTATGACAAGATGAAAAAAAGATAGAATCTCAATGTCAAGAAAATGAATTTACAATTGAGGGGTATCGACCTTATTTCAATGTATTTGCATCTCATAAGCTCAATACACTTCATTTCTACACAGCTACCAATTATCCTCCCCATTGAAAAACTAATACCAGCAATTCTCTACATGAAAGTCGGAGCAATACCCCACTTGATACACTGGCCTTCATTCAACTCTGTCTTCATCACCATGTCACTGCATGTTCTATGGACACCATACTCCTCAACCCTTTATCCAAGTAAGACAACACTGACAAACCACCAGTCTCACCATATCATTACTCTCAGATCAACCCACACATATCTTAGCCCTCTAAGACTTCAGTGTAGAGCTAGGGACTCTTATGACTTGCATGCTTCTGTCAGGTTGCATTGCATTCAAGAACAGACATGCATGTCATGCATCAACACAAATGCATATTATGTCTCTTAGCTTCAATTCTTAGTGCTTACTTCTAGTGTCATAGAGGTCTGCAGCACAGAGAAAGGCCCTTTGGATGATTGAGTCTATTCTGATCAAAAGCAATCACCGAACTGTTGTAATCCCATTTTCCAGCACTTGATCCATAGGCTTTGTAAGCCTTGCCATTGCAAGTGCACATCTAAACATTCAAATGTTATAAAGGTTTCTGCCTCTAACACCATTGCAGGCAGTGGGTTCCATATAAGACCAGAAGACCATAAGACATAGGAGCGGAAGTAAGGCCAATCGGCCCATCGAGTCCATTCCACCATTCAATCATGGCTGATGGGCATTTCAACTCCACTTACCCGCATTCTCCCCGTAGCCCTTAATTCCTTGTGACATCAAGAATTTATCAATTTCTGCCTTGAAGACATTTGGCCTCCACTGCACTCTGTGGCAATGAATTCCACAGACCCACCACTCTCTGGCTGAAGAAATGTCTCCGCATTTCTGTTCTGAATTTACCCCCTCTAATTCTAAGGCTGTGTCCACGGATCCTAGTCTCCTCGCCTAACAGAAACAATTTCCTAGCGTCCACCCTCTCCAAGCCATGTATTATCTTGTAAGTTTCTATTAGATCTCCCCTTAACCTTCGAAACTCCAATGAATACAATCCCAGGATCCTCAGCCGTTCCTCATATGTTAGACCTACCATTCCAGAGATCATCCGTGTGAATCTCCGCTGGACACGCTCCAATGCCAGTATGTCCTTCCTGAGGTGTGAGGACCAAAACTGGACACAGTACTCCAAATGGGGCCTAACCAGCGCTTTATAAAGTCTCAGTAGCACAACGGTGCTTTTATATTCCAACTCTCTTGAGATAATTGACAACATTGCATTCGCTTTCTTAATCACGGACTCAACCTGCATGTTTATCTTTAGAGAATCCTCAATTAGCACTCCCAGATCCCTTTGTACTTTGGCTTTACGAATTTTCTCACCGTTTAGAAAGTAGCCCATGCTTGTATTCTTTTTTCCAAAGTGCAAGACCTCGCATTTGCTCACATTGAATTCCATCAGCCATTTCCTGGACCACTCTTCCAAACTGTCGAGATCCTTCTGCAGCCTCCCCACTTCCTCAGTACTACCTGCCTGTCCACCTAACTTTGCATCATCGGCAAATTTCACTAGAATACCCCCAGTCCCTTCATCCAGATCATTAATATATAATGTGAACAGCTGCAGCCCCAACACTGAACCCTGCGGGACACCGCTTGTCACCGGCTGCCATTCCGAAAAAGAACCTTTTATCCCAACTCTCTGCCTTCTGTCAGACAACCAATCCTCAATCCATACCAGTAGCTCACCTCAAACACCATGGGCCCTCACCTTGCTCAGCAGCCTCCCATGTGGCACCTTATCAAAGGCCTTTTGGAAGTCTAGGTAGACCACATCCACTGGGTATCCCCGGTCTAACCTACTTGTCACCTCTTCAAAGAACTCCAACAGGTTTGTCAGGCACGACCTCCCCTTACTAAATCCATGTTGACTTGTTCTAATCCGACCCTGCTCTTCCAAGAATTTAGAAACCTCATCCTTAATGATGGATTCTAGAATTTTACCAACAACCGAGGTTAGGCTAATTGGCCTATAATTTTCCATCTTTTGTCTTGATCCTTTCTTGAACATGGGGGTTACAATAGCGATTTTCCAATCATCCGGGACTTTCCCTGACTCCAGTGACTTTTGAAAGATCTCAACCAACGCCTCCGCTATTTCCTCAGCCACCTCCCTCAGAACTCTAGGATGTAGCCCATCGGGGCCAGGAGATTTATCAATTTTAAGACCTTTTAGCTTTTGTAGCACTTTCTCTTTTGTAATGGCGACCATACTCAACTCAGCCCCCTGACTCCCTTTAATTGTTGGGATATTACTCATGTCTTCCACTGCGAAGACTGATGCAAAGTACTTAAGTTCTCCTGCTATTTCCTTACCTCCCATCACTAGGCTTCCAGCATCAGTTTGAAATGGCCCAATGTCTACTTTTGCCTGTCGTTTGTTTCTTATGTATTGAAAGAAACTTTTACTATCATTTCTAATATTACTGGCTAGCCTACCTTCATATTTGATCCTCTCCTTCCTTATTTTTCTCTTTGTTATCCTCTGTTTGTTTTTGTAGCCTTCCCAATCTTCTGATTTCCCAGTGCTCTTGGCCACTTTTATAGGATCTCTCTTTTTCTTTGATAGATTTCCTGACTTCCTTTGTCATCCATGGCTGTCTAATCCCTCCCCGGATAATCTTTCTCTTCTTGGGGATGAACCTCTGTACAGTGTTCTCAATTTTACCCACAAACTCCTGCCATTTTTGCTCTAATGTCTTCCCTGCTGGGGTCTGCTTCCAGTCTATTTTCGTCAGTTCCTCTCTCATGCCCTCATAATTACCTTTATTTAACTGTAACACCATTACATCCGATTTTGCCTTCTCTCTTTCAAACTGCAGACTGAACTCTACCATATTATGATCGCTGCTTCCTAAGTGTTCCCTTACTTTAAGATTTTTTATAAAGCCTGGTTCATTACATAGTACTAGGTCCAGAATAGCCTGCTCCCTTGTGGGCTCCATGACAAGCTGTTCCAAAAAGCCATCCTGTAAGCATTCCATGAATTCCCTTTCTTTGGATCCACTGGCAACATTATTTACCCAGTCCACCTGCATATTGAAGTCTCCCATGATCACCGTGACCTTACCTTTCTAACATGCCTTCTCTATTTCCCAGTAGATGTTGCGCCCCTGGTCCTGACCACTATTAGGAGGTCTGTACATAACTCCCACTATGGTTTTTTTGCCTTTGTGGTTCCTCAATTCCACCCACACAGACTCCACATCATCCGACGCTATGTCATTCAGTGCCATAGATTTAATTTTGTTCTTAACTAACAAGGCAACCCCGCCACCTCTGCCCACCCCCCTGCCTTTTCAATAAGTTGAAAACCCTTGGATGTTTAACTGCCAGTCCTGACCCCCCTGTAACCACGTCTCTATGATGCCTACCACATCATAATCATTCACGATGATCTGTGCCATTAGTTCATCTGCTTTGTTACGAATGCTATGAGCATTCAGGTAAAGTGCTTTAATGCTAACTTTCTTATCATTAGAGATATTGGAAGTCATAAGATGTCCTAAGTTATCCTTCCTTTTTGCTGCATTCTTAGTCTGTCTGAAGTTTAAATCTGCCTGCATATATGCTATCCTGCTGCTTATCTTTCCATTTAACTCCATACTCCCTGTCGCTTTCACTTTCCCTTCCCCCCAACTCAGAAGTTTAAAGTCCTACTGACCACCCTATTTATCCTCTTCGCGAGAACATTGGTACCTGATCGGTTCAGGTGGAGACCGTCCCAACGGTACAGATCCCCCCGGTTCCAAAACTGATGCCAATGCCCCATGAAGTGGAGTCCCTCTTTCCCACACCAATCCCTTAGCCACGTGTTTACTTCCCTAATTTTCTTATCCCTATGCCAATTGGCACGTGGCTCGGGCAGTAATCCGGAGATTATGACCCTTAAGGACCTGTACTTCAATTTCCTTCCTAGTGTTCGATAATCCCCAAACAGGTCCTCCACCCTAGCTTTGCCAATGCTGTTAGTCCCAACGTAGACCACAACAACTGGATCCTCCCCCTCCCACTCCAATATCCTTTCAAGCCGGTCAGAGATGTCCCGCACCCTGGCACCGGGTAGGCAACACACCATGCGAGACTCCCGATCTGGCTTGCAAAGGATACTATCTGTCCCCCTAATTATAGAGTCCCCTATAACAACTACTTGTCTTTTTGCTCCTCCCGCTTGAATGGCCTTCTGCACCATTGTGCCGTGGTCAGCTGGCTCATCCTGTCCAGAGCCCTTTTCCTCATCCGTACAGGGAGCAAGAATCTCATACCTGTTGATATTCCCATCATATCTTCACATTCCCTCTAAACCGCCAGTCCCTTACCTTAAATATGTTGTCGCTCATTAAACATCCCACCAAGGAGAAAATATCTTACCTATTTACCCACTTTGTGCCCCTCATAATTTTATACATCACAAACCTATCTTGAATTTATTTGGAGGCTGCCAGTCTTTGTGGCTTGGATTGCTTTTTAGTTCATAAGGAGAGGTGGCAGCATGTCACAGTTTAGAGCAATCAAATAGGTGGATATACTGCTATAGACCATAAGACATAGGAGTGGAAGTAAGGCCATTCGGGCCATCAAGTCCACTCCGCCATTTAATCATAGCTGATGGGCATTTCAACTCCACTTACCCGCATTCTCCCCGTAGCCCTTAATTCCTTGTGACATCAAGAATTTATCAATCTCTGGCTTGAAGACATTTAGCATCCCGGCCTCCACTGCACTCCACGGCAATGAATTCCACAGGCCCACCACTCTCTGGCTGAAGAAATGTCTCCGCATTTCTGTTCTGAATTAACCCCCTCTAATTCTAAGGCTGTGCCCACGGGTCCTAGTCTCCTCGCCTAACAGAAACTATTTCTTAGCGTCCACCCTTTCCAAGCCATGTATTATCTTGTAAGTTTCTATTAGATCTCCCCTTAACCTCCTAAACTCCAATGAGTACAATCCCAGGATCCTCAGCCATTCCTCATATGTTAGACCTACCATTCCAGGGATCATCCGTGTGAATCTCCGCTGGACACACTCCAGTGCCAGTATGTCCCTCCTGAGGTGTGGGGCCCAAAACTGAACACAGTACTCCAAATGGGGCCTAACCAGAGCTTTATAAAGTCTCAGTAGCACATCGCTGCTTTTATATTCCAACCTTCTTGAGATAAATGGCAACATTGGTGGGTGGCACAGTGGTTAGCACTGCTGCCTCACAGCGCCAGAGACACGGGTTCAATTCCCGCCTCAGGCGACTGATTGTGTGGAGTTTGCACGTTTTCCCCGTGTCTGTGTGGGTTTCCTCCGGGTGCTCCGGTTTCCTCCCACAGTCACAAAGATGTGCAGGTTAGGTGAATTGGCCATGCTAAATTGCCCGTAGTGTTAGGTAAGGGTAAATGTAGGGGTATGGGTGGGTTGCTCTTTGGCGGGTCGGTGTGGACTTGTTGGGCCGAAGGGCCTGTTTCCACACTGTAATGTAATCTAATCTAATCTAATTGCATTCGCTTTCTTAATCACGGATTCAACCTACATGTTTACCTTTAGAGAATCCTCGACTAGCACTCCCAGATCCCTTTATACTTTGGCTTTATGAATTTTCTCACCGTTTAGAAAGTAGTCCATGCTTGTATTCTTTTTTCCAAAGTGCAAGACCTCGCATTTGCTCGCATTGAACTTCATCAGCCATTTCCTGGACCACTCTTCCAAACTGTCGAGATCCTTCTGCAGTCTCCCCATTTCCTCAGTACTATCTGCCTGTCCACCTAACTTCGTATCATCGGCAAACTTCGCTAGATTGCCCCCAGTCCCTTCATCCAGATCATTAATATATAATGTGAACAGCTGCGGCCCCAACACTGAACCCTGTGCTATATGGCCCCATTCTATGTCAGTGTCACAATTATAGCATGTGCCTACAACTTTAATGGCAAAAATATTGCACATACTTCAACCAAATGAATACATGTAAAATCAAAGGGGGCTGGTCAATAATAGGGTTAAGAGGGACTATAGTCAGTTAGGTTTACCATCAAGTAAGTCAAGGGGCTTGTCCAATTCCAATCCACAGGTTAACCACTGTTAATCCTGCAGATCAAGTGCAACCAACCCAGGCATTAGTCAGTCGGTAGGGGTGTCATAGAGTTATCATTCTGGAGGTTGACCAATTTCTTTCTGCAGTGAGACACAGAGAGGGATTGAGAATGATGACAGTGCATGGAAGAGCAATTGGAGGTGATGCAGGACAGATGGTAAATTGACCCCTTTTGAGTGAGTAGGAAGCACAAAAAGCAGAAGAGGTTAGTGGTATGGTAGGATAAGTGCCAATCCTGCCTGCAATAATGAGATATGTATGCAAAGTTCCTCAAGCAAGAGATAGTAGAGATAAGATGGTTATACTCAAAGTTATGGAGTGTACAGAGTATTATCTTTCTTCCTGCACTGCTCTACCATACTGAACAGGTCTGCTGTCTCAGTCTAGCTGTCTGTGTCTGGTGGTGTGCCTTCCTTTCCAATGAACAGAAAGAAATCTCTGGTCTCCTTTTCATTATCTTGTCCAACAATACTTCCAAGTCCCTGTTGGTGAACCAAGGAGCAGACTTGCCTTTCTGGTCCACTTGCCTGCAGATAATGCTGGAATCATAGTGTGAAGGCAGTTCTTGCTTGTTGAATTTGAAGTAGTGTGCAAGTGGGGTTTAAATATATCACAAAATTGTGACTTCAGACAGCACGCCTGCCTTTTCTAGCACATTTTTCCACAAGATGGGCACCAAACTGGCCAGTTGCACAATTGAGATGAATGGAAGATTGCATGAGGAAAGCTGCTATGAATCTCACTTTTAAAAGAACACTGTCAAAACAAAAAGGAAAATTCAGCCCCAAGTTCTGATATAACTGAATCTAAGTGAAATGCTGCATGATGTATACTGGTAATTTAATTGCTCTGCATATCTATGGAGAGAATTAATGGGTAGGTGACATATTGGACTGGAGTTTCATCATCAAGGTGAGTAGTGAGAGTCAGAACATTTCCCAGCTCTTCCTGCCTTCTTTGGGGAAAATGTGCCCAAGGACATAATCTTCATTGCTGAAGGGTGGCTACCAGCTACAGTTGGGCCAGACATTCTCAACAAATGTTCAGAGACAGTTACAGGGGCTACCAGGTGTGGAGGCAGGCTGTTTAAAAGGCCAACCTCAGTGCTGTGGGATTTCATCCCATTTCATGCAGAAAACTTCCAGCCTAACGCCTGACATCCCATCACCATCCACAAACTCTCCATGCCCTGCCATACCCATACCAAACCTATAACTTCCATAAAAACTCTCATGCCATGCAATGCCTCTTCATCCACCCCATCAACCGCCATGTTGGGATATGGCACCTACATGCCCATAGTAGTAGTTACGTGCAAAAGAAGCTTTAAAATTAATCATTTATTGATGCCTTACTCTGCTTTAAAAAAAACGCTCCTTTTCACTGTCACCTAAGACAAGTCTCAATCATCTAGACCCTTTAAAGTTGCAATAGCTGAAACTGCAAAGCACTTGAAACCTCTTGGCCTTGTAAATAAACATTATGTTTTTGAGAGGAGAGATCAGATAGCAGTGCTATCAGTCAGGCTCAGTGGTATCAAGAAAATGTCAAGAGTGATACCTGTACTTTCAGCCTAGTCCCATTATGTACTCTTTGGTCCATTGCTTTTACACAGTGCATAGTAGACATAGAATTGCCATAGCCCAGCTTGAGAGATCATGGGGTGTGTGTGTAAGGGCGGAGCTTATGAATTGGGATGGGATGTCAGGTATTAGGCTGGAAGGTAGTTATTGTTACTGGGATGAAATCCCACAGCACTAAATTCACCTCCAGGCCTGGTAACCCCTGTGGCTGTCTCTGAACATCTGTTGGAGATGGCACCCACCCTTCAGCAATGAAGATTATGTCCTGGCACCGGGGTGTGAGGAGGAACTTTTGAACTTACCTTTCAAAGATTCAGACATGCAGAAAATAATTCATAACACCTCCTGACGTGTAATGAATTATGATTCTAAAGCTGGTCCAACATGTGAAGGATTATGCCATGCAATGTCATTCCCAGGTTGAGAGTGATTGCTGCAAGCTTGCAACCAGTTCTACTCCTCACCCTTAAGAAAGGTACTGTCAAGAATTGGAAACTCCTAGTGTGTGGTTGGGAAACCCAGAATCGAGACTTACGTGCTGTTTTCAAAGGGTTCCCAAACCATCTCGAGTCAGTGAAATTCCTGCCTATTGTTTTAACTTTACCATGTCTTCTTTGACAGAAAAGAACACGAGAAAAATTGGTGAACGTTCTTACGTTGTGTGGTCAGGATGTAGGCCTAACCAAAAATCCTTCTGTAAGTTGATGACTTTATTTATGTGAATAGCTATTTAAACATAAGATATTAAAGAAGCACTTGAATTATAGATTTTTAAATTTAAAAAGCTTTTTGTGTAATTATCACCAACACAGCTAAATATGCAAGATTGACTCTTAAACTACTTAAATTATAAAACATTTAAGGTCAAATATGCAAGTTTGCCATTTGATTTAGATTTTTTGTCTGAAGATATGAATTAAACTTATTCAAAAATTGTGTTTTGTAAAAGGATATGTGAATTTTTATTTATACAGATAATGTTACAATTTTTCAAACGATTTTGAAATATAGTTTTCTGGATGAACTAATTTTTAGTCTATCCAGTTTTGTTTCAATTCAAGTCAGTTGCACTGACAGCTTCTCACTAATGCCTCTATTATATCTGTCATTGCTACACATGCCACTGGGAAAATGAGGGTTGAAGTTTAGTTATGAGGACATACTCAGGGTTTTACTAAGAATTTTAAATTATTGATTCAGTTTAATGGAAGGAATTGTACTGTTATTAATTATTTCGTATAATTTTTGTTACATTTTGATTGTAAAATTAAACCAACTGTCAGTATTATGTCCATTCCTGTGAAATTTGGTACTTTTAAATATGTTTTCTGTCTCTATTCAAAAATAATGGTTCCTTATGTATGATTATTAACAGTTGACTTTTGTCTGGATAGCATTAAAAATTAAGGAAGTAACAACAAGAACATTTTCCCCATGTGTATTTGATCAGACATATTGAATTAGAAATGTATATTACGCAATCTTAGTGTCAGCTTATTTATCAAAAAATTGACTTTCTGGGTTTTATGCATCCAATCTTATTCAATAGAATCATAAAATCCCAACAGTGTGGAAGCAAGCCATTCAACCCATCAAGTTCATACTGATCCTCCAAAGAACATCCCACCCAAACCACCACCAACCCCCGCCCACCATATCCCTGAAACCCTGCATTTCCCATGGCTAACTTACCTAGCCTGACACTACAGGACAATTTAGTATGGCCATTCCACCTAATCTGCACATCTTTGGACTGTGGGAGGAAACCTGAGCACCCATGGAAAACCCATTTGGACACTGGGAGAATATGCAAACTCCACAATTTCATTCTGAGGGTAGAATCGAACACTGAGAGGCAACAGTGCTAACCACAGAGCCACTGTGTTGCCTGTACTTGTACATGATTTGTGATTTAGCACAAGCACTAAAACCTCTTAAACTTGAAGTGGAGCACCAACACATTCAATCGTGGAGAATTTGAAAATGTTCTATTCTCTAATTCTCTGTGTGGTAGTCTTTCATTGCCTGATGGATCTTCAGAGATCAACTGAAATGTGTCTTTCAGGAGGCACATTAGCCCAAGGTACTTGACTGTACCTTCCAACAAAGAATAATTTTGTTAAACGCCTGGGACACGATATTCTGATCCCTTTACAAGTGGGGGTTAGTTGCAAGACCCAAAACAAGAAGGAGACCAATGAAAGGAGGAAAATTAGAATTTAATAGCAGCCACTTTAGATTTAAGAAAGCCATGTAAGTTTTTTGCAGAAGTTAAAAAGAGTAAAGGATGGATTCTACATACATGTCTAAATGTCACAAATGTGTCTAGACACATGTTTTATTAATTCAAAATATGCATCTATATAAATATACTGAAAATGTCTGTGAAAATAATAATACAAGTATGTTGATTTACTCATGTAATTATTCCCTTACAATCAACAAATGAAAATTGCAAACTGATAATGAAATATTAAGATGATTTGGCATTTAGAAAACAGACTTAAAATATTGTCACATGTTTTGATTGGAAAACATGTAACAATTAGGAATGGCACGTTTTGTTACTGTCAATTAAAATCTTCACCATATCTGACTCTTGTTTCACTCTTAAAAACATTGTGTCTCATAAAGTAAAATCAAGTTATTTATTAAGCATAAGGCTTAAAATCTCTTAGTGAAAATTGTTATTTGTAATTAGAATTATTGTGGGATAATTGGTAAAAGTTAACTCGTTGTGAGTTTAAACACTCTTCAAGTAAATATATCTGTTGATCAAGTCAGATTCGTGAAGGTTTGAAAAGGTTCTACAACGGAAACAGTATCATCTAGATGATATTATTTCTTTGTACAATTGTCATTGGAATAATGTAGAGTAAATCAAATAATTGATTTGTTGTTTTATGGGTACCTGTGCTTATCCTGGGTATCTGTACTTATTCTTTTACATTATGTAAGTATTCTATTAAATGTATGAATGTACCCAGTGGCAATACTATTAATCTGCGATATGTGTTTTAGGTTATTTTCTCCTCAAGCGGAGATCTTGATCTTATTGAACATCAGGCAAGTTTAGTGTCATCATCAGAAGATGGTCAAAGGGAGCAAGAAAATATGGATGACACAACAAGTGAACAACAGTTCAGAGTTTTTAGAGATTTTGACTTCCTGGATGTGGAACTGGAGGATGGAGAGGTGAGGTTGTTTAAAATTTGCAATCGAAAGTCTTGTGGAGAGGGCACAAGTTAATATTTCGAACAGAGATATTACAGCAACATTGCAGCCAGGGGATTGGATCAGGGAACTAGATATCCAAGATATGTATCCTATCCAAAGGACAGGCGATTGTGCAGAGGAGACAGAGTTGTATTGTTTATATTTTTAAAAATGAAATTAAATTAATAGCAAGAAGCGATATGAGGTTGGAAGGCATAGAATTTGTGTGGATATAGTTGAGGAAATACAAAAGAAAAGGGAGCCTGATGAACAGGATGTGGGGGAGAAAATAAATCAGGAGGTAGAAAAGGCATGTAAGAAATGGGGGACTTCAATATGTAGGTAGACTGGGAAAATTAGGTAAATACAAAGACATGAGGGAGGAGCTGGTCAGAAGGGTAGCCTAGCAGGGTAGAAAGTGAAGCTGAAATGGCTGGAGATTCTGAGAATAATTCAAGAGGCACAGCAGAAATTCACCCAATAAAGGGCAAGATGAGTGGACAGCGTAAAAGCAAAAGAGAAAGCTTACAATGTAGTGAAGATCGGGGATGCCAAAAGATTAGTATGTCTTTTAAAAACCAGCAGAGGATAACCAAAAAAGCAATAAGGGGGGTGAAGATGAAAAATGACGGTAAGCTACGTGGTAATATGCAAGAATAGATATGTAAAAGGTAAGAGAGAGGCAAGAGTAGACATTAGACAACTGGAAAGTGAGGCTGGAGAAATAGTAATGGGGAACAAAAAAATGGCAGAGGACATGAATAGTTACTTTGCATAGTCTTCATGGTGGAAGACACAAACAGCATATCAAGAACTTCAAGAGAGTCAGTGGGCAGAGGTGAATATAGTGGCCATTATTAAGGAGAAGATGCTGGAGAAGCTGAAAGGTCTGAAGATGGATAAATCACCCTTACTGGATGGACAACATGCTAAGGTTCTGAAAGAGATAATTGACTGGACTGTAGAGGCATTGGTGGTGATCTTTCAAGAATCGCTGGAGTCAGGGAGGGTTCAAGAATACTGAAAAATGACTAACATAAAACCCATTTCAAGAAGGGAGGGAGACAGAGACAGGAAATTATAGGCCAGTTAGCCTAACCTTGGTTGTTAGTGAGATTTTAGAATCCATTATTAAAGATGAGATTGCAAGTATTTGGAAGTGCTTGGTAAAATAGAGTTGAGTCAGCATGGCTTCGTCAAGAGGGAGTCATGCCTGACAGATCTGTTAGAATTCTTTGAGGAGCCAATCAGAAAGTTAAATGAAGGAGAGCCAGTGGATGTGATGTATTTGGATTTCCAAAAGGCCTTTGACAAAGTACTGCACAGGAGGCTGCTCACTAAGAGCCTGTAATGGTGGGGGCAAGATACTGGCATAGATCGAGGATTGCAGAAGGCAAAGAGTAAGGATAAAGAGGTCCTTTTTTTTAGGATTACAGCCAGTGAATAATGGAGTTCCGCAGGAATCCGTGTTGGGACCACAACTATTCATGTGATATTCACATTAATGATCTAGACAAAGTAACGTATTTGTTGTTAAGTTTGCTGATGACAAAAAGGTGGAAGGACAGGTATACTGTTGAGGAAGAGGAGAGACTGCACAAGCTAGGAGAGAGGGCAAAGATGTGGCAGATGGAATATAATGTTGGGAAGTGTGAAGTCATGCACTTTGGTATGAAGAATAGAGGTATAACTAAGTGGGGATAACATTTTCTAAGTGGGGAAAGACTTTGGAAATCTGAAACACATAAGAATGTGGGAGTCTTAGTTCAGAATTCTCTTCAGGTTAACGTGCAGTTTAAGTTGGCAATTGGCAAGGCAAATGTAATGTTAGCATTAATTTTGAGAGAGCTAGAATACAAGAACAGGGTTGTACTGCTGAGGCTGTATAAGACTCTGGTTAGACCACATTTTGAATATTCTGAGCAATTTTGGCCTCCATATCTGAGGAAGATGCGCTGCCCTTGGAAGGGGTCCAGAAGAGGTTGACAACAATGATTTTGGAGATGAAGGGCTTGTCATATGAGGAGCAGTTGAGGACTCTGCGTCTGTACTTGATGGAGTTTAGAAGGATGGTGCTGGATCAGATTAAAACGTATAGAATACTGAGAGGCCTGGATAGAGTACATCTGGAGAAGATGTTTCCACTAGTAGGAGAGTCAAGGGCCCAAGGGCACACCCTCCAAGTGAAGGGACTACCTTTTAGAACTGAGATAAGTAGAAATCTCTTCAGCCAGAATGTGGTAAAGCGGTAGAACTCTTTGCCACAGAGGGCTGTGGAGGTCAAATCATTGAGTATATTTAAGACAGAGGTAGGTTCTTGACTAGTAAAGATATCAAAGGTTATGGAAGGAAGTTAGGAGAATGGGGTTGAGAAACCGATCAGCCATTATCGAATGGCAGAGCAGACTTGGTAGGCCAAATGGCTTAATTCTGCTCCTGCATCTCATAGTCTTATAAGGGTAATATATTCTTCTGCTAGAAATTAAATAAAAGCTGAAAACACATGACTATTTTGAAGCTAGAATAGTTAATAGATCTTCCATTGTTATTAACTTTGGCTGCATATCTTGTTTATCCATTGCTAGAAATAATGTTGTTAATATCTCTAAGAGGAATATAATGAATGCACCAACAAATTTTCAAATTGTCTTGCTTCAGAAAACTCATTTTCTCTATCATGATAGATACCACAATGAATCTATGCACTCGCCCTGTTTAACATGTGAAGTTTCAAGTATGCAAATATATTGTCTGTGAAGCAATAGAGACATTTTTGGCAGCAAAGGATCATAATGGTTAAAAGAAGGATTACAAGATATCTATTGGTCATTGTTATCTTTTTAAATAATCATACAAATGTGCACAATATGCGTTTCAAGCTGCAGAGACACCATAATTCTACTTGAGTGAAGGTAGCTGATGATTGAAGTGGTCAGCTGCCTCTGTGAACTATAAGTGCAAAATCTAGTCTGACTCCAGTCCCAACATTTTCAGGGATGTGATTTGAGATTTTGAACTGTTACTGCCATTTTTGCTATGACACAGAATCTCTCCAGCATGGCAAAAATCTAACCCTTTGTCTTGACCATCAGCTTCCATTGACATGCAAAATCTTCAAAGAAGTTTAATCAATTTTTGAAGGAACAATTAGTTAAAGCAATATCTAATAACAAACTGTAGCAATTTAACATAATTTTGAAACCGAAAAAAATTAAATTCATGTCATGTGAGGCATTAATGTCGGATGGGGACTTGTCAGCTGTTCTATTGAAAGTGAAAACACAAGTTTTTGGTTTAATTGAAAATGAATATATATTTATTTCTTAGAAACTGAATATTTAATGTATCTTTTTTAACTCTATATTGCTAACTAGGAACTTCAGGTAAGATACTCATTATGCAGCTTATGTGATGTGTTGCAGTCTGCACGTAGTACATTTGTACTGCATTGTAGCTTGTGAGCTTGTTGCATTATGTATATTAATTGACCTCATGAATTTTATTACATTGGAAAAATTCTTTACATGCATGAACGTAGACTTAATTGTTTGTACAATATGGTCCTGGCTACCAGGATCATATATTTTGGTAATAATGATTTTGTTTCGAAGCATGAATAATTGTTAAAGGCAGCCTTAATTTCCAAAATTTTAATATTTGCAATAACTTTGGCATTCCACTGCTAGCTTGTGTAGTACTTGACAGTAACATGCTCTTCCTATAGATGATAGGCAATGCCATTGCCATGGTACTAAAGTAAGGTGATTAGCCCCAGTTATTGAAAGACCATAGGTATTTATCTCCATTAGAGAGAGACAATTGATTATCTCGTCATTTGAGAGGCATTACTTTAAGGATGGGTCAAGGAAAGGAGGCAAGCTTATATGAGCTCTCATACTTGGGTCAGGGATCGAGCCCTGATGGCATCACACTCTAACTGTACAAGATCACCAAAAGTTCTATTAACTTAAGGTCAGTTATGCTTTTAGTAACATTATAGTCTGTTTGTCAAAAGGTCGAATTCTTTGTTAGCATATGTATAACTAATTCAGCTATGTTTCTGGAGAAATACTAATTTGCTGTTATGATTCTTGCAACTCTATTGGAATAGTTAAGTGTTTTAAAGCACACCATTAAAAGATTTAAGACAAAATGAATGTAAAGGATAATTATTCCTTTACATGAAAATTCTTAAAAGTATTTGAGAACATTCCTTCTGAACTTTTCCACTCCTCTTTGAAAAACAGTAATTCATGCTTAGCTCCATTTGGTATCAGCACAATTACCTCTTCTGAAACATCCTTAAATATTAGTTGTTTTGTCTGAGCCTGATAATGGGTAGAATATTCACATTCTCAATTGGCATTTTGCAAAGTAAGATTTGAAATGCTCAACCTACCATGGCTCAGTGATTTTTCTCACGAAATCGTCCAATTCTTACCTCATTGGTTGTGCAACTTGTTCTCGAGCACCTTTCTTGGGAATCACATGGCTGGAAAGCTGGTAGTCTGTACATATGGCAAGATCTCCCAGATTTCACATCTCTTGTGCCATATTTAAAGTGCAGCTAAACATCACTTAAGACGGTACAAGCCAGGACACCTTAGACTGTGGTACTTGACCCCTAATATTTAAGACATAGAGTTATAGAGATGTACAGCACGGAAACAGACTCTTCGGTCCAACCCGTCCATGCCGACCAGATATCCCAACCCAATCTAGTCCCACCTGACAGCACCTGGCCCATATCCCTCCAAACCCTTCCTATTCATATACCCATCCAAATGCCTTTTAAATGTTGCAATTGTACCAGCCTCCACCACTTCCTCTGGCAGCCCATTCCACACAAGCACCACGCTCTGCATGAAAAAGTTGCCCCTTAGGTCTCTTTTTAATTTCTTTGCCCTCTCACCTTAAACCTATGCCCTCTAGTTCTAGACTCCCCCACCTCAGGGAAAAGACTTTGTCCATTTATCCTATCCATGCCCCTCATGATTTTATAAATCTCTACAAGGTCACCCCTCAGCCTCCCCGTCACTCCACTCCAGGAAAAACAGCCTTAGCCTATTCAACCTCCCCCTATAGCTCAAATCCTCCAACCCTGGCAACATCCTTGTAAATCTTTTCTGAACTCTTTCAAGTTTCACAACATCCTTCCGATAGGAACAGGCCAGAATTGCACGCAATATTCCAACAGTGGACTAACCAATGTCCTGTACAGCCGCAACATGGCCTCCCAACTCCTGTACTCAATACTTTGACCAATAAAGGAAAGCATTCCAAACGCTGCCTTCACTATCCTATTTACCTGTGACTCCACTTTCAAGGAGCTCTGAACCTGCACTCCAAGGTCTCTTTGTTCAGCAACACTCCCAGGACATTACCATTAAGTGTATAAGTCCCTGCTAAGATTTGCTTTCCCAAAATACAGCACGTCACATTTATCTAAATTAAACTCCATCTGCCACTTCTCAGCCGATTGGCCCATCTGATCAAGATCCTGTTGTAATCTGAGGTGACCTTCTTCACTGACCACTTCACCTCCAATTTTAGTGTCACCTGCAAACCTACTAACTATATCTCTTATGCTCACTTCCAGATCATTTATATAAATGATGAAAAGTAGTGGACCCAGCTCCGATCCTTGTGGCACTCCACTGGTCACAGGCCTCCAGTCTGAAAAGCACCCCTCCACCACCACCCTCTGTCTTCTGCCTTTGAGTCAGTTCTGTATCCAAATGGCTAGTTCTCCCTGTATTCCATGAGATCTACCTTGCTAACCAGTCTCACATGAGGAACCTTGTTGAATGCCTTACTGAAGTCCATATAGATAATGTCCACCATTCTGCCCTTATCAAACCTCTGCTACTTCTTCAAAAAACTCAATCAAGTTTTTGTGACATGATTTTCCAAGCACAAAGCCATGTTGCTGTTCCTCATCAGCCCTTGCCTTTCCAAATACAAGTACATCCTATCCCTCAGGATTCCCTCCAATAACTTGCCCTTCGCCAACGTTGGGCTCACTGGTCTATACTTCCCTGGCTTGTTCTTACCACCTTTCTTAAACAGTGGCATCACGTTAGCCAACCTCCAGTCTTCCGGCACCTCACCTGTGACTATTGATGATACAATATCTTAGTAAGAGGCCCAGCAATCACTTCCCTAGCTTCCCACAGAGTTCTAGGATACACCTGATCAGGTCTTGGGGATTTAGTCAAGAAAAAGAAAATTTACTCCGCGCTTTGTGGACAGAATCTGTAGGAATTGGCAGTCTTTAATTCAGCCAACTGCCTGTGGTTGCCATATCTCCAGATACTGCCAATTTGGACTCAGATGGCAACTGGCTCAGTGCTGTTTCCTGCGTGAAGTGGTACATTGCAACAGTGTAGGAAGGAGGTCTGATCTGTGCTCTGTAAAACAAGTATCACAATCTTCTCTCTGCTACCTCACACTCTCAAGTCCATACTTATTCTAACTCTGCCACTGCGCATACATCTCACCAAGGCCATGGAATCCAGGAAGTGGAATTTAGTCAGTTTATCCCTGACTCCTCGGGTTTGATGATGCATTCCTCTGTCATGTTCTCTTATATCCTCCTGATCAATGACCTGATTCTCACAAGATTATTGCTGCTCCCCCTTTTCAGCTGCGTCCAAGACAGCCAAACTTTGCTTGCTCAAATTGTGAAGGGTATTGCATACCACAAGTGATGCAAAACACTTTGTGAGCTGTAATACAAATCTCTACCAGAGCACACATCCAAATGTCAACATTGGTTCCTTTGCCTCCCAGCAGCCGCCTTTGTATGGCTGAAGCACCTTGGAACGAGGCACAAACCTGAGAGTTCTCTGGCATGTCAGAGCCATGGCAGTGCCCAGGATAACTGGTGCAGACCCTCATTGATTATTTGACTTTCAAAAAGCATGCATTTCTATGAGGCAAAGGTACACAAAAAGGCAAAATAAGGAACTATGGCTAACAGGGATACTTAAAGATAAGGATAAAGAAAGAGGCTTTTTACCGAACAGAAGATGTAAACCTAAGGATTGAGATCATTTTGGATCTCAGCAAAGCAGAATTGAGAAATGGATCAATAAAGAGGGAACTAAATGCAAATAAAAATAGCAATGAACAGAAAAACAAATTGTAAAAGCTTCTTTAGGTATGTAAAAAGGGAAATGATTAAGTCCGTTACAGGAAGAAAAAGACTTTATAATTAGAAATAAAGAAATGACAGAGATAAATTTTATGCATCCTGTCACAGAGGAACTCACAAGAAGTTTCTCTGAAATAATTAAGGTTCAAGCATCTAGTAAAAGTATGGAACTGAAGGAAATTACTTTGAGTAAAAAGTAGAATTGGAGAAATTAATGCAACTGAATGTTGACTAATCCAGAAGACCTGGGAATAGAAGTAGGCTATTTGGCCCATTCAAACTGCTTCAAATTCAGTGATCATGATTGACCTGATAATCCTCAATTCCACATTCTTGTCTTTTCTCCATACATTTTGATTGCCTTACTGATTAAAAATCTACCTATCTAAGCCTGGAATATATTTCACTTGACAGCCTTCAGTGATAAAATCTATGGATTCACAGCCTCTGAGGGAAGAAATTCCTCTTAACTTCTGTCATCTTTGGACAATCCCTTGCTCTGAGGTTATGCCATCTGTTCCAGACTCTCCCTCTATGGGAAATAGTTTCTTAGTGCGTGTCCAGTCAAAGACCCCTTCACATCTGGCTTCAAATGTCATTTTTTACATTTGCTCAGGAAGTAAGACAGTACACAGCAAGAAGACATCCCAGTGATCTGTGCACGGTCACTTTTACAGAGTGCTCCCATATAGCTTCAGATTAAGTGGATAGAGCCTTCAAACTTGTCTCAAGTTGCAGTGAAGAAGCATCCAGCGTTCTGGAAGTGCTGTTGGGATATCTCTAAGTGCTGCTGACAGTTGTATGATTGCTCAGTCAGCCTTCATCACTTGTTCCCACTGATTCTCTCATTGTCAAAGGAGCCAAGAAGCCAAAGTTGATGAAAGACCTTCATGAAGAGTGGCACCCCCCTTTTCCTCGGTGATATTGTCAGTCCTTTGGATGTCCAGATGTATGAATGGGACCATCCATAGGTGTGCAACTGACATTCCCTCCAGATATCTCTGTGTCACCAGCACCACTGATCTGTCCAGAGAACTTAGTGTGACCTGTGGACATCAGTGTTAGGTGGTAAAAACAAGGATTGGAGATGCTGGAAACCAGAGTCAAGATTAGAATGGTGCTGGAAAAGCACAGCAGGTCAGGCAGCATCCGAGGAGCAGGAAAATCGACATTTCTGGCAAAAGCACTTCATCAGTGTTGGTGCCTGCATGCACTGCAGGCACTGCTCCTGTGGCTGTTCATGGGGTTCATTACTTTTTCAGTGGAGTAGCTTATGCTCTCTCATTGGTATTAGCCATTCTCCTTCGGCACACATGAGCTTACTGAACTCTTTCACTCTGTGCACTTTGGCACATCTCCTCGATGACATGCTCCTCACCATTGGCACCCTATCTCAAGACATGAGACCCTACCAAGGTGAGAGTATCTGTACTGTGGATGGTCTGTTGTAAGGTTTGATGATGATGCTTTTGTTCTTTATTGGCCACCTAGCTTCATGGATGGAGGGAAAGAAAGTCATTTGGACCAGAAGCCTCTGTTATACTAAGCCTTACCAAGGTAACTCCATGTTTAGTATTCAATCAGATGGGAGGAGTGTAAGGCGCCTCCTTAATGTGTGCACTCAGATTTTTCACTGGCCATCTTCCTCCTGGTCTGTGCATCCTGGCTATTTCTATTGCTCAGTCTTCTATTGCCATGATGATTGATGGTATCTCCCTGCTAGTTTATGTCCTCTTCCAGGCATTATTTGTATATTTCAAAGGACAACATGATAAGGAACTGCTATGGTCTGTGGTATCTGCTTTTGATGACAGATCTTCTGACAGGAGTATGGCTATTCTAAGAGGACAGGAAGTCTCCTGGACATTCATCACTCCCATGTTCAGGAGTAGCATGCCCCAGAGGCTCCTCAGCTTATGTACCTACCTAATAGTGAATGTATAGAAACCTTTGTGTGTTATTGAGTTACACTAGCACTCGCTTTGCCAGAGCATTTGGGATTATTGAATATTTAACAGCACTAGATCCAGGTTCTTCTTCAGATGTTTCTGTTAGTAACAGTGGCAGTGATCTCTACCCAGCTTCTTTGGTCTGTTTGGGTGAAACATGGAGCCCAAAGTTCACTGTGATTCTTCAATTCTTCTTTAATCACTTAAATGGAAAACACAGTATATTAGATGCCATGGTGAGTTTAAATTGAATCTGCACTTGTGTTACCCACCTCTGCAGTTGCTAATTGACTGTGAAGCTCATTTCTAGTTCAGGATCTCTGGCATGATACTCAAGACTTTTTTTTTTCATTGGTCCCATCAGGACTGCTTGGTCACTCAGAAACAGTTTCAAATTCTGTTTTCTCATCCTAATGTAAAAATCTAGTCCAAGTGTTCTGACGTTTCTCATATCCTTTCAGACCATGGTTATCCTCTTATCATAAAGCTATTTTAGTTTGTTTTCAGTGGAGTAACACAAGCATGTTCCTTCACTTGCTGGGAGAATCGAGTTCATTCACTTACCTCCCTCGTTAACTGAAATGATCTCTCCCTTCTCCCCTGCCTCCCACACAACAACCACCCCCTCACCACCACCAATTTCAGCAACAAGATCTGAACAAAATAAGAAATGGGAAAATATTATCTTTATTCTTTTGCTTTTCAATGGAATGTGTTAAGATGGCTTCTAATTGGTATGTGTAATTATATTGTAAATGCATGCATAAATATTTCTGTTGTTTGGCATTCCAAACTAAGTAATAAATGATGATCGGCAGCTGATATATCAAGTTTCTGCTGAAGCTCCACAAAATGGACAGAATCTAAGCAATCTTATCAACCTCAAGATAGCCAAGTGACTGGGAGTAGCAAGTGCATCTCCCGGACTCATACATATTAGGTGTATCCTTCTCATTTCACATATGTTAGTAAGATCAGTACTGGAGGCCACTTGTGCAGAGATCCATTATAGAACTGTTGAGATCGTAGCCCATTTATGTGTGAGGCCACAAGCTTTTAGGAACTGTTGTTTATTTTTTATAAAGCAGAAATTCCAAACATTGGTCACCTTTATGAAAACAAACGTCACAACACACCATTTTACCTCATTTCAGTTAGGAATAGGGTGGGTAATTAACCATAAATTACAGTGCATCACTTAATATTCATTCCTATCAACATCCAATTTGCTGCAATATTGAAATGGTTCAGGAAACAAATTAGCAGGCCAAACGTATTTACTATATGTTATCTAGTTTCTAAACCATTTTAGAACCTTCATACAATCTTGGTTTTCCTCTGACAATTGGACTGAACTGAACATTAAGGATTGCTAGTTTAGCTATTTAAAGGAATCACTGAAATCTGCTCAGAAAACCTTGTAAAAAGTTATTTTTTAAATTAATGACTCAATTGTCATCTTCCCTCCAATTCTGGCTTGCATTCAAATTACACTGTCAATTTTCTGCCATCATTGTAATGACACTCTGTCAGGTTCTACACTAATATGAGCAGACGGGCATAATGGACACCCTAACCACAGACAGCCAACATATGATAGTCAACATTCCCCCAATAATATCTAGAGAATACTAATCTTAATATCAATTTCTGGCTTTCACTAACCCATTTACTTGCCTGTATGCCACCTTAAGTCCCAGCAGTAGCTGTCTGTTGCAATTATTGGTAAAAAAGGAAATCTGATTGATTGAATAATGGATACCAGTTGCTAGATAAATAAATTAGTAAAAGTTATAATCTATGTACATATTTTGAAATGCTAAAATAAAGTTTTACCAGTATTTGAATTATTATTACTTCTATATTCTAGTCTTGCAAACCCATGTTTTAAAATCTTTTCTGTCACATACAAACGTTTATTATTGCATTATGATCTGACTATTTGTAATTTTTGTGAATGATGTCTCAATTTCTTTCTTTCAGGGTGAGAGTATGGATACCTTTAATTGGGGAGTACGGAGGCGTTCTCTTGACAGTCTAGACAAGGGAGATATGCAGCTTCTAGAGGAGAGCCAGCTTTCAGGAAGCACACCCAGTCTAAGTAAAATTAATCATGAAGATTCAGATGAGTCCTCTGAAGAGGATGCGCTTACAGCTAGTCAAATTCTGACACGATCACAACTAGTAGGTTCATGCTTTATGATCTATTGTGCAAACTTTTAAAATAGCTAACAAATAAAAATGCCCTATACAAGTTAATATTTAGTAACATCTTGCACCGGAACCCAGGTACATACAATGTATTTAAATTAAATTTAGAAAGTGAATATATATGAGTTCTTTTTGGAGGTATTTTCTCCTGTACCCTTTCTAGGTCTTCACAAGTCACACCCAAACACCTGCCAAAGAAGTAAGCAAATGGGCAACTGGAATATTTCTCTTTGTAGCTGAGCTTATGTATTAAATGTCTTATTATTTGTTTAATTGCATCAATAGACAATGTATTCTGTGAGGAACCAGGATAGAGACTTTACTCCATAATCCTAATACATTACATATTCGTTGATCACTTCATAATGTTCCTACGTATAAAGGAATATTTTTATATTCCCATTTAAAACATTCGTAAGTGAGGGCCTTTCATAATCCTGAAAAAAAAACACCTCAACATAAAACAAAGAAACCACAGAACTGTGGTTGCTGGACATCAGAAGCAAAAACAAAAATCATTTGGTGAAACTCAGTGGGTCTGGCAGCATCTATGGAGAAAATGCAGAGTTAATATTTTGGGTCCAGTGACCCTTCTTCGGTTTTTCTTCCACCTCAACATAGCATGAGCAATAAACCTACAGTAATCTAGTACTGTGCTCTGCTGAACCAGTTTATTTTCTAATTTTGTACTGTATGTCCATTTTGCATTATGAATCTGCTATTTTCTGACTTCTGAATTCATCACCTATTTCAGTATCAGTAAAGGCAATTTTACAAAATTGTCCTCCACAAAATGTTTTGTTTTACACAAATTCTTTATCGTATCTGCTATATAATAAAATGTGATGCAGTCATGACCCCAGTTGTCAAACTCCATTTTAATTGCGATATTTATTCTTCCAAACTCCTTCGTGCATGTGGAAAAGTGTTAGAGTCGTGGAGTGAGTTTCACATACTGGAGATTGGAGAAATAATGTCAGTCATTTAGATATACATTACCATATGCTATTTTAAAGAGATGAATCCTGGTGGAACAAATGGATAAGTAGATGAGCCTTGTTTGCTTGCCTCTGTCTAATGTCAAATTGATCGAGTGAAGCAATTGCCTCAATTATTGTTTGCCTCCATTTATAGCATGGTCCAACATCTATTACTGCCTAATAAAATAAATATTGTCATGCCATCTTGATATTTTATCTTTATTTAAATAGATCTGAAATTTTCAGCTAAAATTAATACTCAAGTAATTAAAGGAAAATTATTGATTTGGTTCGAAGATGTTTTAGGTCATTCAAAAAAGGTATGTATACAAACTAGAAGGAAGTAACTCTCCCACAAGGATTCATTCTGGAGCTTTACTGATCATTATTTATTAATGGCTTAAAAAAAACAAGAGAGCTAAATGTCAAACTTTGCGAACAATACAAAGATTAGTGGCGAAGAAAGCAGTGCAGCCAACAGCATAAAATTATAGATATGTTTGTCCATTGTGAGTTCGCAAATCTTTAGCATATGGATCTCAGTGCTGGTATGTGTGAGATCATCTAATTTGGACCAAACAATTTTTAATTCCAAATGTTCTTTAGGTGGTGAAGTTTTAAGAACAGTATATAGTCCAAATAGATTTAGGAATCCATTTAAGGAGGTAATTAAAATGTAGTTCTCAGACACAAAGAAAATATTCAAAAGTCTAAAACAATGTTATCTTTATGTGTAGACAGCTGGGACAGACAAAGGGTCTGTCATACAGTAGGTATGGTATAGAATTTGTGTAAAACAAAACATTACATGCAGAATAATTTTGTAACATTGCCTTTACTGATAATGAAATAGTTGATGAGTTCATTGTCAGGAAATAGCAGTTCATAATGTATAAACTATATGTTGCATACAGTGCAATATTCATAAGATTTTTACTCATGTTATGTTGAGGTAGAACAAAAACTGAAGATTGGTCACTAGACCCAAAACGTTAGCTTTGCTTTCTCTCCATAAATAATACCAGACCTGCTGAGTTTCACCAACAATTTCTGTTTTCACATCTGATTTCCTTCACCTGCAGTTTTTTGGTTTTTTGTTTCATGCTGAGGTGTCTCTTTTTCGGATTATGGAAGAACCTCACCTATGAACCATAGAGTCATACAGCACAGAAAAAGACAGTTTGATCCATGTTTCCCAAACTAAACTAGTCCTGCTGGTTTTGTTTGTCCCATTTCTTTCTAAAGCTTTCCTATCCGTGTATGTGTCCAAATGTCTTTTAAATGTCATAATTGTAGTCACTTCTATCACTTTCTTTGCCAGTTCATTTCATAATCGTGCCACCCTCTGTGTAAAAAGCTGTCCCTCAGGTCCCTTTTAAATCTTTCCCCTCTAACCTTAAACCTATACCTTCTTGTTTTGGACTTCCCTATCCTGGGAAAAAGACCTTGGCTATTCACCTTATCCATACTTCTTATGATTTTATAAATCTCTCAAAGGTCACCCTCAGCCTCTTATGCTCCAGGGGAAAAACATCCCAGCCTATCAAGCCTCTCCTTATAACTCAAACCCCCAGTTTAGGTAACATACTTGTATATCTTTACTGCAACCTTTCCCATTTAATAACATCCTTCCTATAGCGGAGTGACCAGAATTTAATGCAGTATTCCAAAAAGGGCCTTACCAATATCTTACACAGCAGCAATATAACGGCCCAACTTAGCTGTCAGCTTATCGAATGGCTGAAAAGGTTTAACGGGCCAAATAATTTACTCCTACACCTAATTTACTCATATAAAAGGAAAGAAATGTTGTTACAATTGTACAAAGCATTAGTTAGACCGCATCTGGGTGATTGTACAGTTCTGGACTGCATACCTTAGAAAGGATATATTGACCTTTGGAAGATTTGTGGTGCAGACTTGCCAGGATATTACCAGGCTATAAGTACTAAATTATAAGGAGAAATTACAATAGCAGGCTTTTATTGCCTGTAACATAGAAGGCTCGAAAGAGAATTGATTGAGGCGATTAATATTTTGAAACTCACATCGAAAGAAACCTCTGTGCTAATGTGAGAGTCTAGGACAAGGAGATTCAGAGCTAGGCTCTTCAGGAAAGAGTTAGGAAACACTTCTTTTTGCAAAGATTGATTCAGTTTAGAAACCTCTCCCACTAACAGACAGTTGACTCCAGCTCTGTTAATCATTTTAAATAGGGGATTGATGGATGTTTGCTAACCAATAATACAGCATCAAAATGGGTAAATGGAGTTATCTACAAATCAGTTGTGATCTCACTGAGTGGAGGAAGCATGGAGAAAGGGGTGAATTTTGTAGCTCCCTCACTTTTGTATTTGAAGGAGTGGGCACATAAAATAAAAAGGATTGTTAATTCACTGCATTCACCCACTTCCAAGCTGTCCCCAATATTATAGAGCATTGGTACTGTTGGATAAAGTCATGCTTCTAAAAGGTAAATAATGAAGATTGTCTGTCTAAAATGTAATGCAATCTGATCATTTTGTAAAAATTTAGTGGGAAGAGCAGAACATCTTAGGGTCTTATGGGTGGAGAACTATTGCCACAGATCTCCCATGATTCTTAGCAACAGTTTCTAACATACGAAGGTAACTTGGAGCTGATTGTTATCACGCATTTAATTGCATCATGTTTAACACAAGAGCCTCTTATTAAGATTCACTAGTGATTTTCCTCCATCACATTTAACTAAGTGGTCCCTTAGTCTCATTCAAGGAGAGAATGTGGTAACATGAAAAAACCCCAACCACAAGCTGATCATGCTTGATATTGCAGCACATACAACAGGAACAGTTTAGCAAACCTGTCCATCCTTAAGCCTATTGAACGTCGTAAATGGCTTTTAGTTGGTAACTTAATTGGTATTACCAATAGTAAAGTGTACAGATAATGTGTGAAGATGATTAGTCTGCCACTATTCCAACTTGAGTATGATGGTTACCTCTTTTGGGAGGTCTCCTGTGCCCATTAGGGACAGTCCTTGCCACAAGGTGGTACTGCCCCTTAATAGTTGCCATCCCACATTCCAGCCTCCCAAACTGAAATTCCACTACTATACCCTTACTAGAATTCCTGATCTCTTCCCAACCCAAATACCTTGGATTTGCCTTTCAGTCCAGGATCCATGCTACTTATTTCTGGACTGCCTTCCAGGCACAACAACCGACACAACTGCATTCTGGCATTGCTTCAACTGTTGTGGTTCTGTTTGCCGAGCTGGAAGTTTTTGTTGCAAACATTTCCTCCCCTGGCTAGGCGACATCATCAGTGCTTGGGAGCCTCCTGCGAAGCGCTTCTTTGATGTTTCCTCCGGTGTTTATAGTGGTCTGTCCCTGTCGCTTCCGGTTGTCAGTTTCAGCTGTCCGCTGTAGTGGTTGGTATATTGGGTCCAGGTCAATGTGTTTGTTGATGGAGTTTGTGGATGAATGCCATGCCTCTAGGAATTCCCTGGCTGTTCTCTGTCTGGCTTGCCTTATAATGGTAGTGTTGTCCCAGTCGAATTCATGTTGCTTGTTGTCTGCCTGTGTGGCTACTAAGGATAGCTGGTCGTGTCGTTTCGTGGCTAGTTGATGTTCATGTATGCGGATTGTTAGCTGTCTTCCTGTTTGTCCTATATAGTGTTTTGTGCAGTCCTTGCATGGTATTTTGTACACTACATTAGTTTTGCTCATGTTGGGTATCAGGTCCTTCGTTCTGGTGAGTTGTTGCCTGAGCGTGGCTGTTGGTTTGTGTGCCGTTATGAGTCCTAGGGGTCGCAGTAGTCTGGCTGTCAGTTCTGAGATGCTCCTGATGTATGGTAGTGTGGCTAGTCCTTTTGGTTGTGGTATGTCCTCGTTCCGTGGTCTTTCTCTTAGGCATCTGTTGATGAAGTTGCGCGGGTATCCGTTTTTGGCGAATACCTTGTATAGGTGTTCCTCTTCTTCTTTTTGCAGTTCTGGTGTACTGCAGTGTGTTGTGGCCCTTTTGAATAGTGTCCTGATGCAGCTTCGTTTGTGTGTGTTGGGGTGGTTACTTTCATAGTTTAGGACTTGGTCTGTGTGTGTGGCTTTCCTGTATACCCTTGTAGTGAATTCTCCGTTTGGTGTTCTCTGTACCATCACGTCTAGGAGTTGGCTATCCTTTTCTTCTTCTCTCGTGACACGGAAAGAACAATACTGGCCAAGGGACTCAACTACAACCACAGGGACGCCAAGACAGCAGACTTCCTAGCAGCACGAGAATGCACACTCAGGAACAATGGACTGACAGAAGAGACACAACAAACAGTGAGACAAACTGTCGTACCTATAATAATAAGGAAAAGACAAACACATAACCTCAACACCAAGGAGAGGGAAGCACTGAAATCACTAAGAAACGATAAGAACATAATCATACCACCAGCAGATAAAGGCAGAATGACAGTCATCCTAGATAAATCTGATTACATCCAAAAAGCACAACAACTACTTGCAGATATCAACACCTACCAAATGAAGGAATTTGACCCCACACCACAACTCACCAATAGGATAAATAACACACTAAGGAATCTACAAAAAAACAGACAGATAACCAGAGCTGACCTACAAAGAATGAAACCGGAAAGCAACAACACCCCCAGATTCTATGGATTACCTAAAGTACACAAACCAGGCATCCCACTCAGACCCATAGTATCACTACCAGGGACACCATCATACAAACTGGCCAAAGAACTATAACAGAAACTGAAACAGCTGGTCAGCAGATCCAAACACAGGAATTCTTGGACATCATCAGAAATATACACATAGACAAAGAAGAAACCATGATATCATTCGACGTGACGGCACTGTTCACTTCGATTGACAAAACTCTAGCCAGAGAAACAATAGCCAACCTACTGGACATACAGAACAGAAAACAGGACGCTGAACCTATCAACAAAGACGGCATACTTAAACTACTGGACTTGTGCCTCATAACACACTTCACATTCAATAACCAGATATACGAACAAATCAATGGAACACCCATGGGATCACCAATCTCGGGACTCATAGCAGAGGTAGTTATGCAAAGGTTAGAACAAACAGTCCTACCACAAATTCAACCCAAACTCTGGGTCAGATATGTCGATGACACGTTTGTAATCATTAAAAACACGGAAATAGAAAAAACACACCGGATCATCAACACCACACTCACAGGAATCCGATTCACGAGAGAAGAAGAAAAGGATAGCCAACTCCCATTCCTAGACGTGATGGTACAGAGAACACCGAATGGAGAATTCACTACAAGGGTATTCAGGAAAGCCACACACACAGACCAAGTCCTAAACTATGAAAGTAACCACCTCAACACACACAAACGAAGCTGCATCAGGACACTATTCAAAAGGGCCACAACACACTGCAGTACACCAGAACTGCAAAAAGAAGAAGAGGAACACCTATACAAGGTATTCGCCAAAAACAGATACCCGCGCAACTTCATCAACAGATGCCTAAGAGAAAGACCACGGAACGAGGACATACCACAACCAAAAGGACTAGCCACACTACCATACATCAGGAGCATCTCAGAACTGACAGCCAGACTACTGCGACCCCTAGGACTCATAACGGCACACAAACCAACAGCCACGCTCAGACAACAACTCACCAGAACGAAGGACCCGATACCCAACATGAGCAAAACTAATGTAGTGTACAAAATACCATGCAAGGACTGCACAAAACACTATATAGGACAAACAGGAAGACAGCTAACAATCCGCATACATGAACATCAACTAGCCACGAAACGACACGACCAGCTATCCTTAGTAGCCACACAGGCAGACAACAAGCAACATGAATTCGACTGGGACAACACTACTATCATAGGGCAAGCCAGACAGAGAACAGCCAGGGAATTCCTAGAGGTATGGCATTCATCCACAAACTCCATCAACAAACACATCGACCTGGACCCAATATACCAACCACTACAGCGGACAGCTGAAACTGACAACCGGAAGCGGCAGGGACAGACCACTATAAACACCGGAGGAAACATCAAAGAAGCGCTTCGCAGGAGGCTCCCAAGCACTGATGATGTCGCCTAGCCAGGAGACGAAACGTTTGCAACAAAAACTTCCAGCTCGGCAAACAGAACCACAACAACGAGCACCCGAGCTACAAATCTTCGCACAAACCTTGCTTCAACTATTAGCTGTAGCTCTATCCCTGTTGTGTAGAAGTCTCACTCTCACCTTGTTAACCCTCAAGTGAGGCAGCATTTGTGGAGAGAAGGCAGAGTTAATGTTTTGGGTCCAGTGATGCTTTTTCAGAATTCACTCTATAAAGAAGACCCTACTTCAGAACTCTGCATTTTCCCTGCAGTTTTTGGTTTTCTGATTTTGAACATCTGCAGTTCTTTTTTATCATAATATGACAACACCATTTAAAAAAAACACCAAACCCAGAAGATTTACATCAATATTTACAAACATTTTAGTACAGGTTGTCTACTATAACACACATTTTGTTAATACAAATTTGCTATAACATGATTGATGAATTGGGTACTCTGTTTCTACAGCCCAAACTTTTAAAGTGTGGATTGATTAAAACATCATTTGGCTCCATTAGTTTATATGGTGCTGCTATTGCGTGTTGTTCTTATAACACAGGGTTGCACGAGAACAGAAATATAGCAGAACCGATTATGTCAAAAAGAAGTTTTTTTTTTATTTTCTCCATTTGCTCACTCAAAGGGCTTCAAATTATATTGTGAAAAATGCTACAATAGTTTATTAAACATTATGTGCACCTGAATTATTTGTGACATTTAACTCCATTCTGACTGGCATCACGTCATGTCATTAAATCATAATTATGACATTAATCTTGTTAAATTTGTGTTCTGCAGATAATGAATTTTGTACCTAATGAAGACACAAGTCACGTGGATTCACTATCAACTTCGGGTGACACAGCCTCTGCAGATCCACTTTCAGTTAGCACGAGGACTCCTAGTCTGGAGGTTTCTCTGGCTGATGAAACAAACCAGCAGGTGGCAGGAAGATCAAAGGTGAAGGGGCTTTGGTGGTACCCTAATGAATGGTCATGATAACTAAGTATTTCCAGATTTATTCTCTGTGTTTATAATAATCTTGGGAGTAGGTGGTATGGGTAATCTTTGACTTTGGTGGCTTGCTTGTGTGTGGATATGCATGTTGTTGCAACCTTTTGTTGATTTTCTTGACATCAGAATTGGATCATTAAGGAGTTTGCACTTTAACAATATAATTATTGAAAATTGCCTGTTGCTAATTTATACTAATTTATTTCACAACAAAACTTGATTTTGAATAGCTTCTATGATCACGAAAAAACCTTTGAAGGGGTTGAGGCTACCCTTTATCCTGTTAACCATATGTTCATATCCAAATTATGAATAACTGCATTTGCAATATTAATTCTGTGGTGGCTGGGAGAATACTCTCTTGCTGTAAAGCCATTCTGCTGGTATCCAACCAAAATATTACACTGTTCAAAAACGATTAATGTCACGCACAAGTGGATACAGTCAACAGTCCAGTGATGACATGGTTACTGTTTCTGACATAAAGGTTGGTGAGAGATAACATATACTTTCTAAGTACATAAGAATATATAGCAAGAATAATTATTTAAGGGAATATTTATATCTGAAAGATAAAAAAGGATTGGTTGAAGCATTGTTCTTATTCTAAGTTTTTTAATTTGCACAATACATTGGCATATTAAACATTGTGTTTAATGTGTATTTTACTTAATTTCTATTATTTTCTTATTTATTCATATGAGAAATGATAGCAGTTTTTTACTGTTTGACAAAATTTTCTGAATATTAAATTGGATTTCTGGAACTCTGTGCTGCTTACTGCTGTTGATAAAACTGAAGATTTTCCTATGATGTTCATCCACCCCATGGGAAATCTGACTGCTAACAGCAGCATAGGCAGTGGGAAGCATGTAAAAAGAGATCAGGGAAAATACAATGAAATATTGAATAGGAAAAACACAGTTACTCAGGGATTGAGCATTTTTAAGCATTTACAATTGCATAAAATATGTCCTGGACTTGGAGAAGGCCATCAAAAGGCCATAATTTTCTAGCACATCTGTTTAGAGGCAAGTTGCTGGAAGATTGGAGAACTGCTAACGTTATTGTTTGGAAATGATCGGTTGAGTAATAGGTCAGCCGAACTTCAGTAGTGGGCAATTATTTGGAAAGTGTTCATCATCTTTTAAAAAGGCATAGATTAATCAAAGGTGGCTAGTATGGACATGTTATGGGAAGATTGTGTGGCTTGATTGAATTTTTTGAATAGGTAACAAGGAAAGTCAGTGATGGTAGGGTAACTGATGTAGTCGACATATTAGCAAAGTTTTTGACAAATAGTAGGTGATCAGAAAAGTAAACATACTTGGGATGGGACATTGGGAAACTAAATCCAAAACTGATTCAATGTTAGGTGATGAGTCTTTCTGTGGCTGGAAGGCCGCTTCCAGTCGGGATACAGAAAGCCAAAAAAGGTCATCAGCTTTCTGTGCAAGTATTAATGAAATAGAGTTGAATGTAGGCTGCATGATTGTGAGGTTGGGAATGATACAAAAGTTTACGGTGTAGTCAGTGGCGAATAAGAAAGCTGTAAACAACAGAAAATATGAGTGGTCTTGCAAAACTTGGAAAATCAAATTCAATTTAGAAGTGTGAGGTAATGCCTTTAGAGAGAGAAACAGGACAAAAGAAATATACCATAAATAACAGAATTCTGAGACATGTAGAGGAACAGTGGGAACTTGGCAGGTGTATGCACAGATCTGTACTGCATACAGTTCTGGTCCCACTGCAAGAGGAATGAAATAACACTAGAGGTGGTGCAGAAAGATTTACGAGGATGGTAGCAAATGGCAGTAAACTGATCAAAGTAACTTTAAATATCACAAAGAGGAGCAGGCCAGAGACAGAAGTTGATCTGTAAGATAGACAAGGTCAGAAATCACATGATACCAGGTTATAGTCCAGCAGGTTTGTTTGAAATCACAAGCTTGCAAAGCACAGTTCCTTCATCAAGTGAAGTGTGGTAAATGGAGTGACTTCACCAAACGAAAGTGCAGTGCTCCAAAAGCTTGTGATTTCAAATAAACGTATTGGACCACAACCTGGTGTCGTGTGACTTCTGACCTTGTCGAGCCCAGTCCAACATCGGCATGTCCACATCTTAAGATAGGCATATAGCCCAGAATTAAAATGCCAATTTTTGATGACAAAAATGTCCTGGAATTTGAAGCCAAGTTCAAATCCCCATAATACTGGAGACATTTAGTTCTTGCATTGTTAATCACTGTAATTCACACATAAAAGCGATATACATTCTAAAGTATACAAAAAAGTATTTCATTACATGTTTCTAATTCTTAAACTTTACAACTTTTATTTTAGGAGATTGAATTCATGACTGAGGAAGATGAACTTTCTGGATCTACAAGTGAACTTCCGTCAGCTCTTGAGGGCAATGATAGCTTCAGCCTTGAAATTACAGAGCCAGAAGAAAAGGGTGATGGAGATGTTGATCAGCTGGGGCTGTCAAGGTTAGTTAAACTTCACATTGTCCTCAATACATTTGTGTTTAAGATTATTGTCAATGTAGTTAGTTCAGCAAAGTAGTAGTGATAATGAAAATGCCTGTAGATGTCAGAATGTGTTATAGTGATAAAATAGATGCATGACAGGTAAAAAATGAAATGATGCACTTTTGAGAGGACTAATATAGAAAGATTTTATACTATGAGCTAATAACGTCCACTTAAGGAAAGTGTAAGTTGCGCATATTCACCAATTGTTAAAAGCAGCATGGCAAGTTGATAAGGTGATTTTTGTTTAAAAAAGTGTTCCTTGGATTTATAAATTGGACATAGAATATAAAATCAGTAAAATTTCACCTGAAGTGTTGTCGACAGTTCTGGGTGCAATACATTTTAGGAAAGCTGACTTAGGGTATAGAATATGTTCACCAGAATGTTGCTAGGAATGATTAACTTCAGTTGCGAGAGGAAGGAAAAATTGGGACTGTTCTCTTTAACACAAATAAATTAAGAGGCAACCTAACTGAAGTGCTGAAAATGATGTAATGTTTAATCATCTCTTCTTTCAAAAAAGTGTTTCCTTGAATGAGTATAGAATTAACTAAATGATATAGATTTAAAATCATTGGCAAAAATCTAGGATTGGAGGAGAAATTGAGAATTTCTTAGCTCAAGTTGTTGTTGGAATCTGGAATGGTTTACTGAAAATTTGATGGAAAGTTCCTTCCATGAATAATTTTACAAGGGAGTTTGACAGGTACTTAAGGATGAAGAATCGACAGATTGCAGACAAAATGTCAGAGAATGTGACTAAGCCCAACTGTTTAATACAAGCATGAAAGATCTGCATTTGTGCTGTATGCTACTATGATTCTAATATATTTTAGAAGATAAAACATGAAATTAGTTGAAGCTCTAAATTATCCATCAACTTCCATTCAACAGTAAGCATTCAAATCATCAATTATAAAGTAAAACCTTTATTTTACAAAGCTAAAGTCAATTTATTTCAAATTGAGTCCAAACAAAAGAATCAGAAAACTTATAGAAACCCAGTTGTTTCAACCTATCTATATTTAAGACCAGGAAATTAATAATGCAGCCCTTCACTGAGTCTTTTCCAAAATTTCATTCTTACTCATTATTTGAGGTCAAATCAAAATGTTCTGCAAGGACAGAGTACTATGTAAATGTATCTGACACCTCCAATGGTTGCATTATAATTTCTTGGCACTGGTGAACAACTTTCTTTAGAGCTGTGCCTACATGTTTTGTTCTTTCATCACTAGCTGTTGATATCTGTTACACTCCTCCTTTCTGCTCAATATAATTTCAAAATTATCAACATGAAGGTGAAGATTAACGAATGAGTGTTTTATGTTGGCATTCTCACTCATCTCCAGCAATACTGCACATTCCAGGATTGAATAGGAAATGTAATTTTTGATTTGCTCTTTATTCTATTATCAGTTACCTGTTTTAAACCAAGCTTGTCAGAGACTGGAACAGAAGCTAAGTGAGTATGAAATAGCACAGTCCAAGCTAAGCAATCCAAGAGTGGAAGAGGGACTAGCAAGCCCCAGACTTGAGCAGAATTGATTAGGCCTGCAGTCACAAAGGGGGGGCCACTAAATGTATTTAATTTTGGTAATCTTATTTTCAAATGTAAATTTTGCATCATAATATTTATTTTACTTCCTTGCAGCTTTGCTGAAGGAGACAGGGATGGGCTTCATGATCTTCACTCATCACCCCCTCCCTCGCCTTTCTTTTCTGCAATACTTGCAGCTTTTCAGCCTAAAGCATGTGACGATGCAGAAGAAGCATGGCGCACCCATATAAATCAACTGATGTCTGATTCTGATGGTTCCTGTGCAGTCCATACTTTTCATGTTTTCTCTTCCCTGTTCCAGGTGAGAATCTATCTTAGTTTGTACACATTTTTCTGAAGTACAATATTTACATCCTCTCTGAACATGAACATTCTATTTCCAATCTTGTAAAGTGTTATGAATGGATAGCAAAACTGAAGGCATTGCTTGTATCAAAAATATGACTAAATTATTTATTTAACTGATAATTTTGTGTAAGTATTTTTGTTATGATCCTAGCTGACAGAAATACTGGACACATCAGATCCTGGAATGAAACCTGGTTTGGTGGATCAGAAGCTCAGTTTTGTAGTTGTTTACCATACTGCTAATTTACAAAATATAATCAAACAAGGATGCCGATCTTCATTGACAAAATAATATAAGTTTATTACACAAAAGAAAATTCCAGTGATTTGTCATTTCTATCTTAACTCTTGAATTTCTTAACTATCTCTTTCTAATTTATATGGTCTAGAAGCTTTTGATTAGATTAGGTTCGATTCCCTACAGTGTGGAAACAGGCCCTTCAGTTCTGATGCTGAAACCACTTCTCAGTTCTGAC
This sequence comes from Chiloscyllium plagiosum, assembly GCF_037043375.1. Lineage (NCBI taxonomy): Eukaryota > Metazoa > Chordata > Chondrichthyes > Orectolobiformes > Hemiscylliidae > Chiloscyllium > Chiloscyllium plagiosum. The sequence goes on from NW_028270144.1 coordinate 94,750,885, forward strand.
AGCTTGAAAATATCCTCGCAAAATATCACAGCTTAGAGATTTCACAGGCAAAAACCCTATTAGGACAAAACTGTTCTGACTGGAACTTGATCCTGAACTGAAACCTATCAGTGGCCTATGGTCTGTTTCCTCCGTATGTCATAAAGGTTCAACCTTGTAAACACTTCATCAATTAATAGGTTCCTGATAGGGACTGAACTGAAATGATATGTTTTCTTGAAAATAATGTTTCCAGTTTACTATTACAAATTATTTTATGACTTTTTTTTTAAAAGTTGCATTCACAGAACTGAAATCACTTGCCTTTTTTGTCTATTCATACATTGTGTGTAGGCTTCTCTGTCTCAGCCCGCATTTATTGCCCATCTTCAACTTTCTTTGAGAAGGTGATCGTAAGCTACCTTCTTGAACTCCTAAAGTTGATGTGATTGTACCTACAACAAAATGTTAGGGAGTTCTGGGATTTTGACCTAGAGACAGTTGATGAACAGCGATCGAGTTCTAAGTCAGCATGAGTGGCTGGAGGGGAGTGTGCATATGCTGATGTTTCCATATATCTACTGCCCTTGTCCTTCCAGATGGTAGCAATCATGGTTTAGGAAGATGCTGTCTAAGGAACTATAGTTCATTTCTGCAGTGCGTCTTGCAGCTGGTATACACTGCTGACACTCTGCCTCAGTGGTGGTGAGAGAGAATGCGACTCCATCCAGAAACAATCAGGGTGATAGCTTTGTTCTGGATGGTGTCAAACTTCTTAAGTATTGTTGGAGCTCCACTCATCCAGGCAGGTGGGAAGTTTCCATTATACTTATGGCGTGCCTTGTAGGTACTGGACAGTCTTTGGGGAGTCAGGATGTGAGTTCGACATTGCAGGATTCTTAGTCTCTTAAATGCTGTTGTCTTCACAGTAGTCATGCTACCAGTCTGGTTCAGTTTCAGAAGGGCATGTGCCCGAAACGTCGAATCTTCTGTTCCCTAGATGCTGCCTGACCTGCTGTGCTGTTCCAGCAATAAAGTTTCAACACTGATGCTATTAAATGTCATGAAGCAATAGTTAGATTCTCTCTTGTTGGAAATGGCCATTGCCTGACACTGGTGTGGCACAAATGTTGCTTACCATTTGTCAACCCAAACCTGAATATTGTCTAGGTATTGCTGAATTTGAAAATAGACTGCTTCAGTATCTGAAAAATCATGAATAGAATTGAACATTATGTAATCATCAATGAATATGTCCACTTATGACCTTATGGTGGAGGAAAGTTAATTGATGAAGTACGTGAAGATGTTGGCCATTGGGCACTATCCTGAGGAACCCCTGCAGATGTGTCCTGAAGCTGAAATGACTAGCATTCAAAAACTACACTATGTTCCTTTGTGCTAGTTATGCCCCTAACCAGCTAGATGTGTTTGAATTCCATCTCATTTAGCACAGTGGTAGTGCAACACAATATAATAGAGAGTGTCCTCAGTGTAAAGATAGGACACCATCTCTACAAGGACTGTTGGTGGTCATCCCTACTGACGCTGTTGGGATGCAACTGTAGCAGGGAGATTGGTGAGGAAAGGTCAAGTACGTTTGCCCTCCTTCATCACGTCCTGCAAACCCAGTTGAGCAGTCATTTCCTTTATGACTCAACCAGCTTGGTCAGTCGTGGTGCTGGTGATCAGCAGTAAGTTTCCTTCCCCATGGTTGGCATTTTACCACAAGACTTTGTGGGATATGGGGATCAACGTTGAGGACACCCAGAGCAACTCACTCTCAGCTACAGGTAACTGTGGCACCACATGCAAAGTCTCTGGATCATACCCAGGTATGGTGCTTGTATTGTCTGGGATTGTGTGTAAAGTATTTTTCTGTGAATATGACTATGTCAGGCTTTTGCTTGACTGGCAGCTCTCCCAACTTTGGCATTAGCCCCCAGATGTCAGTAAGGAGGTATTTGCAGGGTCGACAGAACTGTGTCTTTTATTGTCATTTCCAGTCCCTAGTTCAATGCCAGGTGATTCATACGATTTCATTTCTTTTTTGAGACATTTTACAACTGACTGTATTGCTCAGTCATTTCAGAGGATAGATAAGAATCTGTGGATGTGGAATCACATGTAGGCCAATGAAGGTAAGGATGCCAGTTCCCTTTTCTAAAAGATGTTACTGAATCAGATGAGTTTTTATGATAAACGGTGATGATTACATGGTCATCATTAGACTCTTAAGTAATTTGTTTTTATTCAAAATCGAACCAGGTTCCCTGGAATGTCAGCTTGATATCTGTATTACTAGTCCAGCAACAATGCATCATGCCATTGCTCCCATGTATTTAATCTTCACAGTCCAATTTCCAAAATGATAAGATATTTTACACATCTTTATTGAAAGTGAAATTTTGACTTTTTCTACATTTTCCTTAAGCGTTTTAACAGATTTTCTTATGGTATTGCTTTGCTTTCAAAACTAACATTTGCCTTTGTAGATGCGTACTGTCTTCATGAATATTTATCATAATAGCTGTAAAATACTGGAATATTAAATCTGCCAAATCCCCCAGTCATCTCCACTGTTTCCTAAGCTCCTAATGTACCTTTATCATGTACACCCAATTCCTCTGAGGCAACTTTATTGGCAACAAAGCCAGCATGCACACCCCTGACTCGCCTTTAGGTGCTGATACTGAAGTATAATATACTGGTCTCCAGCTAGATGGTTGCAGGTTTCAACTGTGGAGCAAAGGCCAGCGTATTGGGTTGAACTCCCAAAGAAATGCCCACAACTGTATTGTTAAAGAAAACATGCACAGCAGTGGTTTTCAACCAGTGTGCCACAGTAAAGCAAATTCATTCAAATGTGCTGTGAACCTTTGTATAAAAGTAATGAATACTGACATAGAATAATATGCTATCCAAACAAAATTACAACTCATAAAACTCATGAAAATTAATCATCAAATTAAAAGCAAGGCTATTGTTTTTTTTATTTGAAGACCTAACATTCTAAACATATATGGACAAAGGACAAAATTGAGATGACATGAAAAAAGTGCGTGTGTCTCATTGAAGGGTGCCATATTACTGAAAAGGTTGGGAATCACTAATCTACAGATCTCCTAATTTAAGGGGACAAAGGAAAATTAGTTCTTGGGTCTCAGCATCATACTGAATATGAGCTGCTGCATTAGTTATTGGTTGTAAGATTGGCATGCCAATTTTTATCCTATAACCATTTGCAATTTTTAAAAAGTTTTTCTTCCTTCTTACACTATCCTTTTGTGATTTTTCATATCCCAGTTAGAAGAAATGCTAGCTGGTTTCAGCTTTTTTTTATTTTGTTCATGTGATATAGTTATTGCAGACTAGACTATTTATTTTCGGTGATACTGGGCTCTCTTCTTGAACTGTAGCATTCCTGAGGCATAGAGGCACCCACAGCACTGTTGGGTTGAGGTTCCAGGATTTTGGCCCAGCAGTAATGAAGGAATGGTGATATAATTCCAATTCAGGATAGTATGTGGCTTAGAGGTGGTGGCATTCCCATGTGTCTGCTGCCTTTGATCTTTTGGGCTTCTGCAATGCTTTCCTGTAACTGCCTTCTGGGATCCCATGAGTGGATTAAGATTTTTTCTTCACTTTCCATGACAAAGTGTCAAATCATTCCAGAAAAACCTAGTAATGAAACTATTGAGTTACCATGTTGAATAAACACAATACCTGGAATGTTTGATGTTCCTTCCATGTGCTATGCAACAATATGACTCCTGAGCTTCAGTTCTAGATACAAATACAGAGTAATGAAAAAAAAGACTATTGTAATTGTCAACTTTAGGGATGGGAAAACAATCAAAAGTAGATATAAAACAAAATCAGAAAATGCTGAAGAAACTCAAAAGGTCACTAGACTCCAAACATTAACTCTGCTTTCTTCTCGCAGATACTGCCAGACCAACTGAATTTCTCCAGCAATTTCCATTTTTGTTTCAGATTTCCAATATCTGCTGTTCTTTGTTTTATATTATTGTGGAAACAGATATAAATTTATTGAACCAGAAATTGTAAACAGAGACAGCCATAATGAACTAATGTGACAATTGTTTTCCAGTGCATTCAGAAGAAATTCTGTTCCCTAACCTGGGATGCTGCAAGTTTCCTTGGGGACAGTCTGCGAGGAATAGGATCAAAATTTATGAGTTCTTCAGAGGTACTCACCTCGTGCTCAGATTGTCCCACGGTTTTTCTAGATGCTGAAACTGTAAGTATCTGTTGGTAATTGTTTTGTTAAATGATTTCAGTGAAGTTAAACATTTATTGAATGAACACAAGAGTTTTTGGACCTCATCAATTCACTTTTGACCAGAAGTACATTTAATGCAATCTGTATTTGCTTTTCAAATGTTTAGCATTATAATTTTCCAAATTGTTTATATCAACAGGAAGCATTTAAAATAGTGGTGGTTTTAAAAGTCAATATTTTCCTAAAAGTCTTTTTCATAAAAAAAAGATAAACAAGGAAATTAATAGTACAAATGTAAATTGGAGTTGCCCAGTTTAGACAACACTATTTTAATTATATATGAATTGTAATAAATAGATACTTAAAATATCTTTTATTGCTAGAGCATACTTACTGTTAAAATAAAACTGTTAGTTAATTATGCTTGAAGTGAATGTCACCCTTTTACTTACTATCTATGATATATTTAGAAAAATCAAAGAAAATCTTCAAAATACGTTTATGATACAAATATGCTTAGCAAGCAAAAACATCTCATAGAAGATCCTTGTTAGCATGCCTCAGAAACAAAATTAGCTTTATTTTTGGCATTATTCAGTTCAAATTGTTAGATCTTACATTTTTCCAATGAGAGTCCGATGGTAGATTCAGGTACAACTTTTATTTTGGTACAACTTCATTACAGCTTCAGATTTTCTTTGCTTTTCAGTAAGGCATACAAAAACGTTGGATTGTGTACAGTTAAAATGCAGAGCGCACATGCCCCCCTTTGATACTATTGGTCAGCAGCGCTGAGATGTCTGTCTGTAACTGGCTCTCTCGTGCAGCATCTGACAAAGTTCACAACAATTTCAGTGTATTTCCAGTTAAGATACTGAATGACAAAGAAATGGACAGGCTGGTGGTACACCCATGGTCATGATATTTTTACAGAACTTAATGATGCGGTGGGGGGAGGGGGGGCAGGTGAGGAGGCACTTCTACTGCCTGAATCTTTTGGTGATTTTTTAATTTATATGTGGATCCATAGCTACTGTGGAATCTATATCTGTGATTATCTGAAGGATCTGAACTAAAACCTACTCTTAATATTGTAACAAATTGATTAGGTAATTTAAAAGAAACAACTACTTAGTGTAAAATGTTCTTATCTATGTGAGCAATTGCAGCTGTACATTCCAGCTAGTCAACTTTGATTAAACAATCCTACAGTGTTCAACTTGCTGAGACTACATTAAGAAAATAATTTCCCAAGGCTCTCTATTTACTGTCAGATATGTTCTGCTGTATTCCATCATCCATTTTCTGGTCAGTTACAGGCAGTCGTCAGCCATTTTGTGCTACTTAATTAGGGGCAACCTGAACAAAATGTTTCTGTTGAATTATGTACATCCAGAAAATGCTTACAAAGTCACGTTAATTGTACATCCTCAGTTGACCTACACGGGAATAGTCTAAATCTGCTGCACTCCTTATGGTCATGGTACTCCCACAGTGGTGTGAAGTAAATGTAGTAATAGCCACAAAATTAGGCTTCATAGCATCTGATTTCCTGGTATTAGAAAAGTCATTTTGCCTATAAAATTAAGTAATTTGTATACAAACACTTCTAGTGCTAGTCACTTTGGCTAGGGAATAACTGTGCACACAAGGAGAGGCCATTGGAACTATGTAGTGTAAGGAACTTTTGATCCAATAAATTGTAGTGTTGATTTGATGTCAGCACAAACGTTTTGGAGCTCAACACTCCGGTTAACGCTAAACACATGCATCCCAACTTATGCTCAGCAGCAGGAATGGTCACCTACACGTGCTATTAAGGAGATCACCAAATACTTTCAAGTAATTGATTTTTACTGGCTGTTGTGGCAATTGTGGAAGTATTTGATGGTTTCGAGAATTAAGTTTCTGATATCACCAGAGTGGTGTGATATGATGCAAGGTTCGGCTCTGACTTCAAGGGTTCTGCACAAACCACTTGCTTTCTGACATACAGGAATTGGACAAGGTGCTCGAAGAGGAAGTGTGAATGTTTATCCGCATGGGTTTTTATCCACCAGGATATCTAGCAAACAAGTTTCTTATTACAGCCCAAGCAAGAAGAAGTGTGTCAGAGTTCTCTCTGCTTCAGTAAGAATGTCCTTACTGCAATCTACCACGTGATGCAGCTGTGATTACAGGGTTAGAACAGAATGAGGCCAGCATTGCCAGTGCCTATGAAGATGACAATGCTCATGAACATTTTAAGTCTTTGGCTTCTTCCAGGCTGAAGCAAGTGATTATTTGCAACAGTCTGTCAGAATGCCATCCACCATTGCACAGGATGTTCTGTACTGTATTATGAGAGAGCTGATGCGCTTCATTCTCTCTTGCCAGAATGAGGCTGCAAGATATGCCACTAGTTGTTACCACCCAAGGAGGAGAGGAGACAAAGAACATGTATAGCCCAGGCGGAAAACATATATGATGAATTCATCTTAATAAAATATAGGAAACATAGTATTAAATTCCCATTCATACAAGATTTCACACCTTCCCGTTCAAGAACCTGTACAGCTTCCACATAGCCACAGTGCAAAATGAAATGCGACCATGAAATAAATATTCCAAACTTGATTCATAAACTGCATACTTATGTCAACTTATCATTTTTGCGCTTTCTCTTTGTACTTGTTTTCCTTTTCATGTCTTCGTGTTCCTGTGCAGTGCTACCACCAGTGGCTGTGGCATCACTGGTAAATGTTCTCTGACTTTCAAATGGGGAGACTAAAGGTGGCCTTGCAAAATAGTTTCATGCAGTCTAGCTCTGAAAGTCCCAGCTTTGGGCTGCACAATCTTGGAAATGGCAGTAGCTGTCTGAGTTGACCAGCTGACTGACAACAGCTAATGTACTGACATAGTGACCACTCACATGATTTTCAGAGTATACATCAGTTTTATGCTTAAATATGCCATTGATACTTCCAAGGGCAGTATTTCAGCAATCCTATTAATGTTTTGGAGGACATATTGCTGGACTTCTATGGTACCCCGTAGGCTCCCTTGAATACTGATTAATGTAGTTTGATGATAGTCTAAGCATAGGTTGTGGTGGATTGAGCTTCCATGACTTCATTCTGAGCTTCCACTGTTGTACACAGTCATTGGGGGACTAATGTTTGTAGAGCAGTAATTGCTGTGACATCAGTCAACAGACATTTGAATTATGGTTTACTTCAAAGTGTGCTGATGGAATTGGCCATCAGTTGCATGTTGGAAAGGATGGACTTAAAGTGCAAATGCTAATACCAAGTTAATCTCATTCACCTCCATGCTCCTAGGCATTCACAGCAGCATCTGCAGGCTGCTGAATTGGCTGGCTGGTAGGTAATGGCAAGTTCATTGGCAGAATGGCAAGGGTAGTGAGACAAATGCTATCTTCCTGTGAGAAAGTAGTAGGTCTGTGCCTTTCGCAGAGCCACTGCTGAAGCCTCCAGGCAGTACCTTCAGTTATGAAGATCAACTAAATGGTTGAGACTGTTTTTCTTTTGAGAGAAGAAGGCTGAGAGAAGATTACTTCTCAAAATCACAAGAGGCTAAATTGAAAACATTGACAAAGGAGAAGCAGCTCCTGCTGATAAAAGAGAAAAGAACAAGAGGACATAGATTTAAAGTGATATGCAAAGTAAGCAAGGCTTAATCAAGAAAAAAAAATCACACAGTAGTTAGAGCATAGAATGCATAGCCTGGAAATGTGGTAGAGGCAGGTTTACCTGAGACAAACAATGTCATTGAATGATAATTTGGATTAAAATGATACGCAGGAATATGGAGAAAAGACAGGAGTTCGGCACTATGTAATAGAGCCAGTGCAGGCACAATAAGCTAAGTAGCCCCTTTTTACTGTAACAATTCTGTGATTCTGTAAATTTGCAGACCCCAAATACACTCAGCAAAATGTTAGTACTGAAAATATGTAAGCATAAAGTTTGTATTTTTAGAATGTGTGAATGTTAAAAATACACTCTTTGCTCCAGCTGATTTCTTGTGGGCTTCTCGAAAGACTGAAGTTCAATGTCTTGGAACTACAAGAATATTTGGACACATACAACAACAAGAAAGAAGCTGCGCAACTGGTCAGTCAACTTTCAGATCATACCAAAGAGTACTTGTTATTACATTATTAAATACTGACATTTATATTTTAAAACTTCACCTTTTTATTATACACAGCTATATTTTTCTACTTTTTTTGTCATTCTTTTCCAATAGTATCTGGTAATTTCCGGCATGTGAGCCAGTAACTGATAACAATTCTGATTGAATTATATGAAATAAAATTATATTCAGAAAAACATAATTATCAGGAGGAGCTCTACATGAAATGTATTTGGTTCATGTCAATATGGCCCTAATGGATCTCCAGTGTGCAAACTAATTGTTGAAGGAAGGGAATTTTACTCTGTATACATGACCTTAGTATAACTTGTATCTCTCCTAATGTTTGTAGGCAGTAGCAAATGTTAAAATCGCAACTGACAAATAACAAGAGAGTTCAGAAACTTATTTCCCCTTTCACTAAATTAGGACTATAACACCAGACCCAGGTCTGACCATAGTGCCGTAAATCTAATTAATGAAAATAGAACTCTAATTTTAATGTACCATTCTGAGAGGAGAAAGGAAAGTGTTAGAAACCAAATATTTTGCATAAATTTGTTATTTAAATTATCCCTATTATGATAATATTCTAGTCTTATTTACAAAGGATTTAAATTATTCCCCCACATCTGTTTCAAATAGGGAAGTATGAAACAAATACAACGGAAGTAGACCTAGTGTAACAAGTCTCTGCATTATCTACTATTTTAACATGCAAAAAACAAATGCTCATTACCAGTGGTCTAAGGAATTTAAGGGCACACCAGTCTTGTTTTTATATATTTTTGCTTTCTTCAGTTATTTTTTGGTATGCTTTTTATAAAGTCATTTTTTAATGAAGAAAGTATTTTATTTTGATTCTGGTAAAAGTGCTATTTGCATTTTTTTTCAACAATAGTGGCTGGCAAATTGTAAAGCATCATTTCCTGGAACTGTGGGAGATACAGTGATTACAAACCAGCCAGGGGACTCAGAAGAAAAGGTAAAATCCTTTGCATGTTAGTAAAGATATGCTCAAACATAATGTTATTAATCATTTATCACTAATCTCTGTATTGTGACTTAAAACTTGAGAACCTGTCAAGCTTTTGTGAGCTTAAAATGTGAACAGGTTTCAATTTGTCATCCTATTGCATGCACTGCTTAAGTGGATTATTAATCCTGGTGTATAGAAATATCAATCTTTGGATTTGAGTAATATATTGTGACTCTTACTATTAAAAGGCCACAAAAGTCTTTAAATAGACAGGTAAATTTTACAATGCTAGCATTATCAGAAACTTGCAGTGCTCCCTGCAATTTCCTGTTCATTGAAATCAAGTCTGTCATTTAGTACCTTACTCACTGTACTTACTTTGCATAAATTATGTACTAAATAATCCTTCATGAAATATAGAATTGATTACTATATATCCATCACAAATAGACAATCAATTAGGAAGCAAACAGCGGATAATTGAAGTATGAAATCATTCTGAATTGGAAAATAATCACCTTGGATTGACAGCAATTTTCATCTTGTTTCTTTCAAGTATAAATACTTCAATGGTTTTACCTTGTATGAAACTGTGTATCTAATGCATGTTTCACAATGATCTTCTATACTCTGTTTTCTTGGCTTTTTGCTCCTGTGACATGCTTGCTGTGTAGCAAATGGAATCCCTTGCAGTAAGTTACAAGTCTTGAATATTTTCTAACTATTGAATTGTTAAATTTTCATTTCTAAAATGTACACTTCTTAAGGAGTAATAATAGCGTCTTGTAATTAGGATAAATCTAAATTACTCCAGTTATCCCAATTTCCAGTATTGTTACAGCTTGATTTCTTCATGTTTCTACACTCTCCAGTTTAGTTAATATGACTAGATTGAGGATGAACCCCTCAATCCTCATGAGGATGAACCAGGCATCATTTCCTCTTCATGAAGCTGTGCTGTCGTGGTGTGATTATATTTTGTATTTCAAAATAATCTGAAATTACATTTTTAAAAATAGACTCCAGCATTGTCTCTGCAGTAGATGTTAACCTAATTGGCATATAGCTACCTGTTTTTATTCCCCTTCCTCCTTGAATAAAGGTGTTACATTGGCAAATCTCTGGGACCTTTCAAGAACCTAAGGATTCTTTTAAGGTTTATGCCACTATCTTGGTAGCCACTTCCTTTAATATCCTAGGATACAAGCCATCAGGTCCAGGGGACTTAGCTTTTAGCCCCATTAATTTTTCTCTAGTGATAATTATTATACTTATTCCCTTTTGCCCTTTGATTATTTAGTATTTTCAGAATGCTAGTTGTTTCTTCTACTGTGAAGACTTGTGCAAAGTGTTTATTAAACTCCTCTGCCACTTCCTGGTGCCCCTTTATTATTTGTCCAATTTCCTTCTCTAAGAAGCTGTATTCACTTTGTCCTCTTTTCCTTTTTATATATTTAAAGACACTCTTGGCCATTTTTATGTTTCAAAAGAATAAATCTTGTTAGACTGAATTTATCTTTTTTTGAGGAAGCAACACAGAAGACAATTTTGATTCAATAATGTTATAAGGTATTCAAAAATAGTCTCATGGTTAAAGTCAGAGAACATGGAGTCAATGGACAAATGACAATAGATTGCTTCAAGACTTCAAGACAAAAAAGTTCATTTTAAATTCATATATGGGATATGGGCATCGCTGGCTAGGCCATCATATTATTTCTACCCAAAAGGCAATTCACTGTTAACCATATTGCTGTGGATTTAGAGGTACATGTAGCCCAGACCAGGTAAAAATGGTAGATTTCCTTCCCTAAAGGATATTAGTGAACCAGGTGGATTTTTAATGATAATTGACAGTGATTGATCTTAAACCAGCCATATTGAATTCAGATTTTACCATTTACCTGACAGGATTCAAACCCATTACCCCAGAGCATTAACCTCAAGTTCTGGATTGCTAGTCAGTGATGTTATCACTTGCTACTGCCACCCCAAGTATTTGAAGTCAATGGATATTTAGTCAGAGTGGCAGAAAGTAGGAACCAGTGTTCCACAAGGATTAGTGCTGAGACCACTGCTGTTCACAATTTACATGAATTATTTTGTTGTTAGGATCAAAGCAAAATTTCTAAATCTGTGATGAGACCAAGTAGAGTTGGGCAAAAATAAAGCGATTATTAATCAATTCTGAAGGTGCCCACAACAAATTATTGTTCCAAAATTTGTCAAATGCAGTTTAATACAGATGGGGCGGCACGGTAGTTTATTGGCTAGCACTGCTGCTTCACAGCGTCAGGAACACGGGTTCGCTTCCAGCCTCAGGTGACTATCTATGTGGAGTTTGCACATTCTCCCTGTGTCTGCATGTGTTTCCTCCCAGGTGCTCCGGTTTCCTTCCACAATCCAAAAGATGTGCAGATTAGGTGAATTAGTCAAGCTACATTGCCCATAGTATTCAGGGATGTGTAGGTTAGGCGCATTAGTCATGGGACATGTAGAGTAATAGGGTAGGGGAATGGGTCTGGGTGGGATACTCTTCAGAGGGTCGGTGTGGACCTGTTGAGTCAAAGGGCCTGTTTCCACACAGTAGGGATTCTTAAAAAAACAATGTGAATTAGCATGTTTTAATTTAAAAAAAAATATAGGGAGGTCATCTATCACTTGGAAGGTGCATGTTTATTTGGGGTACAGGAACATAAAATTTTGGAGTACCGATACATCAAGCACTAAATGTTACACCACAGGTTACCAAGATCATTTTTTGAAGAAAACTAAACACTAGGCTAACCTATATTGATCCTTGGTCAGATCAAAAGGCACTGCATGCAATTCTGTTTCTTATTATTAGAAAGAGGATATTACGGCACTGGAAAGATACAGAGAAGATTTACAGAATTATGTGAAAAAGTGTGTGGGTATGTATATATTGGGAAAGGACTGACAGTCTGGATTACTTTTCTCTTGAAAAATGATGATATAACAGAAGTCTTGAAAATTATGGAAGATATTTAAGAAGTTGGTGTGGAGATTGTTTCCTCTTAGGAAGAACTAAGGGGTCATATTTTCAAGGTGAGAGGAGGAAGTTTTAAAAGAATATGAGGGGCAACTTTTTTTACACAGTGGTTTGGGTGTGAAATGAATTGCCAGAGGAGGTGGTGGATGCAGGTACAGTTACAACATTTAAAAGGCATTTGGATAGGTACATGAATAGGAAAGGTTTAGAGGGATATCGGCCAAACTCAGGCAAGTGGGACTAGTTTAGAATGGGACCATGGTTGGCATGGACTAGTTAGACCAAAAGGTCTGTTTCCATGCTCTATGACTATATAACTAGAGGTCAAATCACCAATCAGCAAGTAATCCAAATCGGAAATTCAATAGTGATGCATGAGTATGTGAGAATTGCTACTTTAGGGAGTGGTTGAAGGTGTTAATATAGCTGTGTTGAAGAGGATTTTGGATGGTAAATAAAGGAGAAGGGAAGAGGGCATACACATATATTTAGATGGGGGATTGGAGATGGTTTAAGTGGAGCAGAAATAGGAGCATGAAAACATTGGATGAATGCCTGTTTTTATATTGTGTATGTTCTGTTATCCTATGTTATTACTTAGAAACAAAGAAAATAAGAGCAAGAGCAAGAATTTGGCCTTTGGAGCCTGCTCTGCCATTCATTATGATCAAAGCTGATTATTTAACTCAGCATGTTCCTGCTTTTCTCCCATATCCTTTGGCATATTGAATCGGGATTATCAAGCTTAAAGTCTGATAATTAGCTGCCAGATCATCCTGTATCACTAAATATCTTTGCTTTGGAATTCAATGCATAGATAGGACCAGCATAAAAAAAACTATGAGGAAAATACTTCAACTGGATTGGCATTGGAATGGGAAGCAAAGAGAGAGTTCAGATTCAGGGGAAGCTAGACCTGTAAAATGAAGCAAAAATAAAAGACTGGCAAACTTCAAATAGAATCAAAGTATAAAATCCCTAAAATGCATGTAGCATTTTCAACAAAATTTGATAATTTTGACATTATAGACATGTGGCTTCAGGGTAACCAAGGTGGGTACAGAATATCCAAGGATATTCTCCATTTAAGAGAGAAAGAAAAGAGATGACAACAGTACATTAGTAGGAGAGGAACTTAGATGGAAGGATTGGGAACAACTTAGATCCCAACAAAGGATGACTGAGAAACTGACAACACATGGAAGAAATTATGTGAATGCAAGCTAGTGATGAACATGAAGGAGGGCTATAAAAGCTTCTGTCAAGAATAAATGTTTAAATAAATAAAAATTACAGATCAGGATAAGTATTTTCATAATGAACATAGGGAAATGGTAGAGAAACTAAACTATTACTTTGGGTGGAATCTTACAGGGGTCTGTAGAGTGTGGGCTGTGGCAGGATGTGCGACAGGATCAAGTGAGAAATCCAGCAAGGCTAAATTGATGTGGAGCATCTTGTGCCATCTTTCATGCTTTTCACAAGTCGGCACGTTTTTCACTTGGCAGGAGTGAGTTCCCAATTATTGGAAATTATTGCTTGTTAAATGCCTTGCTGATGGCCCAACTCTCCTCAATAATTCTTAGCTTTATCACACCAAGCTCACCAAACAAGCTAGATATTAAAAAAAAGGCATGGAAATCAGAGTGGGTACCTGGCAGATTCAGCTTACTGCTTGCTCCAAGCAACCTCCATTTTGGACAATGATCACCAACATCTATGACATTGGAATTTGACATGTGTCAGCCTCTAAGAACCCCAATGGCACATCTCCAACAGGGTGCTTCTGCACTTTAATGCTGCACCTCAAACTGTGAACGGGAACCAGAAGAGAAAACAAGTAGGCAGTGAGGTGGAGACTGGAGACTGTAAGAATCATGAAGGTAACATTAATAAAGGGAAGAGTAGGCTGAGAGCAGATGAGCGCAAAAGAACTGGTGGCCTGAAATGCATCTACTTTAATGCAAGGAGTATAGTGTGTAACACAGATGAACTTAGGGCTTGGATTGGTGCCTGGGAGTATGATGTTATTGCAATCACAGAGACTTGGTTGAAGGATGGGCATGATGATTAGCAACTAAATGTTCCAGGATATAGATGCTTCAGACAGGACAGGGAGAGAAGTAAAAAGGGGGGTGGAGTTGCATTGCTGGTCAGGGATGATATCACAGCTGTGCTAAAGGAGGACACGATCGAGGTCTTGGGCAGTGAGGCATTATGGGTGGAGCTGGGAAATAAGAAGGGTGCAGTTACATTGTTGGGGCTGTATTACAGGCCTCCCAACAGTGAGCGTGAGGTAGAAGAACAAAAAGGTAAACAGATTATGGAAAGATGTAGAGGCAATAGGGTAGTGGTGATGGGAGATTTTAATTTTCCCAACATTGACTGGGATACAGTTAGAGTCAGAGGTCTGGATGGGGTAGAATTTGTAAGAAGCATCCAGGAGAGTTTTCTAGAGCAGTATGTCAGTAATCCGATGAGGGAAGGGGCCATATTGGACCTAGTGTTGGGGAATGAGCCAGGCCAGATGCTAGAAGTTGCGGTGGGGGATTTCTTTGCAAACAGTGGCCACAATTCTGTAAGTTTTAGAATACTCGTAGATAAAGATGAGAGTGGTCCTAAGGGAAGAGTACTAAACTGGGCCAAGGCCAATTAAATCAAAATTAAGAAGGAGCTCGGAAATATGGATTAGACACAGCTATTTGAAGGGAAGTCCAGATTTGATATGTGGGAGGCTTTCAAAGATAGTGCAGGATAGGCATGCCCTGTTGAAGGCAAAGGATAAGAAGGGCAAGATTCGTGAACTGTGGATGACAGGAGAAATTGTAGGACTAGCCAAGAGGAAAAGGGAAGCTTCCATAAGGTCCAGGCAACTAAGAACAGAACAGGCCCTGGAGGAATATCGGAAGAGTAGGACCAGTCTTAAACGAGGAATCAAGCGGGCTAAAAGGGGTCATGAAATAGCTTTAGCAAGCAGAATTAAGGAGAATCCCAAAGCATTTTATTCTTTATATAAGAAGCAAGTGGGTAACTACAGAAAGGATTGGTCCACTAAAGGATAATGAAGGAAGGCTGTGTGTCGAACCTGAGAGAATGGGTGAGATTCTGAATGATTACTTTGCATCAGTGTTCACGGAGGAGAAGAACATGATGAATCTTGAGATTACAGATAGAAGTTTGATTAGTCTGGATCACATTGACATAAGTAGGGAAGATATGTTGGGTAGGCTAGAGGTTATTAAGGTGGAAAAATCCCCAGGACCGGATGGGATCTATCTCAGGTTGCTGAGGGAGGCGAGAGAGGAAATAGCTGGGGCCCTAACAGATCTCTTTGTGGCATCCTTAAATACAGGTGAGGTGCCGGACGACTGGAAGGTTGCTCATGTTGTCCCCTGTACAAGAAGGGTAGTAGGGATATTCCAGGTAATTACAGACCTGTGAGCCTGACGTCGGTGGTGGGAAAGTTACTGGAGAGAGTGAGTGATAGGATCTATTTATATTTAGAAAAGAATAGGCTTATCAGTGATAGGCAACATGGTTTTGTGCGGGGGAGATCGTGCCTTACCAACTTAATGGAGTTCTTTGAGGAAGTTAACACGTTGATAGATGAAGGAAGGGCTGTTGATGTCATACACATGGACTTTAGTGAGGCATTTGATAAGGTACTCCATGGTAACTAATGGAAAAAGTGAAGTCACGTGGTGTGCAGGGTGTTCTAGCTAGGTGGATAAAGAACTGGTTGAGCAATAGGAGACAGAGAGTAGTAGTTGAAGGGAGTTTCTCGAAGTGGAGAAAGATGACCATTCATGTTCCACAGGGGTCAGTTTTGGGGCCACTGTTGTTTGTGATATACATAAATGATTTGGAAGAGGGCACTGTTGGTATGATCAGCAAGTTTGCAGATGGCACGAAGATTTGTGGAGCAGCAGAAAGCAAAAGGGACTGTCAAAGAATACAAGAGGATATAGATAGACTGGAGAGTTGGGTGGAAAAGTGGCAGATGGCTTTCAATCCAGACAAATGTGAGGTGATGCATTTAGGCAAGACTAATTCTAGAGCAAATTAAACAATGAACGGAAGAGCCTTGGGAAAACTTGATGGGCAGAGAGATCTGGGAGTGCAGCTCCATCGTACCCTGAAGGTTGCTGCACAGGTGGATAGAGTGGTCAAGAAAGCATAAAGTATGCTTGCCTTCTTTGGATGGGGTATTGAGTGTAAGAGCTGGCAAGTCATTTTAAAATTGTACAAGACATTGGCTCGGCCGCATTTAGAATACTGTGTACAGTTCTGGTCGCCACATTACCAAAAGGATGTGGACGCTTTGGAGAGGGTGCAGAGAAGGTTTACGAGGATGTTGCCTGGTATGGAAGGTGGTAGCTATGAATAGAGATTGAGTAGGTTAGGTTTGTTTTCATTAGAAAAAAGGAGATGGGGGGGACCCATCAAAGGTATACAAGCCCAGTCGCTCCAGTCTTTCAGCGTAAGGTAGTCGTGCCATTCCAGGAATTGACCTCGTGAACCTACGCTGCACTCCCTCAATAGCCAGAATGTCTTTCCTCAAATTTGGAGACAGAACTGCACACAATACTCCAGGTGTGGTCTCACCAGGGCCCTGTACAGCTGCAGAAGAACCTTTTTGCTTCTATACTCAATCCCTCTTGTTATGAAGGCCAGCGTGCTATTAGCCTTCTTCACTACCTGCTGTACCTGCATGCTTACCTTCATTGACTGGTGTACAAGAACAACCAGATCTCTTTGTACTGCCCCTTTACCTAAATTGATTCCATTTAGGTAGTAATCTGCCTTCCTGTTCTTGCCACCAAAGTGGATAACCATACATTTGTCCACATAAACTGCATCTGCCATGCATCTGACCACTCACCTAACCTGTCCAGGTCACCCTGTAATCTCCTAACATCCTCCTCACATTTCACCCTGCCACCCAGCTTACTATCATCAGCAAATTTGCTAATGTTATTACTAATACCATCTTCTATATCATTACTATATATTGTAAAAAGCTGCAATCCCAGCACTGATCCCTGTAGTACCCCACTGGTCACTGCCTGCCATTCCGAAATGGAGCCGTTTATCACTACTCTTTGTTTCCTGTCAGCCAACCTACTTTCAATCCAAGTTAGTACTTTGCCCCCAATACCATGCACCCTAATTTTGCTCACTAACCTCCTATGTGGGACTTTATCAAAAGCTTTCTGAAAGTCCAGGTACACTACATCTACTGAATCTCCCTCGTCCATCTTCAGAGTTACATCCTCAAAAAATTCCAAAAGATTAGTCAAGCATGATTTCCCCTTCATAAATCCATGCTGACTCTTGACCTATCCTGTTACTACTATCCTGATGTGTTGTAATTTCATCTTTTATAATAGACTCCAGCATCTTTCCCACCACTGAGGTCAGACTTACTTGTTCTCTCATTTCCTGCTTTCTCTCTCCCACCTTTCTTAAAAGGTGGTACAACATTAGCCACCCTCCAATCCGCAGGAACTGATCCCGAATCTATCAAACACTGGAAAATAATCACCAATGCATCCACGATTTCTTGAGCCACCTCCTTCAGTACCCTGGGATGTCGACCATCAGGCCCCGGGGACTTATCAACCTTCAGATCTAACAGTCTCTCCAACACCAATTCCTGGCAAATATAAATTCCCTTAAGTTCAGGTCCTTCAGCCACTGTTACCTCAGGGAAATTGCTTGTGTCTTCCCCAGTGAACACAGATCTGAAGTACCAATTCAATTCTTCTGCAATTTTTGTTCCCCGTAATATATTCCCCTGTTTCTGTCTTCAAGGGCCCAATTTTAGTCTTAACCATTTTTTTTTTGCCTTTCACATACCTAAAAAATACATGAGTAGGTGGGGAGCAGAGGGAAACAGATGCTTAGGAATTGGGCGACAGGTTTAGACAATACATTTGGATTGGCTCAAGCTTGGAGGGCTGAAGGGCCTGTTCCTGGTCTGTAAATTTTCTTTGTTCTTTGAACTGACAAACTATAATTGTAATGCAGCAGAACGAATAGGTTATACTCAGGGAGCTGCACTCAGTTCATAAACTGGATCAGGTTGTGTCTCCAGGCTCTTTGTCAACTGTCATTGTACTCACTCTGAACTTACCTGGATGCTTTGCCTTGCCTTTTTGTGCTTTTCCCCTTAGAGAAACCAGTCTCTTATTACTTCTGTTTTTTTAAAAAAAGACAAAGAGAATCAGAAACAAAAATAGAAGTTGTTGGAAAAACTCAGCTGGTCTGGCAGCATCTAAAGAAAGAAAGCAGAGTTAACAACCCAAACAATATATCAAGGGCAGACTCCAGCACCAAGGCATACTCGAGCCGGTCTAGCTTTAGAGAAATAGATTGTTTGCACCACCAATGAACTTTTATTTATTTTAAAATTGTTTTGTGGTCTACATGTTTGTTAGTGAGTTCTAGAACTTGTTCCCTTTTCAGCTTAGAGAGTGAGACTTTTGGTACTTTGAGTGGAGCAGAGTCTAGATTAGAGTGGTGCTGGAAAAGCACAAGCAGGTCAGGCAGCATCCGAGGAGCAGCAAAATTTTCGGGTTCCTGATGAAGGGCTTTTGCCCGAATAGTCAATTTTCCTGCTCCTTGGATGCTGCCTGACCTGCTCTGCTTTACCAGCACCACTCTGATCTGGACTCTGGTTTCCAGCATCTGCCGTCCTCACTTTTGCCTTTGAGTGGAGCAGTCCTATGAAATCCTTGCAATAGGATGACTCTATAAACCTGTGCTCCTGAAAAGGGAACAATATGTAGCGAGCTAGGTTACCTTACAGTATGGAGTTAGGGTTGGTCCCAGAAGTGTTAGGATAAAACTCTAGCTGAGTACATTAAGATTGAGGTGAATGATTGCTCCAGAAAGAAGCTGTGTGCAGCTCCAGTCTAAACATTGAAGTCACAAGTGACTTCAACTTATCAACATAGAAGATACAGGGAGGCGAAAGTGAGGACTGCACTCTAGTGTGAGTATTGTGTGCATCATGTTTTGGGTACTGTATCAGGGTTGTGGCTTGGGTACTACACAAGTGTTTTTGTTTCCTTTCAATTTATAAAGGAATATTTTGATCTTAATCATGTTTAAAAAGCTAGAGTATGTCTTTTAAATAGATGGTTGGACTTATTCTATTTTATCTTCATTTCTTTTGCTACTAAATCATTATCATTAAAGCAAAATCTGCAGCATTGTGTGCTTTTATTTCAGTGAGAAATCACTTTTTTAAAAATTTGATCAAATGGGTATTGGGCTGAAAAATAGCAGGTGGACTTCAGTCTGGATAAGTGCAAGGTTTTGCATGTTAGTATACAACAAACGAGAATAGGCTTATACAATTAATGGTAGAGCCTTGGGTAGTGTTGTAGAACAGCGCTACCTAGGAGTGCAGGTACATAATTCTTTGAAGTCTGCATCACATATAGACAGGGTGGTTAAAAAGGCATTTGGCATGCTTGCCTTCATTTATTAGTCATAGAGTCATAGAGATGTATAGCATGGAAACAGACCCTTCGGTCCAACCCATCCATGCCGACCAGATATCCTGGGAAGTCACATTGAGGTTGTACAGGACATTGGTGAGGCCTCTTCTGAAGTACTGTGTTCAGTTCTGGTTGCCCAGCTATAGGAAGGACATTATTGAGCTGGAGAGGATTCAGAAGAGATTTACCAGGATGTTGCCAGGTATAGAAGGTTTGAGTTATAAAGAAAGGCTGGCTAGGCTGGGACTTTTTTTAACTGGGGCGTAGGATGTTGAGAGGCAAACATATAGAAATCTATAAAACATTGAGGAGTATAGATAGATTTAATGCGGTTGTCTTTTTCCTTGGATGGGAATTTCAAAACTGGAGGGCACATTTTTAAGGTGAGAGGAGAGAGATTTAAAAAATACATAAGGGGCAATATTTTTACACAGAGGGTGGTTGGTCTGTGGAATGAACTAACTGAGGAAATGGTGGATGTGGGTACAATTACAACATTTAAAAGACATTTGGATAAGTACATGAATAGGAAAGGTTTGGAGGGATATGGGCCAGGAGCAGGCAAGTGGGACTAGTTTAGTTTTGGATTATGTTTGACATGGAGTTTTCGATGAAAGGGTCTGTTTCCATGCTCTATGACTCTAGGATCAAAACAAAATATAATCTATCACTGGGGCGGCACAATAGCTCGATGGTTGGCACTGCTGCCTCACAGCGCCAGGGACCCGGGTTCGAATCCAGCCTGTGGCGACTGTCTGTGTGGAATTTGCACATTTTCCCCATGTCTGCTTGGGTTTCCTTCGGGTGCTCCAGTTTCCTCCACAGTCCAAAGATGCGCAGGTCAGGTGAATTGGCCATGCTAAATTGCCCATAGTGTTTAGGGGCATTAGTCAGAGGGAAATGGGTCTGGGTGGGTTACTGTTCGGTGGGTCGGTGTGGCCTTGTTGGGTCGAAGGGCCTGTTTCCACACTGTAGGTAATCTAATCTATCAAGCCAGATTTCTGTCTGGGATCTGACTTGTCTGTTCCAAACACCAGCTGGGATCAGAACATTATTGTGGATTTTTTCCTCCTAGAATGAGAGAGAGCCAGGATTTAAGAGAGATGGAAGTGTGCAGGACAACTGTTACTTTTGGTGCAGGTTGGGATGTGATCCTGAGCATGTGAATAGGCAGCACAAAGAACATGCAGGGTTCTGGGTAACAGCGAGTATGAAAAGATGTTGCTGACAATACTGAGAGTGATAGGGCTTGAGCCTTGTTGAGAAGCGGGTACAGTAGCAAAGATAATCTGAGGTATCAGAGAGAATAAGATGGCACAAATGCTAGTGGAGTGAAGAAGCTCATTGACCATCCTTCTGCATTGCTGTGCACTCCTCCTCGTCTTTAATCCAGGTTGCAACCATGGACCAGAATGGCATTGCATGTTGTTGTGGTTTCCACAGGTCCAGGGGAAAAACAAAATCTCACATGTGCGCTATCACATCTGGTAAGACCTCCAAGTCCCAGCCTGCAAAATGGAACACTAATGTCCAACCATCTACCATGTACAGGGCAAATGTCAGGAATCATGCTGGGCAGCTTTGGACTGATAATGGTTTTCTGGGTGCACAGTGAGCTTTCATAGATGGTAGTTGGGATGCCAGTGAATTCTAGGATATCTACTGAATGGTGTGTTGTTCTTGGAATAGCGGGTAGTCAGAAGGAGAAACTCAGCAGGTCTGGCAGCATCTGTGGAGAAAAAACAGAGTTATTATTTCAGGTCCAGTGATTCTTCTTCAGAACTGATGGTAGCTAGGAAAACGTTGGTATGTATGCTGAGGGTGGGGTGGAGGGAGGAGAAAGGAGTAAACAATAGATGGAAATGGAGACCAGGGAGAGAGAGAGAGAGAGAGAGAGAGAGAGAGAAACAGTTGGGCAGACCAAGGAATAGGTAAAGGTCAGCCTGGGAGAATCAATAGCTGCTAATGGACATTGATAGCAGCTAACAATGGGTTGTGTGTCGTAGCAGTCCATGTGATAACAAGGTCTGGTCTGGTGGATTTGGGGTAAGGACATGAGAGAAGGTACTAAAATTGTTGAACTCGATACTGAGTCCAGATGATTGCAGTGTTTTGAAGCAGAAAATTAGGTATTGTTCTACCAGCTTGCACTGAGCATTGCTGGAACACTAGCAAGCTTGAGACAGATGTTAGCCAGGGAAAATGGTGGTGTATTGAAGCAGCAGGTAACAGGAAGTTTAGGATCATTTTTGCACACAGAACTTAGGTGTTTTGCTAAGTGGTCACCCAGTCTGCACTTCTCTCCCCTGTTCACGTTGTGAACAGCAAATACTGTCGACTAGATTGAGTGAAGTGCAGGTAAATAGCTGTTTCACCTGGAAGGTGTGCTTGAGAACTTGGATAGTGAGGAGTGAGGAAGTAAACAGGCAGGTGTTACAACTTCTGCAATTGAGAAGGTGCTGCAGAGGAGGGGGTGAGCAGGGGTGTTGAGAGTGGAGGAGGACTGGATCAAGGTGTCCCAGAGGGACCAATCCCTGTAGATGGCTGACAAGGGAGGGGAGGGAAAGGGAATATGTGTCTAGTGGTGGCATCGTGCTGGAGGTGGAGGAAATGGCAGTTAATGATCCTTTGGATGTGGATGGTAGGTATGTACAAGGGGCACCCTGTCACTGTCGTGGGAATGAACATAAAGGGGGAGGGGTGAAGTGCAGGATATGGGTCAGACCCAGCTGAGGGCCCTGTCAATTATAGGGCTGGGAGTCCTCAGTTGAGGAACAAGGTGGACATTTTGGCGGCCCCTTTGCTGAAGTAGGCACTGTTGAAACACATACAACAGAGAAAGAGCAACTGGGAGAATAGAGTCTTTATAGGAGGCAGGGTATGAGAATGTATAGTCAAATAACTGAGAGTCAGTGGGTTTGTAGCAGATGTTGGTGACCAGAAGGCACTAGAAATTAATGTGAAGGGCATTCATTTCACAGGAATTTCAATACAGAGACAGAATGTGGATGTAGGTTTGCTCACTGAGCTGGAAGGTTCATTTTCAGACATTTAATCACCATACTAGATAACATCTTCAATGAAGTTTCATCTGGAGGCCCACTGAAGATGTTACCTGGTACGGTGATGAAACATCTGAAAATGAACCTTCCAGCTCAGCGAGCAAACCTAAGTCCAGAATCTCAACCTGAGTTACAAATCTTTTCAAAACTCGCTAGAAATAGAATCTTTCTGCAGCTCTGTAGAACCTTGATGAGACTTTGCCTGGAGCATTGTGTGCAGTTTTGGTCCCATTATCCAATGAAGAGTATTTTTTCCATTGAAATGAATGGCAATATCCCAATTACTTGCTGTAAATGCATGTTTGCCTTTAGTGACTCATGAACAAAGACACCCAGACCCCTTTTGGACACCCACACTTCCCAACCACTTACCATTTAAGAAATTTTCTGCCAGTGAAAACCTTTTATTCACATTATATTGCATCTCCATAATCTAGCCCATTCATTTAGTCTGTCTGAGTCCTCTTCAAATCTCCTTGCAACCACCTCACAACTTAAGTTTCTACCTAGTTAGGTGTCATCAGAAAATTTTAAAATATTCATCCCTATATCCAAATCATTGTTATACGTTGTGAACAGTTGTAGACCTGCCATTGTTTGTCCATAGCAGTTTTTCCTCCCAGTCTCATGCACTCTAATTTTATTTAGTAAACCCCTGGTGTGGGTCCTTTTCCAAAGCCTTCTGAAAATCAAATACACAACATGGTATTTATAATGTAATTTGTTCCTAGTTTATTGCTTGTAGTTGGTAAGGATCACAATGACAGAAGAACTCAGTCCTATGAAATGCTCCTCCTGCAATATAATCAGGGGCATTTCCAGTGTCCATGGTAACCAGGAGATTTGTTCAGTTGCAGTTCCTAATTGACTGCATGGAGTGGCAGAAGCTGCAGATGGACTTCCTATGGAGCATCCATGCAGCTGAGGACATTGTGAATGTCTCCGAGCAGTTGCAGAGCATTCTGAAGGGTGTAGGATGAATGGCCAACAGTTGTCGTACATGATAGTACCAACAAAATTGCAAACAGGAATTTAGTGAGTTGGATAGTAGATTAAAAAGGAAGACTGCTAAAGTTGTAATCTCCAGATTACCTCGAGTGCCACGCATGACTGAGTATAGGAATAGCAAAATAGGTCAGATGAACGCATGGCTAAAGGGATGGTGCAGGAGGGATGGCTTTAAATTTGTAGATCACTGTGACTGTTCCTGGACAGGTTGCACCCGAACTAGAATAGGTTGAATATCTTGCTTGTGAGGGTGAGAGGTTTAAACTAATTTGGCTAGCGTCTGAGGCACAGAATAGTAAAGTTGGGAGCAAGGTTCATTCAGATACAGAAGAAATGCTAGGACAGTCCAGTAGTTACAGAAGACATGAGCTGAAAATGTGTTGCTGGAAAAGCGCAGCAGGTCAGGCATTATCCAAGGAACAGGAGAATCGACGTTTCGGGCATAAGCCCTTGCTTTTCCAGCAACACATTTTCAGCTCTGATCTCCAGCATCTGCAGCCCTCACTTTCTCCTTGCAGAAAGCTAAGGCACATGGGCCAAATTTTATCCATTTTAACACAAGGAGTTTGAGTGGTAAAGCGGATGAACTTCGAGCATTGACCAGCGTGTGGAAATATGATATTGTTGCAATCACTGAAATATGGTTGAAGGATGGACAGGACTGGCAGCTCAACATTCCAGTGTACAGAGGTTTTAGGTGTGATGGTTGAGGATGGGGTGGGGGTTATAAGATATGTGGAGACATTGTATTATTGATAAAGGAGACCACCTCTACAGAAAAGAGGGAGAATGTCCTCGAAGACTCTTCAATTGAGGTCATCTGGGTAGAGCTTAGAAATAAAAAAATCAGTCAATCACTTTACTGGGATTATAGGATAGGCCTCCCAACACTCAGAAGAAGATAGAGGAGCAGATATGTCAGTAAGTCAATGGAATGTGTGAAAGTTGAAGCGGATTTCAACATTGCTAGTATTAACAGCTTTAGTGTGAAAGGATGAGACATGGTAGAATTTTTAAAGTGCAACCAGAAGAACTACATAGCAGCATGTAGATAGTCCTTCTAAAGATGGGGCAGTACTAAAACTAATCCGAGGGAATGAATCTGGTCAAGCGGTTAGAGCATCAGTGAGCAAACATTTTGTGGATAATGACCATAACTCTACAAGTTTCAAAGTAATTGTGGAAAGGAATAAGGATGGTGTAAAAGTCAACTTTCTAAATTGGGGGAAGGCTAATTTCAATACCATTAGACAGAATCTGGTAAATGTAGACTGGCAGCAGCTACTTGCATTTCGAAAGTGGAAATGTTTTAAAAGTATTATAGTGAAAATTCAGGGCCAGCATAGGGAAACCTGGATGTCAAGAGACATTGAGAGTCTGATAAAGAAAAAGAAGGAAGTATATGTTATAAACAGCACATTAAAAACAGGGGAGGCCCTTCAAAAGTATAGAAAATATGGGGGGTGCTTAGAAAAGAAATGAGGATGTCAAAGAGGGGCCACGAAATATCTTTGGCAAATAAGGTTAAAGAAAACCCCAAGGTATTTTGTAAGGATATAATGAGTAAAAGAAAGAGTGGAATATATTACAGATCAAAGGGGCAATCTGGGCATGGAGCCAGAGGGCTTGGGTGAGGTCTTAAATTAATATTTCTTTCTTAACAAAGGAGAAGACATTGTAGCTGGGGATTTCAGCTGGGATAGCGAGGTTTTAGAGTATGTTAAGATTAATAAGGAGGAGGTATTAAATGTTTAAGTGGTTATATTGGTGCATAAATTCCAGGGTCTGGTGAGATGTATCCCAGCATGTTATGGGAAGCAAGGGAAGGGATTGCTGGGGCCCTGGTGGAGATATCCATTATTTTGCTGGCCACAAGTATAGTGGCAGATGACTGGAAGATAGCTAATGTGATTTCTTTCTTCAAGAAAGGCAGCAGGAAAAGGCCAGGTAATTACAGACCAATTAGTCTAATGTCAGTGGTAGGGGAATCATTGGAAAAACTTGAGGGACAGGATTAATCAACACATGGAAAGCAGGCATAGTTCAAGGATATCAGCATGGATTTGTGATAAGGAGATCCTGTCTGCTTTATGTGAGATTTTTGAAAAGGTGACTAAGTATGTTGATGAGGGTAGTTCAATTGATGTGGTTTCCATGGACTTCAGTAGACTTTGAGAAGGTCCCACATGGAAGGCTGGTCCAAAAGGTAAGAGCTTGTCATCTCTTTGTTCCACATTATAACTTGCTCTATTTCAGATGGCAAAGGGTCTATATATGTCTTCATTAATTTTTTTCTTTTCACATACCTGAAGAAGCTTTTGCAATCAGTTTTGTATATTTCGTGCAAGCTCACTCTCGTACTTGCTTTTCCCTTTCCTACAAATTTTTTGTCCTCCTTTGAAATCTAAATTGATTCTATCTTCACCAGCGAGACACAAATAATATTCCAAAAATGTTGTAGAGCACAGGGTCTAGTGAGAGAGAGAAACTGAAGAAAATCAGTATTTATAGGGAAATTGTGTCAAGGAAAAAGATAGCATTCAAGACTGACTATTCCCAGGGGCTGATAAGCTATATCCCAGAGTACTTAAGAAAGCAGCCCTAGAAATAATGGATGCATTGGTGGTCATCTTTTATGACTCTATAGACTGGAACCATTCCAATGGATTAAAAAGTTGCTAATGTAATCTCACCATTTAAAAGAGAGAGAGAGAAAAAACAAAATTATAGACCAGTTAGACAGACATTAATAGTGGGGACAATGCTAGAGTCCATTATAAAATATCTAACAGCAGAGCACTTGGAAAACGATGACAGGATTGGACGACGTCAACATAGATTTACGAAGGTGAGTTAGATGTATTTCTTAAGGCTAATGAAATCAAAGGGTAGAGAAAGCAGAAACAGAGTACTCAGTTTGTTGATCAGCCATGATCAGTTGAATGGTGTAGCAGGCTCAAAGGGCTAAATACTCTTTTTCCTATCTTCTATGTTTCTATGTATGCTGTAGTAATAGATAGTTTTTACATAGATATATAATTGAACCTAGCGACTTTAAGTGCTTTTAGATCGTGCATAATTATTACTTTTGATCTACTTTTTTTAGCAGCTAAGTATTTAATGAATTGAAGATGTAATGTTCCCAACATTATTGATGTTTCTTTTAAATCCTTTCTCTGATTTATTTATCCTTCACAGCAACTTGAGTTGTGTCAAAGACTCTACAAGCTCCACTTTCAGCTTTTGCTGCTGTTCCAATCCTACTACAAACTAATTGGACAGATCCACGTTGTCAGTTCAATGCCAGAGGTAAAATAAGTTCCTCCATGATCAACATTAATCAGTGTTTTTTTTCAAATACAAGTTTAAAATATTGCTCCATAACAAGTCATACTTCAGCATGAAGTTCTAATGCCACACGAAACTTTTGTTACAAATCAACCTAATCTTAGAATAACATATTTTTCAGTAATGCAAAAATGTTATCACAATGCTAGAATTTGTGGTATGGATATGGATACAATGGAAAAACTGCTGCTAATTGTATCCTGTTAATAATGTTTGTTTACTAGCTGCTGAATATGTCAAAAGAACTGAATGATTTGAGGGACAATTTGAAGGAAGCTTCAGCTCTAATAGCCGTTGAACCCCTTAAAGATGAACTCAGTTTACGTGGCCTCACAAATATCTCCTCTGAAGCTGCAGTTCAGACCATGCTGGAGTGCCTGAAAAACAGGGATCTTACAACTGCCCTGCGGCAAATCAGGGATTGCAGGTTAGACTTTAGATATACTGTCTGTATTTTATAAATAAGTATTTATTATATTGTATAATTTCTCTTGATTTGCTTTGATTAAACAGGTGGAAGGGACTTTTTAAACAAAAAAAAATTAATTGATATTACTTTTTCTCAGCTAGGACACTTCTGTTTTAAATATTGATAACTAAAGTATTGCATAAACTTGAATTACAGATAAACTATAAACAAGCAGGTAACAAGCCAAAATAAATGCAGCCTACCTTTCAAATTTAGGACAGCTGATTACAAATCCCACTAGCAGTATCAAACCTGTGACATGTGCTTACAGTAAGGGTTGAGACTAATATAAGCAATCAGATTAATGAACTATTTGCACGCTTTAAATGAGTTTTAAAATTGTACGTTGGAGTAACTAGTCAAAGTCAACCTATTTCTTCTGTAAGAGTGCGGAATGCTGCATCTCAGCATCTTCAGGCAGTGATCATGCTCATTGCGTTATGGACCATCTAATTGGTCAAGAAAAAATAACTACTGTATCTCCAACCTGAGTGGGGGGAAGGGCAGAGGAGTCATCTTCACAATCAAGATAGTTATGGAGGTGGTGGGTACCTCCTCATAGCTGGAACACTGTCCAATAATATTTTGCTTCGGCATGCATAACCTGGTTCCAAAGAACAAACTTCTGACCATCTACCAGCAACTCCAGCTACAGTTATGAATGTCCATACCAGTCCCTCATGCTGGGGCTGGAAGATCCAAAAGGGCCAACAGCAATTGAATTCCTGAGGGGAGTGATAAAAGACACCAAACTGTAAACCTCTTCAAGAACCCTGCAGAAAAGGGACTACATAGGTTGACCTGGTTAAGGCAAGATAGATCAATATCGTCCACATTAGACCTCCTGTTTAAATCTCAAGCACTCAGCTCAGATCCATTGATTTCAAAAACAAAAACAGAAATTGCTGGAAAAGTTCTGCAGGTCTGGCAACATCAATGGAGAGAAAGCATAGTTAATGTTTCAAGTCCACAGATCTATCTTTAGTACGGATTGTAGCTAGGTAAACATTGATGTATATGCTGAAGATTGTGTGGGGAGCAGTGGCAGGGGTGTAATTGAGAGAGAACTGCTGTTGGCCAAACAAAGGGATGGGTAAAGGTCAGCCTGGTATAATCAGTAGCTGCTAATGGGGACCATTAGTGGTTGACAATGGGTTGCCAGTGGTAGCAGCCCGTATGATGACAAGGCCTGGTGTCTGGGGGTTTACGGTAAGGATTCAGGAGAAGGTGCTCAAGCCCTAAAATTATTGAACTCTATTGACTCCTGAATGCTGCAGGGTCCCCAAGTGAAAAATGAGGCGCGGTTCTTCTATCTTACACTGAGCATCATTGGTGGAATGCACCAAGCCTGAGACAGAGATATTGGCCAGGTAACTTGGTGATGTGTTGAAGTGGCAGGCAACTGGAAGCTCGGGGTCAGCTGTGTGGACAGAACAGAGGTGTTCTCCAAAGCAGTCACCCAGTTTGCATTTTGTCTCTCCAATGTAGAGGAGACAACATTGTAAGCAGTGAATACAGTAAACCAGATTGAGTGAAATGCAGGTAAATTGTTGTTTCACCTGGAAAATATGCCTGGGACTTTGGGTAGTGAGAAGAGAGGAATGAAATGGGTAGATGTTATACTTTTTGCAGTTGCATGGGAAGATGCTGTGGGGTGGTGGAGGAGGGGTGGACCAACGTGCTCCAAAGGGAATGGTCCCTGTAGAAGGCTACCGGGGAAGGTCAGAGGAAAATGTATCTGGTAGGTGGCATTCACTGGAGGTGACTGAAATAGCAGCTAATGAATCTTTAATGAATGCTGGTGGGGTGGTAAGTTAGGACCCTGTTAAACATGGTGGTGGCGATGCTCAGTTGAGGAAGAAGGGGGATGTTTTAGAGGCTCATAGCCCCCTTAGGAGGCTGGCATCAACGGATGAGAAGCAATGGAGATGGATAAACTGGGAGAATGGAATGGAGCCTTTACAGGAAGTAGGGTGTGAAGACATATAATTGAAGTAACTGTGTGGGAGTCCTTGGGTTTATAGTGGATATTTTTAGCCAGCCTATTCCCTGAAATGGAAGCAGAAATGTCAAGGAAGGGAAGGGAGGAGTCAGAGATGGACACGGTGAAGGTGAGGGTGGGATGGAAATTGGAAGCAAAATTGATTATTTTTCTAATTCTGGAGGAGAGGGGGTACCAGCACAAATGATGCCATCGACGTATGGAAAAAGAGTTGAGGGTGGGGGCTCCAGTACATTGGAATAAGGAATGTCCCACAAAGAGACAGGCATAACTGGGGCCAGTGCAGGTACCCATGACCCACCTTTGTTGTGAAGAAAGTGAGAGGAGTTAAAGGATAATTTGTTCAAAGTGAGGACGAGCTCAATGAAGCAGAGGAGGGTGGTGATGCATGGAACAGTTCTTTTCATTTCCGAGAAGAAGCAGAGAGCCCCGAGTTCATCCCCATGAGGATGGTCATGTAAAGAGATTGTACTCTGTGGTGAATAGGAGGTGGCTGGAAATTCTAAAACTGACATAAAGAGTCAGAAGAATCGTGGATATAAGTGGGAAATGACTGAACAAGGGGAGAATAAACCTCTCTCCTTAAATGCTAGCCTGATCCCTAACTGCCTCCAAACAACATACCATTCCAGACCTGTTCCCAGACATGGCTGCCATGGTCTTCTTTACCAGCTAATCTGATCTACTTCTGAGACTGTGCCCCACTGCGCTTCTCAAAGCTGCAGTCCAATGTCTAACCAATGGCACAGTTCTGGCACACTAGTTACACCGAGCAGAACCCTCGTGCCCACAGTCCAGTCTTTTCCCAGCTGTAAGAACCCTGCTCTTAACGTGGAGTCACCTTCTGTGATACACTCTCAATCACAAATTGAAACCTGATCTGATCTGAGTGACCTATCATAGCTCGCAAACAGACCCTTGTCCGTATTACTGGGCAGGACTCGATGTTTTGAGTATTGGAACATGCTATGCCTTAAAGGTTGGTGTCAACAGGATGTTAGTTTTCACAACACATATGAACAGAGAGAAAAATGCAAATTACCAATTACTACATCCCAATTAATCCGAATTTTATTACAATTAACTAAAACTGACAGGTCAGTTACTGGCACTGGACAAACTGGAAATTTGAATAGGATGTTGTGTGGAAGTGAAGTGAAATCTCTATCCATCCGTCTAACTGGTTATGCCTATTTTGCACATATTGAGTGATTTTAAGTGATTAATCAAAAACTATGCTAAAATTTCATAATTTACTATTTGTTACCTAACTCATGTGCTTTAATATTGTTTCAGGACCATATGGCCCAACAATATATTTGGCAGTAATGTGGAAGATGAGGTCCAGACACTACTTAGTATTTACTTCAGACACCAAACTTTGGGACAAACAGGAACATTTGCACTGCTGAGCTCCAATCACGATCTGTCAGAAATCAGTTCGAAGTTAATGGAGCTGAATGGAGAGATTCAGGACATGATTCAGAAGGCTCAGAATTATCGTGTCATCAGTACTTATCTTCCAGATACTAGCACTAGTCTCTGACAGGAGGGTCCTCCTTCCCTTTTGTTCACGATTGGAAATGCTGCAATGCTGGTCTGACATCCTTCGGTATCTTTTCCATCTTAGAAAAGCTTGACCAGGCTGTTCTCACGTTAGTGACACTTCACAGCTTCACTAAACTTAAGTGGAAAGCTTTTAAAATGTGCAGCAATATCAAAAGATCAAAAGTAAAGTAAAACACCCAATCAGATGTGGAAATAGCTTATTTTCAAAGCAGATATTTATTCTTACTTTGGTTAATATGACATGACCCAAGATCACATTAACTGAGGATACCAAAGGCTATCACACACATCATTCTTCCGAAAGAATCATTTTGACAAAGATGTAATTTTACTTTAAGATGTCAACAACTGATGCTATTGCCACACAATGGTTGAAAATTGTATGCTATTAATAATATAAGTAAGTGTGTGGTTTGTAGCGACTGGCTTAAGAAATAAGTTATTAGCAGGCAACATGAAGCTGTATGCAACGCACTAGGAAGCAGTTTTGTTGAGCTGAAAGCCTATGTTTCAACCTTTTATAAATGCTAAAAAATTTATTGTATGTCTAGAACAGGAACATAATTACTACATCAATACTTGTTCACATTGAGCTGCTGTAAAGCACATTTTTGTTAGAAAAATGGCACTTAGTTGTTGTCTAAGAGTGTTTTATTGGGCCATCCAAAAGGATTTGTACTGTATTTGAAATACCATGAATAGTTCAGATGAGAAATATTTGGGAACCAGCTGCTTTTTCTACTAGATGGAAGCTTTTATGGATTTATTTATAAGTAGTTGTTTGGTAGTACAGAACTTGAGTATCGCTGAAGACAAGACACTATCAAAACTTTCCATCTTGCACTCATCAGAACAATTCACAAGGGTGTACCGATCAAAGGAGAAAACCAACATTTATGTGCATGGGGCTAGAGTGCTAATTGGTTCATAGAATACATAGTGTGGAAGCAAGCCGTTCGGCTCATTGAGTCCACACTGAACCTCCAAAAAGCATCTTACTGCCCTACCATAATCCTGTAACCTGGCATTTTCCATGGCTGATCCACCTAGCCTGCACATCCCTGGAAACTATGGGCAATTTAGCATGGCTAATATGTGGATTCTGAGTGAGAGATGTTGCTGTGGAGAATGCACCCATTAATGTTGATTGTCAATTAACTGTCAGGCTTTAAGTCTTAAATGAGGTAGCACTCATTTTGCAGTATAAAGTTTGGTTTTCCCATTGAAATGGTATCCTTGTAGATTGTCCTGATTAGTACAAGACAAAGAAGCTTCAACAAAACTTATTTATAAATAGAAAATGC
Source organism: Chiloscyllium plagiosum (assembly GCF_037043375.1). Classification (NCBI taxonomy): domain Eukaryota; kingdom Metazoa; phylum Chordata; class Chondrichthyes; order Orectolobiformes; family Hemiscylliidae; genus Chiloscyllium; species Chiloscyllium plagiosum. The sequence goes on from NW_028270144.1 coordinate 94,783,509, forward strand.
TGCTTTTACCAGTTTTGTAGATGAGGCTAAGATTTTCACACCCTATTAGTCTATGCCTGCTGATCTGCCAAGCATGCACATTTATATGTAAAACAAATTCTATTGAAATATTTTGAAAATCAAGTCTATGCTTTAACTTTTTAAATTAAGCACATATAGCTCTGAATTTGTAATCTGGGGGATTTTGGGGGGGTGGGTAGGAAGGGTCTGATAGTAAGATTTCTTCTCATGTTTGAAAAACATATTCAGAAGCTATACAACTTTTTGTTTTGCATGTAAAAAACCTTCTTGCACATTTAATAGCATTTTCAAATTATCCATAACTTATTTAATTGTAAAAACAAATAGCTAATGAAGTATTTTAGATTTTTCTGTAAATTCATGGGCTGTATGTACAATTGCAATATCATTAACCATGTTCAGTGATGTAATTCTTTGTGGAAAAGTGAACTTTTATTTGATGCTTTCCATTGCACTTACACTTCAACAGGTTCCTCAAAACCACCAGTAAAATGTGTCAGGTTCTGAATTTAGCTGCTTTTCTATTATATCATTATTGAAACTCAGCTTCCTAATTCAGATGGGTAGGATAGGAAATCTGAATGGTACAGAATTCTTTGAACTGTAATTGGAGAAAAAAATAGGATGCATTTATCCTAATCTGGATTATATCCTATTAAACTTTGCATTATAAAATCAGTCTATCACGTGGTTGTGATTTCAATTTGTTATTCCCCAAAACTCTTGTTTATAAGGAGCAAACATTTCAAAGTAGGTAGCAGATAGAAAGTAACTGATGCAAGCTATTCAATTAGGAAAGCCACAACTACCCTTTGAGACAGTCAAATGGAGGCCATAAGTCCACATTGTTGGGATCAAGTTGCCTAATGGTCCAAATAACTATAAGGAACAAGCTCAAAACAGTAGGGTCTATAACTTAAAAGCAACAAACTGCAGGTCAGATAGGAAAGAGGTTATCTCAATGATAAAAAAATCACAACACCAGGTTATAGTCCAACAGGTTTAATTGGAAGCACACTAGCTTTCAAAGCACCAATTAAACCTGTTGGACTATAACCTGGTATTGTGTGATTTTTTAACTTTGAACACCCCAATCCAACACCGGCATCTCCAAATCATATCTCAATGAGAGATCGATAAGTTTGGAAATGTCTTTAACAATGACACCACCATTGCTTGGAGTAGCCCTTCCATGGAGCAAGCTGTAACTGTAGTCGAGGAGTCCCTCAAAAGATTCAGATCTCCAGCATCCATAGTTGTTTGTTTTATTATAGTCATTCAGGATACCTGGAGCTCACCTAAACAGATGTTTAGGGTACAGAAGCCTGGAGGCTAAATGTAACATTCAATTCTCCCTCTGACTGTAGCCCTCAAGCTTTTCTTACCGAATGGTTGCTTATTATAAGCAGGTAACCTTGCCAAAGGCAAACAGCCCAGCTGAGAGTCTGATTGCTGCTACCAGACAGGTTGGTGCCATCAATCCACATTCACTGTACTCAAGGTACTATTGATATCAGCAGGTGGAAAAGTAATACTAAATTTAAAATCTAAAAAGTCCAAAGGTTTTAGAAATTTTCAATAGGGAGGAACAGCACGTTAACGATGATAGGGCACCAGGGACTATGGCCCTAAGGGGAAAAAGAAATGATTGGATCAATGATCTGATCACAATTAAACTGATTTGATCTAATAGCCACTATTGAAATATGGTGGCCAGATATTCAATAGGTAAGTATTTCAATTACTAGACTTAAGAACTGGGAAAAGGTGGCAGAGTTGTGCTAACAGATGCACTAATGGGAAAGAAGGATACTAGACCAAAAATATAGGATCAGTCCCTATGGGTCTTGATAATAGACTGAGTGGCAGGAGGAGTTTAATTTAGATAAATGTGAGGTGCTGCATTTTGCAAGGGCAAATCAGAGCAGGAATTAAAAGGTAGTGGGGAGTGTTGCTGAACAAAGACGGTGGAGTGCAGGTTCATAGTTCTTTGAAAGTGAAGTCACAGGTGGATAGTAAAGGCAGTGTTTGGTATGCTTTCCTTTATTAGTCAGAGCATTGAGTACAGGAGTCAAGAGATTATGTTGCAGCCGTACAGGACATTTGTTTGGTCATTTTTTTGGACTATGGCAAGCAATTCTTGTCTTCCTCCGACAGGATGTTGTGAAACTTGAAAAGGGTTCAGAAAAGATTTAAGACGTTGCCAGATTTGGAAGATTTGAACCATAGGTGAGATAATAGGCTGGGACTGGGTCTCCCTGGAGCAGAAACTGATAGAGTGGTTTATTTACCTTAGAGTAAATAGTCAACCTATGCCCCTCATGATTTTATAAAAATCTAAGTATTTTTCAGGGTTGGGAAGAGTCCAGATCAAGAGGGCTTTGGTTTAGGGTGAGAGGAAAATTTAAAGAGGGACCCAAGGGGCAACTTTTTCCATGCAGAGGGTGGTACATGTATGGAATGAGTTGGCAGAGGAAGTGGACAAGTAGGAGGCTGAAAGAACACAGCAAGCCAGACAACAGCTGGTGGCAGAGAAGTCAACATTTTGGGTGTAACCCTCCTTCATGAATGGGGGTGGGTATGAGGAGGGCTGTAGATAAGGAAGGTGAGGTAGGGATACCTGAACACAGGTAGAGGTTTTGACCTGGTTGGTCAATGGGAGGAATGAATCCAGTTGATAGCTGAAAGGAAGGGTTGGATTAGAGGAATAGAGACTGGTACAAGTCTAAACATTTAAAAAGGCAGCTGGGTGTATGAATGGGAAGGGTTGAGGAATATAGGCCAGCTGCTGGGTAATGGGTCTACATTAATTTGAGATATCTGGTCTGCATGATGGCTTGAGACTTTCCATGTTGTACAGCTCTACAAAGCTTAGTCTTTCCAGCAATACTGTTTTGAAGCACAAGTTGAACATAACTGCTGCAGTTATGGGGAATGTCTGTCTTAAATGGGGTAAAGGAAAGCAGCAAAAGTAATTTGGGTGAGATGCTCAAAAGCATGATAATGCTTAACTGAATAGTAACCATTTGGTTAATGCCTAGCATTGTACTGAGTCAATCTCAAAAGGATCTTGAAAAATTTAGCAGACCTAGCATAGAAAGCACACCAAATCCTAGTCTTCAGTAGATCTGAAGAGTGAGATAGGGAAAGTTAAAGGCCTGGGAGAAATTAGCTATAATAGTATTATTAGATCCAAACTGCACAACTATTGCTGCAAAGTGATAGGAGTGAAAGAAAATGGTTGGAAAGTGTTACCAAAGGGTGCACCCAGAGGTGAGAGGAAACAACATTGATGGTTGGCTTTTAGACAAAGTGGAGAAAGTGAGGTCTGCAGATGCTGGAGATCAGAGTTGAAAATGTGTTGCTGGAAAAGCGCAGCAGGTCAGGCAGCATCCAGGGAACAGGAGAATCGACGTTTCGGGCATAAGCCCTGAAGAAGGGCTTATGCCCGAAACGTCGATTCTCCTGTTCCCTGGATGCTGCCTGACCTGCTGCGCTTTTCCAGCAACACATTTTCAACTTTTAGACAAAGTGACTCATTTTCATGATGCAGATTAATGATTGGATGAAGCCAAGCAGTGAGTCTTGCAGCATTCAATCATTTAATTGAGACCCAAGTCCAATATATTCTATTTTGCTGACATTCTATGCTGTCTTAACTCAGGATGGGAACAAATTGTTTAGGTGAAGTAATTGTACAAGGTGACAGGATAATGTAGACAAGTGTAAAGTTTGTCATTTTGGGAAGAATGGAAATCTTACTTTTCAATTTAATATCAGTGCATCCTTGCAAAATGTTAGACCACAAGACCATAAGACATAGGAGCGGAAGTAAGGCCATTCAGCCCATCGAGTCCACTCCGCCATTCAATCATGGCTGATGGGCATTTCAACTCCACTTACCTGCATTCTCCCCGTAGCCCTTAATTCCTTGTGACGTCAAGAATTTATCAATTTCTGCCTTGAAGACATTTAGCGTCCCAGCCTCCACTGCACTCTGTGGCAATGAATTCCACAGGCCCACCACTTCTGGCTGAAGAAATGTCTCCGCATTTCTGTTCTGAATTTACCCCCTCTAACTCTAAGGCTGTGTCCACAGGTCCTAGTCTCCTCGCCTAACGGAAATAATTTCCTAGTGTCCACCCTCTCCAAGCCATGTATTATCTTGTAAGTTTTTATTAGATCTCCCCTTAACCTCCTAAACTCCAATGAGTACAATCCCAGAATCCTCAGCCGTTCCTCATATGTTAGACCTACCATTCCAGGGATCATCCGTGTGAATCTCTGCTGGACATGCTCCAGTGCCAGTATGTCCTTCCTGAGATGTGGGGACCAAAACTGGACACAGTATTCCAAATGGGGCCTAACCAGAGCTTTATAAAGTCTCAGTAGCGCAACAGTGCTTTAATATTCCAACCCTCTTGAGATAATTGACAACATTGCATTCGCTTTCTTAATCACGGACTCAACCTGCATGATTACCTTTAGAGAATCCTCAACTAGCACTCCCTGATCCCTCTGTACTTTGGCTTTACGAATTTTCTCACCGTTTAGAAAGTAGACCATGCTTGTATTCTTTTTACCAAAGTGCAAGACCTCGCATTTGCTCACATTGAATTCCATCAGCCATTTCCTGGACCACTCTTCCAAACTGTCGAGATCCTTCTGCAGCCTCCCCACTTCCTCAGTACTACCTGTCCACCTAACTTTGTACCAGCGGGAAACTTTGCTAGAATGCCCCCAGTCCCTTCATCCAGATCATTAATATATAATGCGAACAGCTGCGGCCCCAACACGGAACCCTGCGGGACACCGCTTGTCACCGTCTGCCATTCCGAAAAAGAACCTTTTATCCCAACTCTGCCTTCTGTCAGACAGCCAATCCTCAATCCATACCAGTAGCTCACCTCGAACACCATGGGCCCTCACCTTGCTCAGCAGCCTCCCGTGTGGCACCTTATCAAAGGCCTTTTGGAAGTCTAGGTAGATAACATCCACTGGGTTTCCCTGGTCTAACCTACTTGTCACCTCTTCAAAGAACTCCAACAGGTTTGTCAGGCACGACTTCCCCATACTAAATCCATGTTGACTTGTTCTAATCTGACCCTGCTCTTCCAAGAATTTAGAAACCTTATCTTTAATGATGGATTCTAGAATTTTACCAACAACCGAGGTTAGGCTAATTGGCCTATAATTTTCCATCTTTTGCCTTGATCCTTTCTTGAACAAGGGGGACTTTCCCTGACTCTTGAAAGATCTTAACCAACGCCTCTGCTATTTCCTCAGCCACCTCCCTCAGAACTCTAGGATGTAGCCCTTTGGGGCCAGGAGATTTATCAATTTTAAGACCTTTTAGCTTTTCTAGCACTTTCTCTTTTGTAATGGCAACCATACTCAACTCAGCCCCCTGACTCCCTTTAATTGTTGGGATATTACTCATGTCTTCCACTGTGAAGACTGATGCAAAGTACTTAAGTTCTCCTGCTATTTCCTTATCTTCCATCACTAGGCTTCCAGCATCAGTTTGAAGTGGCCCAATGTCTACTCTTGCCTGTCATTTGTTTCTGATGTATTGAAAGAAATTTTTACTATCATTTCTAATATTACTGGCTAGCCTACCTTCATATTTGATCCTCTCCTTCCTTATTTCTCTCTTTGTTATCCTCTGTTTGTTTTTGTAGCCTTCCCAATCTTCTGATTTCCCAGTGCTCTTGGCCGCTTTTATAGGATCTCTCTTTTTCTTTGATAGATTTCCTGACTTCCTTTGTCATCCATGGCTGTCTAATCCCTCCCCAGATAATCTTTCTCTTGGGGATGAACCTCTAGGGTCCTCAATTTTGCCCACAAACTCCTGCCATTTTTGCTCTACTGTCTTCCCTGCTGGGCTCTGCTTTGTCTATTTTTGTCAGTTCCTCTCATGCCCTCAATTACTTATTTAACTGTAACACCATTACATCCGATTTTGCCTTCTCTCTTTCAAACTGCAGACTGAACTCTACCATATTATGATCGCTGCTTCCTAAGTGTTCCCTTAAGATTTTTTATAAAGTCTGGTTCATTACATAGTACTAGGTCCAGAATAGCCTGCTCCCTTGTGGGCTCCATGACAAGCTGTTCCAAAAAGCCATCCTGTAAGTATTCCATGAATTCCCTTTCTTTGGATCCACTGGCAACATTTACCCAGTCCACCTACATATTGAAGTCTCCCATGATCACCATGACCTTGCCTTTCTAACATGCCTTCTCTATTTCCCAGATGTTGCACCCCTGGTCATGACCACTGTTAGGAGGTCTGTACATAACTCCCACTGTTTTTTTGCCTTTGTGGTTCCTCAATTCCACCCACACAGATCCCACATCATCAGACAGCATGTCATTCAGTGCCATAGATTTAATTTTGTTCTTAAGGCCACCCCGCTCCCTCTACCCACCTCAGTCTTTTCAATAAGTTGAAAACCCTTGGACGTTTAACTACCAGTCCTGACCCCCTGTAACCACATTTAAACTAGAACTAATTTTGCCTCCAGGGTGCTCAGTAAGCCTGAGCTTTGGTAATTTTACCAAAGATTAAGATCAGAGTGAACTTCAATAATTTGACTGGGTAAACTTGCCTTGAAAGGATAGCCATTTGGTATAGTGAACCCACTGTCACATTCCTCATGGATTCTCCACCTCAATACTTTTAAACACTGGCCTAATTTAGTGACAAACTCCACTGTTTATAATTCCACTAGTATCACCATCCCTTCCCAGTCCTAATTTATATTTGGCAAATTCTTATTTGGGACCCACAAGTTAGAAAAGCATTGCTGCAGCCAGCTCATCCAGCTGTCAGAATCTCATCCCTCATTCTTCCAGTTGAGAAGTCTACTAGGCCAAGTTGCAATTTATACACATGCATAGTGCTCTTGGCCAAAACTCCATGTAGCTTTATAGCCTTGCCCTCCAGGCCACATCTTGTTTGAAAGCTCTGATCACTATTTTAAAAGTGAAATTTATAGGTATTTGAAAGAAGTGACATTGAGATGAGTCATTGACTTAGATTAGATAGCCAACTTCAGCTGAAGAACCATGGGAAGCCTGGTACTACCTGCTGCTCATGAGAATAGACATGCCAGAACAAGAAAAGCTATATTGTGCCAAGACAAATCAGAACTCATTGAGTTGTTATATTTGCAATTACAAAAGTTGTATCCAAAAGTCAAAGTAATTAGCTAGTATGGAGTTTACTTCAAGTGTGGAGAGTTTGATATACTTCAAATCATAAGATTAACTAGAAGATCATGGGACATTGAGAGAGTGCAACTTGTGTCAAGCAAATTTCCCCTCACCCATCCCTAGTCACTTGGGGCATGACAGAAAAGCAGGTCTATGGAAGCAGAGTTGAAAAGAAACAAAATGGTTTGAGGTTTGATGCTCTGGACACCAATTAGTTCAGGTCCAACCCCACTAGAGTCCCAACCATTGCATGTTGTGAATCAAAGACTTGTTCCTTCAAAATATTCCTAGAATGCCAATAAGCCTTAAATCTAGAGGACAAGAGTCTGGCAAGGGGAAATGCAAATAACTGAACAGTAACTAAGGCCTTTTGGATGGCATAACAAGTTTGAATACTGTACCAAAGTTTGATCCTTTTAGAAGGATTTAGGATCCTCAAAATGGAGTACTGGTCCAACATCTAAACCAGCAACCTACCCCATGCCAGACCAGCTAAGAAAACCAAGCCTGTTCCTATTCATGTAGGAAAAAAAAAACTTATTGGAACTACTTGGATTCTCCCTAATCAAAATCAATGCTCAAATACTGCAAAGTGCATTAATAATTTAATTCATATTGCACATTTACATTACAATTATGCTCCATAGGAATACAAAAACCAATATTCTTGCCAGGTCAGTACTGCATTAGAAACTGCAAACTACAGAATGCCACAATTCAGACAATATACTTGAAGCTGAATGTATTATCACAGGATATTCTCTTGCCTCGGCAACGGCCGCATAACTCTTGACGGTGTGGTCTCTTTGGGTCAATATGACGCTTCTTCTGAGTGCAAGTGCAGCGGGTTTTGAAGCAAGTCTGAAGATAGAGACAAAGGTGGTATTACTGCAGCATAAACAGTTCAGATCATGTCTAGTTCTACTAGAGTAGTCTTACTGCTAAAGGGATTTCAATTTGAACTGTAACATTCCACTCCAGTTGATGTTTAAAAAAGTTTCACAAATGGATTTATGAACCCAGAAAAAAATCCACAGGCCCTTAAGCATCAAGATGAACTAAAGCATTCTAGCCCCAGGTGTATAGCCGAGGTCAGGGTGGTAACCATTCATCCAAAGTCAGATTTCAGGTAAACTGACTGAATTGCACTTCAACCCACATTACTAAGTTAGCAATTAATCTTACTGACTTATTTACAATGGAGTAGAACTACCATCAACTATGGAAATGATTAAGCTAGAACTTACCTGTCAATAGCTTCAAAGCTAGCTTCTGAAAACTGCTCAAGTTTGAGCTAGAGGTAAATTAAACCTTACCTGGCACAGAATAGCTTCCACCCTGTAGGGATTATACCCTTTATCACACTTGCGACAAAATTGCTTGAAGTAAACCTGAAAAATTAAAAATTCAATAGCAACTTAGTTTATCCCTGCCCCTTACTGAAGGATAGATCAAAGTTTAGTGACTTAGAATTCAGTATTTAGTACAGTTACAACTACCAAATTTAGCAGTATGCAACATTGAGGTGGCAGAGATGTAGTGGGTGGCAGTGGCTAGCACTGCTGCCTCAGTGCCAGAGACCCAGGTTCAATTCCCACCTCAGGCAACTGACTGTGGAGTTTGCACATTCTCCCTGTGTCTGCATGGGTTTCCTCCAGGTTTCCTCCCACAGTCCAAAGATGTGCAGGTCAGGTGAAGTGGCCATGCTAAATTGCCCAGTGTTAGGTAAGGGGTAAATGTAGGGGTATGGGTGGGTTGCACGTCAGCAGGTCGGTGTGGACTTGTTGGGCCAAAGGGCCTGTTTCCACACTAAGTAATCTAATCTAGTCTTATTTTGAAGATACTTGCTTGCACCAGCTCATTCAACTAAGTTTTAAGTCTAACTATGAAACCTACACAGTTGTTGCTGAAGCAATTGAAAGCTCTGATTGCACTAATTTGTCACATGTGGGCATCAAGTAGTTCTGTCCCTAGTCAAGAGTCCAGCACATTGTGGCTTGAGCATTGAGCTGCCCAGACAAGGTAGGCAGATGACTTTCCCTAATGAATGGTGGGAGCTAAATGGCTTCTTAAAAACCATTAAATGGTTGATGTTAACCTAGCCTTTTATTGAATTAAACAGTCATCTATGGAGATGAAAATACTCAATATTTGGCATCTTGACTACTAGTCCAGTGGCATGATCACTGCCACTGAACCCCACCTTATTCAAGATAGCATGAAGTGAAAGTATGATTAATTCAAATACACAAGTTATCATATGCATAAGTATACTTTTAGATATCAGCAAGAAGCAGATGCATATTTGTATTCTCTACTCCAGTTCAAGTTAGCACTGTCATAGTTCAAATAGCTAGGTATCAGTTACTGGTGATTTGGAGACACTGGTGTTGGACTGCAATGGACAAGGTTAATCACAACACCAGGTTAGTCCAACAGGTTTATTTGGAAACACTACTCCATCAGGTGGTTGTGGAGAATAAGACTGCAAGACAATTTACAGCAAATTTAGTGTGATGTAACAAATTATATTGAAGACCTGGATTGTTTGTGCAGTCTCATCTTTTAGAATGAGCATGTTGGTATCAATGAGGTAAAAATGACTGCAGATGCTGGAAACCAGATTCTGGATCAGTGGTGCTGGAAGAGCACAGCAATTCAGGCAGCATCCGAGGAGCTTCAAAATCGACATTTCGGGCAAAAGCCCTTCATCAGGAATAAAGGCAGAGCCTGAAGCGTGAAGATATAAGCTAGAGGAGGGTGGGGATAGAGTAGCATAGAGTACAATAGGTCAATGGGGGGAGGAGATGAAGGCAATAGGTCAGGGAGGAGAGGGTGGAGTGGATAGGTGGAAAAGGAGCTGGGCAGGTCAGACAAGTCAAGGGGATCGTGTTGCTGGAGGTTAGAAACTAGGGTGAGGTGGGGGGGGGGGAAAAGGGGAAATGAGGAAGCGGTTGAAATCCACATTGATGCCCTGGGGTTGAAGTGTTCCGAGGCAGAAGATGAGGCGTTCTTCCATGCGTCTGGTGGTGAGGGAGCAGCAGTGGAGAGGCCCAGCACCTCCATATCCTTGGCAGAGTGGGAGGGGGAGTTGAAATGTTGAGCCATGGGGCAGTTTGGTTGATTGGTGCAGGTGTCTCAGAGAGGTTCCCTAAAGCGCTCTGCTAGGAGGTGCCCAGTCTCCCCAATGTCGGCAGATGATTTGGTTTATGCAAAGGTTGGTAGGGTGGAAGGTGAGCACCAGGGGTGTTCTGAGATTGTTGCGGTTGGAGGGGTTGGGCCTGAGGGCAGAGGTGCGGGATGTGGACGAGATGCATTGGAGGTGCTACTCTATCCCCACCCCCACCCTCCTCTAGCTTCTCTCTCCACGCTTCAGGCTCTGCCTTTATTCCTGATGAAGGGCTTTTGCCCAAAATGTCGATTTTGAAGCTCCTCGGATGCTGCCTGAATTGCTGTGCTCTTCCAGCACCACTGATCTGGAATCCATGTTGGTATCAGTTCTTTCATGTGTAAATTGCAAAACTTTTAATTACAATTGGTGTCATGTCAGCCCAGATAAGATATTAAAGGTGTTAATCCATCTGCACCACAATTAGTGAAGCTGCCATTTCTTGGATCAAAATGAAATTCTGCTCATTGTGTTGGACCTCAGTCAATATTTACACTTGATACTGTAAACTCACTAGAAAAACCCAAAGGTATTCTTGACTAAATCTCTTGTAAATTATTCCGAGGTGCCAAAATTCAAATTTCCCAACAACTCAGATCTGTTAAGACCTACCTTGTTTGGAAAGTAATTGCTAATTTAACTGCAGCTTTTTACTCTTCAATACACCTCAGTTTGAATGAAGGACAGGGGCACAGGAATTTTTAAAGCAGACCAGGAAAAGGAAGCATGTCAGGTATAGACAGGATAAATCAGGTGAATTCTTGGTATAAAGGTAGGTGTATACTTCAGAGAAAAAGAGGGCACAAGGGGACATGAGATAGCTTTGGCAAATAGAGTTGAGAATCCAAAAGGTTTTTACAAATACATTGACAAAAGGGTAACTAGGAAGAGGATAGGGCCCCTCAAAGATCAGCAAAGCAGCCTTTGTGTGGAGCTGTAGGAGATGGTGGGGTGGGGGGAGGGGGAGAAGATACTAAATGAGTATTCTGCATCAGTGTTTACTGTGGAAAAGGACATGGACAATAGCATACAGGGAAATAGATTGTGACATCTTAAAATGTCCTTAGAGGAGAGTGCTGGATGTCTTGAAACAAAAGGTGGATAAAGCCTTAGGACCTGATCAGGTGTACCCTAGAACTAGCAGTAAGCTAGGGAAGTGATTGCTGGGCCTTGATAGTCTAGGTGAGGTGCTGGAAGGCTGGAGGTTGGCTAACATGGTGCCACTAAGGTGGCAAAGACAAGCCAGGGAACTATTGACCAATGAGCCTGATGTCATGGTGGGCAAGTTGGAGGGAATCCTGAAGGACAGAATGTACATGTATTTGGAAAGGCAAAGACTCATTAGGGATATTCAGCATGGCTTTTTGTGGAGAATCATGATTCAAATGTTAAGTAACAAAGGACTGATAAGAATGATCCATATGGACTGCAGTAAAGCATTCAATGAGGTTTCCCCATGGGAGACTGGTTAGCAAGGATAGATATCATAGAATACAGGGAGAACTAGCCAATTTGGATATAGAACAGGCTCAAAGGTAGAAGACAGAGGGGGGTGGTGGTGGAGGTTTTTACAGACGAGAGGCCTGTGACCAGTGGAGTGCCACAAAGTCAGTGCTGGGTCCTCATTTATATAAAAATGATTTGATATGAACATGGCAGTTCATTAAGTTTGCAGATGACACCACAATTGGAGGTGGCATGGACAGTGAATGTCATTACCTTAGATTACAATGGAATCTTGATCAGAGGGCCAATGGACTGAGTGGCAGATAAAGTTTAATTCTGATAAATGTGAGGTGCTGCATTTTAAGCAAAGCTTAGCAGGACTTATACACTTAATGGTAAGGTTCTAGAGAGTGTTGCTGAACAGACCTTGGAGTGCAGGTTCATAGCTCAGGTAGATAAGATGCAAACATCAGCTTCATTATGCTTTATTGGTCAGGACTGAGTACAGGAGTTGAGAGGTCATTTTGCAGCTGTACAGGACATTGGTTAGGACACTGGGAATATTGTATGCAATTCTGGTCTCCTTCCTATCAGAAGGATGTTGTGAAACTTGAAAGGGTTCAGAAAAGGTTTACAAGGATGTTACCAGGATTGAAGGAATTGAGCTATAGGGAGAGGTTGAATAGGCTGGGGCTGTTTTCCCTAGAGTGTCAGAGGATAAGGGGTGATCTTAGAGGCGATCTTATAGAGGCTTATAAAATCATGAGGGGCATGGATAGAAATAGACAGTCTCTTCCCCAAGGTGGGGGAGTCTAGAATATTGTGTGCAATTCTGGTCTCTTGCCCATCAGAAAGACATAACATGTGAAACTTGAAAGGGTTCAGAAAAGATTCAAGGATGTTGCCAGGGTTGGAGGATTTGAGCTATAGGGAGAGGCTGAACAGGCCAAGACTGTTCTCTCAGGAGTGACAGAGGTAGAGGGGCATGGATACAGTAAATAGGTAGTCTTCTCCCAGGGGAGTCCAGAACTAGGGGCATAGGTTTGGGTGAGAAGGGAAGATATAAAAAGACCCAAGGGGCAACTTCCTCATGCAGAGGCCAGTACATGTATGGAATGAGCTGCCAGAAGTGGTGGAGGCTGGTACAATTGCAACATTTAAAAGGCATCTGGATGGGTATATGAATAGGAAGGGTATGGAGGTGGGACTAGATTGGGTTGGGATATCTTCTTGACAGACATGTTGGACTGAAGGAGGGTCTGTTTTTATGCTGTACATGTCAAATTCTATGACCAGGAAAACAGTCTAGTAGCAACAGTCTGAACCACAGGATTCAGTGTGGATCTTTGATTCCTTTCAAGTTCTTTGCTAAAAACTGTTCATACAGAAGCAGCCTAGTTGCTAGCTGAGAATTTGTCCTTTCACCACAAACATTGTGCAACAAAAAAGGTATGAGGGGAACAAAACTTGCTGTAGAAACTCCGATCTGGCAGCATCTGGACAGAATCTTAGAATTTAAAGGAAATTAGATGAGATTACATCAGTGTGGAAACAGGCCCTTCAGCCCAACAAGTCCACACCGACCTGCCGAAGCACAACCCACCTACATTTACCCCTTACAAAACACTATGGGCAATTTAGCATGGCCAGTTCACCTGACCTGCACATCTTTGGACTGTGGGAGGAAACTGGAGCACCCAGAGGAAACCCACACAGACAGGGAGAATGTACAAACTCCACAGTCAGTCGCCTGAGGTGGGAATTGAACCTGGGTCTCTGGCACTGAGGCAGCAGTGCTAACCACTGTGCCGCCCACCTTAGTTAGCTATTATTGAAGATTGGAGGAGACAAAAGGGCTGATGCTTTTAGTAACATGGTTGTTCTCTGCTGCAGTCAAAACAGTCAAGCATTTTTGGACTATGCACAAAATCATTGCAGTATAAAGTCATCCACCATAAGATTAGTCTTAACTTAAGACTCCTTTGTACCACATATTCAGATATTGTTATAGTTTCTGAAGTGTTACTAGTTTCAAAGTAGTTCAATGACATTCCACTACCAAAGTGTTGGTAGTATGGGTTTATTACAAACCTGGGAGAACTTACTGAAATGGTCAGATTTGAACAAATTATGGTGTGGAGTAGATTGTCTGATTAGTGGTTCAATTCTACACAAAAGCACAACACTGAATGTTCAATGGCATTTACTATTGTTCTTTAAGGATGCAGTCCATCTAAAGCCTAGATTCTAGGCAGTGAGTAATTTCACATCCAGAATTCAAGGGTTGAATTAGATTGGCCACTCAGCTAAAAACAATGACTGCAGATGCTGGAAACCAGATTCTAGATTAGAGTGCTGCTGGAAAAGCACAGTTCAAGCAGCATCTGAGCAGAGCAAACATTTTGGGCAAAAGCCCTTCATCAGGAATAGAGCATTCTATTCCTGAAAGGCTTTTGCCAGAAGTGTGGATTTTCCTGCTCCTCAGATGCTGCCTGAACTGCTGTGCTTTTCCAGCACCACTAACCTAGAATCTAGATTGGCCACTCAGCCTGTTAAACATTGAGCAACTTCAATATGCAAAACAGACATGAGCTTTTTTCAAAAAGGCAGTTAAAATTAGCACAATATTAAAATGTAACTCATAAGTTATAATTTAAGGTAATTAAAAACCCAATACTCAAATACAGGCCAGAGTTTGTAAGTAAGTGAGCAGTAAAGTCCCATTACACTCCATTCCTAAAAAGTAGAACCTCAAGTATTATGCACAAGACCAAGAGCATGAAAGTTAATGTTCACATCAAGAGTTTTTAAAAATTGCAATTAGGGCTTCACTGGTATATGAGGATGGTGCAAAATGGAAGTTAGATTAATTAGGTGTGCAGACAGATGTCTTTTATTTAGAAAAGATCCAGGCCATTTAGTAGAATGCGACAAGTGGTATAGGTACTACACTTCCTCATTTACTATATTCTTTTGATATGAATAGCAAATTATACATCCAAGCTTGCAAGTACCTTGAGGTACAAGTTCCAATGAGTCAAAATTAGAAGAAGTTAAAAAATTCTGATAGAAAGTGAACAGGACAAATATTTCAGCTGCGGAGGAAGTAATTTAGATGTCTACAAATGGAAGACATGATCAGATTAAAAAAGCAACTTTAATTTGGACTTCATTGCAAGGTTAATAAGATTAGAATTCAAGTTGAGTGAGATACTCAAATTGTACAGCAGCTTTATCAGGATCATGTATGAAGTGAGATACTAGGCAATGAGTATCTACAATTAGTGAAATTAGTTCACAGTAATGTAGAAGGTGTGCTTGCTTTGGCTCAGTTCCCAACCAAGCTAAACCTTTCTAGGGAAAAGTTGAACAAAAATTAGCATTTGTTCTGAGAGAAAAAAATATAGTTGCAATATAGTTTCCATCATGTTTAACTACAAAAATCAGTTGTCAGTTCACAAAACTATTGTGGTTGGCAAACAGTTTATTTTTGAAATTGGCATTTGAAACAGTGCACTTTAGCTACCAGAGTTTAATTAGATTCCCCATCCCCAAGGGGAAAATTGTGGAAGCTTCAGTTTCCTGGGAATTCAGACTGGGGGGGCCAGGGAGTGGAGGGGGATGATCCAGTTCTTTAAAGGAAAGTCAATTCAAATTAGTAGATATAGAAGAGGCACTGCCACTGGTTAAAGAATTAAAGGGGAGTCAATTTTTAAACTGTCTAGAGATATTGTTTCACAAGGAAAACAAATGTGAAACCAACACAAGGAAATCAAAGTACAAATTGGCCATTGATTAGCAGATTAATAAATGGAATAGCCTACCATTGCTCCAAAATTGAAAGTTAGTTGCATTGGAGAATTTTGTTTACTAAGTTAGCTGTTAGAGTTGTCGAGGAAGTGAAACATAGGAGTTAGAGTGCAAAATCCATTGTACACAGACTCTTATTTGCTTCTTGCAAGTATGAATGCCACAGCACCAAATCTTCCATTTCAAATTCTCAACTAACTGCAGAGTATTACCTTTTCCATTAAAGTTAAATTCAAAATGCTTGTTTCGTTGCCTCCACCACAGAAGTCCCAGTAAAAAAGTTAAACTTACCTTGTTGGTTCCAGAAATGCACCAGACATAAGCACTTTCCCATCGGATATTGCAGTCTTTGCAATGATAGTATCCATATTTCTGTTCCAGAAACTGAAAAAGGGAAATGCAGGAGGGGAATTGAGTGGTAACCAGTTGAGTAATGACAACAGGTCATAACTTTCTCTAAAAGTTGGAAGTGGCTTACAGATCAAAACTAAACCCAGGACTTAAGTGAAAAAAGTCCTCACATCCCATATTGAGTATATACAGAGCCTCAGCCTCTGGGCCCCCAGACAAACTGAATATCTAAGAGGTATGAAACATGTAGCGCTATTAAGCAAATAGTTGAAGGCTGTTATTTCAATTTGTTACATTTTGAAAATGCTCGCTTGCTTTAAGCAAAAAGAGATTAGCGAGCGCTCAATTTCACTGTTGCACCAAGGTCACATGTGAACACCATCCTCCAAGTGGAACATTTATTTAATGACTTCATTTTTGGTCACGAGTGACTTCAGTGATAGGATTTTGCTCATTCAAGTTGTAGGTTTTTATTACCTGAAATCTGAACTTCTGGCTATTTTCGCCTGCTTTGGTTTCTTGCTTGTCCTCCTGCTCAGATTTGGCTTGGTCCTCTTCCTTCAGACCAGCCTTGTCCAGGTTGGCCCGCTCAGACAGAGGGGCTCCCGCTTGTTCCTGTTGCGACGGGGGATCATTCTCCCAGTCTTCCGAATGGGTCTTCCCCTCCTCCTCCTCCTCCTCCTGCCTCCCTGGAGCAGCATCTTTCTCTCCTGGGCCCCGATCAAATGCCGGCGAGTAGATGGCAATGGGCCGAGAGAACCGCACGACCGTCGGAGACTGGGATGAGGCTCCGTCAGGCTCTGGGTCATCACCGGCTTCTGCAGCTCCTTCAGGGGACGGTGAGCGGCTCCTCGCCCCGGCTCCTTCAGGGACAGCTCGCCTCTTCTGGCGAGGTAATGTCCTGGGCCCCAGGGAGCACTGGACAGAAGCATCCACTTTCGGGTTCACCTGAATCCCAACCTCTTTGGTATTTGCTTTTCTCAGGCGTGGGGTCAGGTTGGGGTTCACTTGGGAAAGAATAGCTCTCAGCTGTGCCCTCTTGTAGTTATCCAAATATTCAACCGCTTCCACAGTCCCATGCGGGTAGGTCTTCCGGCTCCAATTCTGCTGCCTTGATTTCGAGTTGTTATAAGCATGTGTGTTGAGGGGTGAATACACAAACCCCTCCATTCCCAAAACCAAAGTTCAGAAGTGGAACGAAACACACGATGTCTTTTTATGTAGCTTCAATTTAGTATTCCCCCCCCCCCCCCCTAATTGGGATTAATCAGGACAAACCAGTTCAAAGTTGAGTTTTTAATTGATAAATCAATTGTGCAATTGTCTATATTAGATCGATTAACAAGAGTGAGACTAAATGCTGCATTCTGTCATCTGTGTTTATGATTAAACCTACTGTAGAGATTAGAGTTCATTTCTAATTTCATTCGGATTGAGAGGCTAAATTGGCTATCTCAATTGTTTTCTCAAGTAACTGTAAAATGTCTGGTCACAAAAAATGCAGAAAAGCCCATTCCTCAAAATCATGGCACGTCAGTTACATTATTCTGTCTGTGGGATCTTGTATCTAAACTGAGTTTTGCACTTTCCCCATTACACCAGTGACTACATTTATTAAAAAGTACTTAACCACCCCAGTGTGTTGGAGCAGGAGAAGATCATTTGACCCTGAAGGCTGCTCCACCAATTAACAAGCTCAGGGCAGATCTGACTGTAACTCTGCATTCCTCCTGCTTCAGAAAATTATTGCTGGGAGCTGAGATCCACTTCGAAATAACTAAGAATTCCATCAAAGCCATGATCATCTATTTTCCTCTCAAATTGTTCTACCTCTGCTACAGATAACTCATCTCTTACATTTTTGTCCATTAATTTGTGAATCTCTAAATTTACATTCTAACATTTGACTCAGGAACAGGAATAGGCCATGAGCCTTCAAACCTGCTCAAACAGTCAATAAGATCATGGCTTTTCTGATTACTCCATATGCCTGCTTACCAACAATAACCTTCCAATCTTGTGCTTATCAAGACTTTATTGACCAATCCCTTAAAAAGAGTCAAATACTCTACTTCCAACGCCTTTTGAAGAGAGTTCCAAATACAACCCTGTGAAGAAAAAAAACCAGCTTGTTTCTGTCTTAAATGGACACTCATTTTTAAACAGTAACCCATAGTTGTGGATTTTCCCGCATGAGGAAACATCCTTCGCACATTTGCTCTGGAAAGCATTCTTGGGTTGTTATCTGTTTGAACTAAGTCATTTCTTCCACCCCAGTGAATACAAGCCTAGCCTTTTCAACCTTTTTCTCACAAAACAACCCAAGAAGCATTCCCTCTAATTTTCTTTCTGGTTTTGCAGGTCTCCAAGGTTTATGCACGGCAATGAGTTCCATAATTGGAA
The DNA here is from genome assembly GCF_037043375.1 of Chiloscyllium plagiosum. NCBI lineage: Eukaryota > Metazoa > Chordata > Chondrichthyes > Orectolobiformes > Hemiscylliidae > Chiloscyllium > Chiloscyllium plagiosum. The sequence continues at coordinate 94,801,927 of NW_028270144.1, forward strand.
ATCAATGCCAAAGTAAGCATCTTAACACTGATCACCACAGAACCTTGGAGTGACCACAAACACAAACCACCCAGCTCAGAGGGAATGTTGTTTCTGGGGATTAGTCTAGTAATCTGAACTGATTCCAACACATTCACATCTTTCCTTAAATAAGGAGATAAACACCACAGACTACCTTAGATGCAGTCACACCTGCATTCTGTATAACTGAAGCACAATGTCCTACTTTTGTATTCAATTTCCTTTGCATTAACCCCAACTTATTAGCTGCCCTAATTACTTGTACCTGTAAACTCTCCGTTTGCACTTGATGTACTAGGATTCTGGTCATGTAATTCTTGTGGAGCAGTGGTAGTGTCCCTACATCTGAGCCAGGAGACCTAGATTCGAGTCCCACCTCTCCACAGGGATGTGATTTCATCTCTGAATAGATTGATTAAAAAATATCAGTACTAGGACTCTGAGATCCCTAAGAGTCTGCAATGTTACACCTGGATAATCTTGCATTTAGAAAATATGCTTGCTGCAAAAATAGATAGTTTCATATTTCCTCACATTATATAACATTTGATGAATTTATACCTACTAAGGTAACCTACCAATAATCTTTTGTGGTGTCCTTATCTCCCCATCACAAATTTCCCAGTTATCTTTGTGATATCGCAAATTTAGCACCCATACCTTCAGTGCCTTCATCCAAATCATTGTCAAAAGCTGAGGTCCTGATCCCTGTGATACACCACTTATTATATTTTGCCAGTCAGAAGAAGACACATTTATGCTTACTTTTCCATTCATGGTAGTTAGCCAATCTTCTATTCACCCTATACCATGAATTTTAAAAATTGATTATTCATTGGAAGTGGATGACACTGACTAGGCCAGCATTTATTGCCCATCCCTAGTTGCCCAGATGGCAATTAAGAGACACCAACTTTGTCATGGGTCCAGAGACACATGTTGGCAAGACTAGATAAGGATGGCAAATTTCCTTCCCTAAAGGGCATTAGTGAATTAGATCGAGTTTTACAATAATTGACAGTGGCCATCTAGTGTTTTTTATTCCAGATTTTTACTAAATTCAAATTTTATAATTTACCATGGTGAGATCTAAACTGGTGTCCCTGAGTTGTTAGGCTGCAGTTTTGGATTACTAGTATAGTAACATTACCAGTAGAACATCACTTTCTCCTCATCGTTGAAGCACTTTACCAAAAGTTTTCTGGAAATAAGGGTACAGAACTTCTACTGGCTCTCCTTTATCCACATTTGTCACTTCATCAAAGAACTAAAAGGAATCAGTTAAAATGATTTTCCTTTCATAAAACCGTGTTTACTTTGTCTGATTACTGTCAGTTATTCCTACACAATACCAGCTCTAGTATAGCCTGCTCTCTGCCCGGTGAATTCAACTTCCCAGGTGCCTGGAAAATCTCCACCCTTGCTTTCCGATATATGTATCATATCGAACCATGCTTTCATATCTCGGTGAAATCTGTAGATGTGTTTTCGTATACCTGGAACCTGTCCATCCTTGCTTTCCGATCACTGCAACATATCGAGCCCAGTATTTCTGTCTCTAACTTGTCCAAAGTTTGTATTACGTGTCTTGTGCTATGTGGAGGATATCTCATTAGAAGTGGAGAGGAACTTGGAGTGAGAGACGAATGATTCAGTTGGCATCCGCATTGGTATCAACAGGGTTGACAGGACTAGAAAGGAGGCTTAGCTGAAAGAACTAAAAGGAATCAGTTAAAATGATTTTCCTTTCATAAAACCGTGTTTACTTTGTCTGATTACTGTCAGTTATTCCTACACAATACCAGCTCTAGTATAGCCTGCTCTCTGCCCGGTGAATTCAACTTCCCAGGTGCCTATGCCCATTTCATTTTTTCCAATCAATATGGAGATTAAAATCCTCAATGATCATTCCATCATAGAATGCTGTGGATAAAGGGGAAGCAGTGGAAACAATGAAAGAAATAAAAGTAAAAGCACACAGAGTAGATGAGCCAGTGGCGAGCAGGAGCCTACTGCACCGCTACTCCGACACCATCTTGATTGGATTGGTATTTTTAGACTTTAAATAAAGTAAGGTATTTAGTTTGTGTTTAAGTCCCCAGTCATTCTTTTTCATCTCTCTTTCTTAAAAGAAACTTTGATAGTTTAATGTTGACACTGGTTTAAAATAACTAATTACACAAATTGTAAAGAGCAGGTAACCCTTCAAACATAAAGAACAAGAATACTACAATAATTAATAAATTAAATACAATACAATAGTGATGGCAAGATGCATTGCAGCTGTAGCAAGTGGGAGCTGCTGGACTTTGAGATGATCTAGGTCGAACACATAAAGTCATTGAGATGTACAGCATGGAAACAGACTCTTCGGTCCAACTCGTCCATGCTGACCAGATATCCCAACCCAATCTAGTCCCACCTATCAGCACCCAGGTCTAAACCCTTCCTATGATATACCCATCCAGATGCCTTTTAAATGTTGTAATTGTACTAGCCTCCATCACTTCTTCTGGCAGCCCATTCCACACATGCACCACCCTCTGCATGAAAAAGTTGCCCCTTAGATCTCTTTTATGTCTTTCCCCTCTCACCATAAACCTCTGCCCTCTAGTTCTGGATTCCCCCTCTGTAGGGAATTTTTAAAGTTTGAGGAGCTGGAGGCCAAGCTGCAGGCATTGCCCTACATTAGGGAGGGGCATGTTACCTGGATATTTTGTTCCAGGAAATGGTCACAGACCTCAGATTAGATGATTAAAAATTTGATTTCTGATCAGGGACAGGAAAATGAAGCAGGTTTGGGGATCTGGGGGTAGTTCAAGGTTCCTCAGCCCCTGTAATTGTTCAGTAGTCATGAGAAACTTGGAAGTTGTTTGATTGAGATTGCGAACTGAATGGAAGATAAACAAATTAATCATGGTACAGTGTTAAGGGAGCCAGTCAAGTTAGGGAGCAAATGAAATGCAGGCTACAGTATAATTAGGGGAATATTAATTCTTCTCTATCACCATTGTCTAACACTATTATTGTGAGTTCCAAAGTTTGTATTACGTGTTTTGTGCTATGTGGAGGATATCTCATTAGAAGTGGAGAGGAACTTGGAGTGAGAGACGAATGATTCAGTTGGCATCCGCATTGGTATCAACAGGGTTGACAGGACTAGAAAGGAGGCTTAGCTGAAAGAAGATTTGAACAGGTAGGAGTTAAACTGGAAACAGAAATTCCAAGATAATATTTCTGGTTGTTGTGGTTCTGTTTGCCGAGCTGGGAATTTATAGCAGACGTTTCGTCCCCTGTCTAGGTGACATCCTCAGTGCTTGGGAGCCTCCTGTGAAGCGCTTCTGTGATGTTTCCTCCAGCATTTATAGTGGTTTGTCTCTGCCGCTTCCGGTTGTCAGTTCCAGCTGTCCGCTGCAGTGGCCAGTATATTGGGTCCAGGTCGATGTGCTTATTGATTGAATCTGTGGATGAGTGCTATTTCATTAACAGATGCTTAAGGGAAAGACAACGGAATGAGGACATGCCACAACCCAAAGGACTAGCCATACTACCATACATCAAAAACTTTTCTGAACTGACAGCCAGACTACTGCGACCACTAGGACTCATAACAGCACACAAACCAACAACCACTCTCAGACAACAACTCACCAGGACGAAGGACCCAATACCCAGCATGAGCAAAACCAATGTAGTGTACAAAATCCCATGCAAGGACTGCACAAAACACTACATAGGACAAACAGGAAGACAGCTAATGATCCGCATCCATGAACACGAAACGACACGACCAGCTATCCTTAGTAGCCACACACGCAGATGACAAGCAACATGTGTTCGACTGGGACAACACTACTATTATAGGACAAGCCAAACAGAGAACAGCCAGGGAATTCCTAGAGGCATGGCACTCATCCTCAGATTCAATCAATAAGCACATCGACCTCGGCCCAATATACCGGCCACTGCAGCGGACAGCTGGAACTGACAACCGGAAGCAGCAGGTACAAACCACTATAAATGCCAGAGGAAACATCACAGAAGCGCTTCATAGGAGGCTCCCAAGCACTGAGGATGTCACCTAGACAGGGGACGAAACGTCTGCAACATAAATTCCCAGCTGGGCGAACACAACCATCACAACGAGCACCTGAGCTACAAATCTTCTCCCAAACTTTGAATAATATTTCTGGCTTGCTACATGAGTCACAGACAAATTGGCAGAGAGTAAATAAAGACAAAGAGTTAGATACATGGCTCAAAGAAATATGTGGGAAAATGGGTTTCGGTTCATGGGGTTTTGCACCAATACTGGGGTTGAAGGAATCCATTCCTGTAGGATGGACTTCACTTGAACCATGCTGGGACCAGTCCCCTGGCAAATTGAATTATCTAGGGCTGTCGAGAGATTTTTAAACTAAATGTTGAAGGGGGATGGGAGGGGGCTGGGAGTACAAGGTTTTGGAGAGAAGATATATCCACAGGTTTGTAGTCAAAAGAATTTGGCAGTATTGCAGGATAGCTATTTAGATAATGATAGGAAAGGACATCATAGACAAATATAAAGTATAGCAGCAAATAGGGTTAAATGGTGAAAAATATAAAATGAAATTAGTGACACTTTATTTAAATGGAAGTAGTATTCAGAACAATATAAATGAATATGTCACAAGTAGAGGTTAATGGGTAGCCATTATGTAGACAGATTTACAAGAATATCAAAGCTGGATACTAAATATTCAGGATTATGTGATTTTCAAAAGGACTGACAAGAAGGAAAGGGTGATGGGGTAGCATTTTTAGTACAAAATGGAATAAGTTTGATAACAGTAATGATCTCGGATCAGAAGAAGTAAAATCCATATGGGTGATGTTAAGAAATAATAGGGGGATGGAGACAATGGTGGGAGAGTAGTCTGAGAGCCTCTAAGATGTATTTCCACTGTATGGCAGAATACAGCAGGGGATAATGAAGGCATATTAAAAAGGCACATTATTCATGGGCGACCTTAAACTACATGTGGATTGGGAAATCAAATTGATAGAAGTAGTCATGAGGAATAATTCATAAGACTATTCAGGACAGTTTTCTGGAACGATATATTGTAGATCCAAACAGCAATCAGGCAGCATGATAGCTCAGTGGTTAGCACTGCTGCCTCACAGCATCAAGAACCCACATGAGATTCCAATCTTGGGAGACTGTGTGTGTAGTAGCATGATCTCCCTCTGCCTGTGTGGGTTTCCACTGAGTGTTTCAGTTTCCACCCACAGTCCAAAGATGTACAGGTAAGGTGGATTGGCCATGCTAAATTGCTGAGTGTGGTGCTGGAAAAACACAGCAGGTCAGACAGCATCCAAGGAGAAGGAAAGCCAGGTGAAGGGCTTTTGCCCGAAATGTCAATTTTCCTGCTCCTCGGATGCTGCCTGACCTGGTGTGCTTTTCAACTCTAATCTCCAGCATCCGCAGTCCTCACTTTCACCATGCTAAGTTTCCCCAGAATGCGCAGGCTAGCTGGGTTAGCCATGGTAAAAACCCCATGTGGGGTTACAAGAGAGGGGATGTATCTAGGTGAGATGCTCTTTGGAAGGTTGGTGCTGGCTTGATGGGCTGAATGGCGTCTATCTGTGCTGTAGTTCTTCCATGATTCTATTTTGCATGTGATAAATGATCTCAGAGTAAAAAACTTCCTAGGAAACAATGACCATAACATGATAAAATTTAGAATTCAATTTGAGAGTAAGAAGCATGGGTCAGAAAGAACTGCCCTAAACATAAACAGGGATAATTACAAAGCAATGAGCACAGAGTAGCCGGAGTTGACTAGGAAAGGAATTTAGCAGAAAAGACAGCGAATGGCAGACTTTGAAGAAAATATTTCATGATCCACAACAAAATTGTATCAAAGTGAGCAAGACGGATTCTTGGAAAGAGATAAAATAACCATGGTTAACCCAGTTAAAAATCACACAACGCCAGGTTATAGTCCAACAGGTTTAATTGGAAGCACTAGCTTTCGGAGCGCTGCTCCTTCATCAGGTGGTTGTCTCCAAATCATGATTAACCCAGGAAATGGAAATCACATAACACTGAAAGAAAAAAAGCATACAATGTGGCAAACATTAGTGGTTACTACGGCATTGAGAAAGTTCAAAAACTAATAGTGATGACCAAAAAAAAGAAAACAAATTTTGAGGGTAAATGAGCAAAATAGATGAAAATGCAAGTTAGAACTTCTTTAAATATACTGTATAAGGAAGAGAGTGGCCAATGTGCACATGAGCTCCTGAAAGAATGAGCCTGAGGAATAATATCTGGGAAACACAAATGGGAGAGGAAATGAGAAAAGGTGCAAATAGCATTTTGAAAATACAAAATAATCAAGGAGAAAAAGAGGATGAGGAAATAAATACAAAAGCTTTCACAAGAGAATAAATACTAGGGAAACTATTAGGGCTAAAGGCTGTTAAGTGCCCTGTTCTTGATGAGTTGAACCCTAGGATATTAAAAGAAGTAGCTGCAGAGATAATGGATACACTGGTAGTAATCCTCCCAGAATCCTTAGATTCTGGATGAATTTTAGAGGATTGGAAAACTGCCCATGTAACACTCTTCTCCAAAAGGGAGCGAGACAGAAAACAGGTAATTATATGCCAGTTTAACAACTGTCATTGAAAAAATGTTGGAGTCTATTGCAAAAGTTGCAATAGCAAACCATTATACATTTTTCACTGTACTCCTGTACCTCTGTACTTGAGTACATGCAACAATAAAATCTATATCTGTCTTTTGTAACACAATATTGTTATGACACGGGGTAAACCCTCCTGCTTAATTTAAAACCAGCAACTCAGAAAAGATTTATCCCATGCAGTAATCTGTAAAAATTTGAGTGTCCAAGAACTATTTAAGGTAAAAATTAACAACTTTATTTCTTAAAGTATAACAGAGAATAATTAACTAACAACTATTTACAAGTCTTTACTCTAAGCTAGCTTTTGCCTTCCCTTCTATAATACTAGTCCAATAAAACTCCCGATTACGATTTACAAAACAAAACATCTCAAAACCAGGCAGCTTTCGTTCTTCTCAGTATTCCTGTCTTCTTTTCTTCTTCTTGGGGATCCTGCTTCACAGGTTACTGATTGATAAAGGTACCTTTTTAGAGAGCTATTTTCTGGGCAGAGTGCAGACATTGTTAGCTTGACAGTTCTCCTCTCAACTGTTCAATTTTCCCTGGTCTTATACCCCCAAAGCTTTGGATTGTGTCATTGGCTTTTAAGATTATCAATATACTAAATTCAAACTGATTGGAGTTTGGTTTTTTTGGGGGTATAATTTCAACTGATTGTCCTAACTCGAATCTGTTTTGTCATTTCCAGGCAACCAGCTGATCAAGTTGTTTCACCAAATGTTACATTTTTTCAGAACACTTGGTTCTGTCAGGTAGTTCTATTCTCTTAAAGGTACAGTACACCCACATCTTCATAACAATATAACCAAGCAGAATCAGCAAGGTTTCGTGAAGCGAAATCATGTCTGGCAAACTTAGAATTCTTCAAGGAGGTAATAATTCCAATAAGTGAAGGGGAAACCAATAGATGTAATATATTTGGATTCCCAAAAAGATGTCCGTGAAGTTATCACATGTAAGGCTATGTTGAAACATACAAGGTTCTTAGGAGACTTGACAGGGTAGAAACTGAAAGATTATTTCCCCTTGTGAGAGAGACTAGAACTGAGGGTTGGGGACCATAATCAGTAACCAAGAGGTTGTCCATTTAACCCACATCTTCATAACACTTCCCCCCTTAAGAAAATAATGAACCATCGTAATGAAAAGATGGCTGCATTTTTTTTCTCTACTTTTTAAACACATTACCCTAACATATAGATAACTTTAATATAAGTTCACTTTAACTTCTTCTCATACCTGTGTATGTATAACATTAAATAAAGACAAATATCATCTAAACTCTATCAGTTAAATCAGCGATAATACACCTGTGATTACATTCTTCTGACCTGCACCATGTATGATTTTTAAATTAAAAGTCTGTAACATAAGACTCCAATGAAATAGTCTCATATTCTTGACTTCAAAGCGTTCTAAGAAAATAAGTGGATTGTGATCCGTGTACACAACCATCTCCGACACATTGTTCATGACATACCCATTAAAATGTTGTAAGGCCAGTACCAAACCCAATAGTTTATTTTCAATTGTGGAGTATTTCCTCTGGTAGGTGGTGATCATCTTCGAAAAGTAACTAACTAGCAGTTCAATCCCATCCTCACCTTCCTGTAGGAGTACAGCTCCAACTCCAATGTCACGAGCATCTATGGTGACTTTAAAAGGTTTTGAAATGTTTTGTGGAGCTAAAATTAATTTGGTGATTAATATGGCTTTCAAATGGTCACATGTTTTCTGGCACTTTTCTCTTCTTTGTGCTCTTCTTCAGCAAATCGGTTAACGGTGCCACTACACTGCTGAAGTTTGGAACAAACTTGCAATAGAATCTCCTGAATCCTAAGAATCGAAGCACCTCTTTCTTCGAGGTTGGTTGTGGAATTCCTCGATGGTCTTCGTCTTTATGTTCCTTGGGTTAACCTTCCATAACCAATGTTATGTCCCAAGAATGTCACCTCTGCTTTCGCGAATTCCATTTTATTTAAGTTTATCACACGTTTTGCTTCTCATAGTCATTCAAAGAGCTCTGCCAACTGTACCATGTGATCTTTCCAGGACTTACAAATGATCACTACATTGTCCTAACAGACTGCACAGTTTGTTAAGCCAGCCAAAACTCATGAGTCTTTGGAATGTGGTGAGTGGGTTCTTCATTCCAAAGGACATCACTTCAAACTAATATAGCCCATTTGGGGTTACAAATGCAGAAATTTCTTTTGCCAACTTTGATAAAGGTACCTGCCAGTAACCACACATTAAGTCCAACTTGGTGATGTAACTGGCTTGTCCGACTTTCTCAGAATTGGATATGAGTCTGATTTTACAACGTGCTGATCTTCCAATAATCCATGCAGAATCGTTGAGTCCTATCCGGTTTGGGAACTAAGAAGATCGGCAAACTCCACTCACTCTGGCTTGGTTTGATGATGTCCTCATCGAGCATGGCCTCCACTTCCATCTGGACCTGCCTGGCTTTGAAAGGATATTGGCGATCGGGATGTTGTTTTATCGGAGCAGTATTCTCTATGCCTTCTTCATGTACAATAGCATTAGTCCTCCCCATCTGTCCTTATACTGCAGTAACAAATCTTTCAACTGTGTTCTATGCTCCTGAGACACATAGCTTACTAACCTATCCCACTTCTCAAGGACTTCTTCATGTTTTAATCTATTTTGAGGCACATCAAAATCCACATCATCTGGATTTGATTCCTCACTCTGCGGGGCTGTAACTACACCTGTTTCTCCAGCTCTTTCTCCCTAATATAACATGGTTTCAACATGTTCACACGACATACTCGATACCTTTTTTTCTGTCTGGCATCTTTACCAGATAGTTCACCTGACTCAACTTTTTCTCAATTTGATAGGGACCACTAAACCTGGCTTTGAAGGGATCTCCTATCATTAGTAACAGTACTAACACCTTTAGTTAACACTACAGTAATCCCCTTGGGAAAACATCCAAGTCTCAGAGCTTTTATCTGCCATCTGCTTCATTCTACACTGTGCCCTCTTTGGGTGCTGTTTAGCTGACTCACCTACTCGATTTAGACTCTCTTTCAACTCCGATACATAATCAAAGTGTGGGATCTCCGACTTTGATCCTGTCAACTTTCCTGAATTAATTTCAAAGGGCCTCTCAGTTCATGACCGAATATCAATTCAAAGGTAGTAAAAAGAGTAGGTTCATTTGGGGCATCTCTAGTGGCAAATTATACAAATGGGAGACCTTTATCTCAATCATTCGAGTAGTCCTGACAGTATGCTCTCAAGATGGTCTTCAAGGTCTGATGCCACCTTTCTAAAGCTCCCTGGAATACAGGATGATATACACTGGATTTAAAGTGCTGTATACCTAAGCTATCCAGAACCTCCTTAAACAGCCTAGCAGTAAAATTTGACCCTTGATCCAACTGAATCTCTCTGGGTAGCCCATACCGTGTGAAGAAAGCTACTAATTCTTCTACCACCCTTTTTGCCTTGATACTCCATAATGGAATTGCCTCCAGAAATCTGGTAGACACATCCATTATGGGTAACAAATAATGGTTTCCAGTTTTAGTTCTTGGAAGGGGACCTACACAATCACTTATAACCCACATGAAAGGTTCTTCGAAGGTTGGAATTGGCAACAAGGATGCTGGTTTTATTATGGCCTGTGGCTTACCTACCATTGGCATGTATGACACATTCGACAAAAGTTAATCCTTGTACATTCCAGGCCAATAAAAATGTTTTTGCACCTTAGCCTGAGTCTTTCGTACCCCTAGTTGGCCTCCTATAGGTAGTTCATGTGCTACCAGTAACACTACTCTTGTCTGTATGCTACTGGCAACGCAATCTGGTGCACTTTGGCCCATGTCTCTTCTGCACTAACCTGCCCTGGTCTCCATTTCTGACTTAGGATTTTATCTTTAAGATAATAACCCTCCGGAATATTCTCTGCCTCCTTTTCAGAGTACGCAACTATAGATATCTTTTATCGTCTTCTCTTGCAAGTCTCTTAGTCTTTCAGGGGTAAACACTTCTGTCTGACCCTCTGTCTGTTCAGGTGTTTTCTGCACTATTACATCAAACAGGGTGTCCGCTAACTGAACTTCAACTCCTTCATCTTTCTCTTTACTTTTCGCTTTGTGATGTGACTTATGATGGTGCAATCTGGTTACCACACACTCTGGGAAATACCAGGATATTTCTGTTTTAACTCCTCAGTTTCTTCGTCTTCCTTGGGCTTCTCTACAACAAGGGATGTCTCTCCCACCTTGGATCCTGCCAAATCATTCCCAAGAACAAACTGAATTTGTTCTCTGATACTGACACTCTGTCAATCATTCCCACTGTAACTTTCCCAGTCTTGAGTTGGCACTCCAACCTTATCTTACATAGGGCAATGCTACATTTATGTCCATCTATCCCACAAATTACCACACTCTCGGGTAACACATTAGAAAGAGTCCATATTCGCTCATCCCTTACTATCAGCGATTGGTTAGATCCTGTATCTCTCAAAATTATAACTCTTGTCCTTCTCTCCCTGCTCTTTCTGGGTAAACTTTACCACAGAGGCGAATTCTTTGTAGAGATCAGGTACTGACTCCATACCCAGCCCCTGCCTTGGCTGTGCACTCTCTCTGCAGCTCCTTGGCTCTTCTTGGGGTCTCCTTTACTACTTTCACTAATGCCACTGGCTTAGCTTCTTTTACCATATCTTTTCCCACAGTGCCTTTCTTTAACCTCCAGCATTGTGACTTTACGTGTCCCACTTTACCACAGTGGAAACACCGGAGGGCTTTCACCTCCTTTCTACCCTCTTGGGCTTCTTTTATTTTCATTCTGTGGTAAATTCTTACCAGTGGTCTCTACTCTTGGTTTTGTAGGGTAGGATCTCCCCTTCTCCCAACTTCTAACCCTCACAGAACAAAACTCTGGGTGGAAGGTTGTCTTATACACTAACATGTACTTATCTGCTAATTCTGCTGCCCTTCTCACTTGCTGAACTTTCTGTTCCTTCACGTGAATTCTTACCATCTCTGGAAATGAGTTTTTAAACTCCTCCAGGAGAATAATCTCTCTTACAGCCTCCAAATTCTTATCTATTTTCAAAGCATGTACCCATCGATCAAAATGACTATGTTTAATTCTTTAGAACTCAATATAACTCTGACCTGATTCCTTTTTTGTGTTTCTGAACCGCTGTCTATAAGCTTCTGGTACCAAATCATAAGCACATAAAATAGCCTGTTTAACCTTTTCATAATCTCTGACAGTGCAGCAAATCCCTCACTAGCTTTGCCGACCAGTTTAGTCTGAACCAGCATTACACATAAATCATAGGACCATTCCATCTGCTTAGCCAATTTTTCAAATTGAATAAAGAAGGCTTCAACATCTTTCTCATCAAAATGTGGAGAGTTTTGACACATCTATATATATATATTATATATATATATACACACATATATATATATATACATATATATCGCTACCTTCTCTTTCAATTTTCATCCTGTTAACTTTGCTAAGTCGCAACTTCTCAAGTTCAAATTCTCTCCCTTTTTGGCTCTCCCTTTCTTCTCAGCTAAGAACCTTCTTTCTCTCTTTTTCCTTTCTCTTTTTTTACTCTTTCTCTCTCTTTGCTCTCTTTCTATTCTTCTCTCTCTCTCCCTTTGTTTTTCTTCTAACTCCATTTTCCTCAATTGCAACTTAGGTTTTTCTACCTCTACTGCAGTTGTCTGTTTCTCTGATACACCTAAGTATTTGAGGAATTCCCTTACAACTTCAGCTTTACTTTTGTCCTTAGTTAAACCCAAACCAAACTTATTTGCTAATTCTAAAAGTATGGCCTTTTTCTTTCCTTCTAAACTTTCCTGGCAAATTTGAGAATCATCTTCAAGTCTCAGAACCTCTTTAGCAATTTTAAGAGCCATTTCTCTCACTTTTAAATTAATCAACCACAAGTCACCGAAATTAAACAAATTGTCTCACCAATATTTTACCTAAAGATCTAAGACACTAACCTGCAAGTGTTTAAATCTGCTGGGATTTTTTGTAGCCCCAAGTCTGTCTAAACCAGTTCAAATCCTGTATGAGCCCCCAAACTGTTATGACATGGGGTAAACCCTCCTGCTTAATTTAAAACCAGCAATACAGAAAAGATATATCCCATGCAGTAATCTGTAAAAATATGAGTGTCCAAGAACTATTTAGGGTAAAAATGAACAACTTATTTCTTAATTAACTAACAACTATTTACACATCCTTACTCAAAGCCATCTTTTACCTTCCCTATATAATACTAGTCTGATAAAACTCCCAATTACGAGTTACAAAACAAAACATCTGATCTTAAAAGCAGTTTTCCTCTCAACTTTCATTTTTCCCTGGTTTTATATCCCCAAAGCATCGGATTGTGTCATTGGCTTTTAAGATTGTCAAGATACTAAATTCAAACTGGATTGGAGTTTGGTATTTTTTGGGGTATTATTTAAACTGATTGTCCTAATTCGAATCTGTTTTGTCATTTTCAGACAACCAGCTGATCAAGTTGTTCCACCAAATGTTACTTTTTTTCAGAACACTTGGTTCTGTCAGGTAGTTCTTTTGCTTTTAATTCTCTTAAAGATACAGTACACCCACATCTTCATAACAATATAATTAAGCAGAGTCAGCAAAGTTTCGTGAAGGGAAATAATGTCTGGCAAACTTAGAATTTTTGCAGGAGGTAATAATTCCAATAAGTAAAGGGGATACCAATAAATGTAATATATTTGGACTTCCAAAAAGATGTCTGTGAAGTTATCACATGTAAGGCTACATTGAAACGTACAATATTCTTAGGAGACTTGACAGGTTAGAAGCCAAAAGATTATTTCCCCTTATGAGAGAGACTAGAACTGGGGGCTGGGGACCATAATCTATAAGTAAGAGGTTGTCTATTTAACCCAATAATGAGGAGAAATTTCTTCTCTGAAAGATGCTGAATCTGTGAAAATTCTGTACCACAAAGAACTGTAAGGCTGAATTGTTAACTATATACAAGGCTGAGATAGACAGATGTTTTTAATCACATAGAGTATCAAAGGTTATGGGGAAAAGGTGGGAAAGTGGAGTTGAGGAGTATCTGATCTGCCACAATGTCATTGAATGTCAGAACAGATTCAATGGGCCAAGTTATTTACTTCTGATTTTAATTATAGTCAGTGACTCCATGTCAAGGCACAGACAGATGTCTGTTATTCGTTTAAATTTGTTAACAGATTGTTATAATTTTAAGTCTCAGTTTGAACTTAGATTTATCTTTTCCTTGTTACAATAGGAGATGATTTGCTCAGTTGGTTAACAAGTAATGTGAGGCATAAAGTAATTCAAGCATGTGTTCAATTCCTCCTCCAGCAGCTATAGACTTGGACCTGTCTCTTTGCCCTTCTCCTATGAGTTGAAGGCAATGGTAAGTCATCACTGAGTAAAATAAAATGAAGTATAGTCAATAATGAACCAAGGAACTGATGTAAGGTAGTACATCAGGAGAATATAATTTATTTTCTCACAAGGATATAATAGAGACATGGTAACAAGTTGTTGCATGACTGAAGTATTCCTCATGTTTTCTGTGTTAAATGATAAAACTCTGCAGTTGCGAGAAAATATAAAGAATGCTAAACACACAGCAGTTCAGGCAGTATTCCATTTAATTGCAGGGTAAGTGTAGGATGGGGCAGAATATCTGTCTCAGATATGTGTTGGTAATGGAAATCATTTTCAGGTACAATTCTGAAGCAAAAATGCTATGAAAATCAGCCTTCCCTGCCTGCTTCTGTGTTCCAACTTGTGTTGTGTTTAAATAGCTGTACAATTTATTTCAAAAATATACTTTTATTAATAAAATCATCTATAAGTATATACAAATTTCTTAAATCAGTACTTTTTGCAGAAAAAAAGCAAAACATAGGAATGTTGACATTTATCAGAGTTTCTCTCCAGTTGCAAGAAAAAAAGGCATTTTCTACCTCTGTAGAAAACTATTTCCATTTCTTTGGAGACACCAAGAGACAATCGAACAGACCCTTGTTACACTTTGGCAGAAAGACGTTCCACAACAGTCTTTCCCCACTGTGCCTTAGAGGTTAGAGCTCATGGAATACAGGGAGAACTAGCCATTGAATACAGAACTGGCTTGAAGGTAGAAGTCAGAGGGTGGTGGTGTAGGGTTGCTTTTCAGACTGGAGGCCTGTGTCCAGTGGTGTGCCACAAGGATTGGTGCTGAGGGGCACTACCTTTTGTCATTTATATAAACGGTTTGGGTGTGAACATAGGAGGTATTCAAAGTTTGTGCGAAGATTTGTAGCTCGGGTGCCCGTTGTTGTGGTTCTGTTCGCCGAGCTGGAATTTTTTGTTGCAAACGTTTCATCCCCTGGCTAGGCGACATCATCAGTGCTTGGGAGCCTCCTGCAAAGCGCTTCTTTGATGTTTCCTCCAGTGTTTATAGTGGTCTGTCCCTGCCGCTTCCGGTTGTCAGTTTCAGCTGTCCGCTGTAGTGGTTGGTATATTGGGTCCAGGTCGATGTGTTTGTTGATGGAGTTTGTGGATGAATGCCATGCCTCTAGGAATTCCCTGGCTGTTCTCTGTCTGGCTTGCCCTATGATAGTAGTGTTGTCCCAGTCGAATTCATGTTGCTTGTTGTCTGCGTGTAAAGGAGCCACTCCCTCCTTTACCTAAGTGCCTGTTGCGTTCCAAGTCTGAAACATGCCCACACTCCAGATTAACTTCCTGTTCACTCTTGCGCAAAGCTCTAAAGGAACGGGTTGCCCCTGTCGTCATAATGCCTCGACTTCGCGCGCATTGTTTGGTGCAAGCGGCGGAAACGTTTGTTCCGATTGGCCGGGATCGCGATGGTGATTGACCAATGGTGTTCGGTGGTGGGTGAGAGCGCGAAGTGGGTTGTGTAGTTGATGACGGAGGAGGTGAATGTTCTGGAAAGTTGGAGTATCTGAAGAATTCTGATTTTATCATTTGGTAGTAGAATAGTTTCTTCATGTTTTGGAAACGGAGTTAATTTTCTCAGTATATTTAAAGCCGGTAAAAGTCTGTCGGGTGGATGCTTCTGTTCACGAGTACGTTTGTCCGTTCTTAGCCAAGTATTAAAATTGCCCGAAAGGCCCTTCATACGAGGAGGTTATTAAACGCTACTTAATTATTGGAACTAACCGCATAAGATTAGGGAAAGGAAAAAAAGACGGAGATTTTAAGGAAAGAAAGGAAATACGGGAAGGAATTCCAGAGTTTAGGGCCCAAGCTGTCAATGGTGGCGATTAAAATCTCTCGGCAGCAGAAGAGAAAATTCTGGGAGTGCAAATAATGGAGATGGTCACAGAAAAACATATTGGTTAGCTGGAAATTACTGAAGGTCATTGAGTGACGGGCAAACAGAATTTGTGTTGTGGGTAATGATAGTTGGCGTCATGCGTTTCTCCAGTGCGAAAGGTGGGAGACTGACCAGAATGCTTTGGAATATCAAGTTTGGTCCTCCAGAAGCTGTGCTTTAACATATCGCTGAGAGAAGAACAGAAATTGCTGGTGAAACTCAGCAGGTTTGGCAGCATCTGCAGAGAAAACAGAGTTAAAGCTTTGAGTCTGGTGACTTCTTCAGAACTCATCTGAATACTTTTTGAGAGACTTGTCATTAAACACACAATAGAGATATCCCCTATGTTTGCTGGAAAAGGATAACCCTGCCTTTTCAAATATAACTAAATTTTAAAGTTTTGTCAAATCCTTAATTATTGCCCCTGAAGAGAGAGTGAGAAAAGAGAAATCTGAGGCTAGTACAGTTGGGAAAAGGAGTAAGGCAGGAAATGAGGTAATAGTGATAAACTGTACTTAATGTTCAGTGCAAGAGGCTTGATAAGGCAGATGAACTTGACATAGTTGGGAACTTGGGAATGTGTTATCATATGTATTACAGAAATGTGGCTCAAGGATGGACAGGACTGGCAACTTCATGTTCCAGAGTTTGAATGCAATGGGAAGGATAGTAAGGAGGTGCAGCGGCATTTTTGGTTAGGGATAACGTTATAGCTGTACTTAGAGGATATTCCGGGTAGTATGTCCAGTGAAGCGACTTGGGTGGAACTGAGAATTAAGAAAAAAATGATCACCTTACTGGGATTGTACTATAGACTTCCCAATAGTCAGCAGGGAATTGAGAAGCAATTTGTAAGTAGATCTCACTTATCTGGAAGAATAATAAGATTGACGTGATCTGAAAATTTTACCTTTCCAAGCATACATTGGCACTGCCATAGTGTCAAAAGCTTGAATGGAGAGGAATTGAAATGTGTACAATAAAATTTTTCAATATTCTGTATGTGGATGTACTTGCTAGAGAAGGAGCAAAGCTTGACCCTCTCTTGGGAAATAAGACTGGGCAAGTGACTGAGGTGTCAGTGGTGTCACTGATCATAACTTAGTTTCAAAATGGTTATGGAAAAGGATAGGCCTAATCTATAAGTTCTAAATTGGAGGAAGGCCAATTTTGACAGTAACAAAAACAGAAGTTGCTGGTAAAGCTCAGCAGGTCTGGCAGCATCTATGAAGAGAAATTGGAGTTAACATTTCGGGACCAGTGACTGTTTCTTAGGATGTAGTTCTGAGGAAGGGTTGTCGGACTAGAAATGTAACTCTGATTTCTCTTCACAGATAGTGCCAGACCTGCTGAGCTTTACCAGCAACTTCTGTTTTTGTTTCTGATTTACAGCATCTGAATTTCTTTCGGTTTCAATTTTGATGGTATTCGGCAAGAACTTTCAAAAGTTGATTGGGGGCAGCTATTTGCATGTAAAGGAATGGCTCGTAAATGGGAGGCCTTCAAAAAATAGGACCACCAGAGTCCGGAGACAGCATGTTCCTGTTAGTGTGAGGGCAAGGCCAATAGATGTTGGCAGTGTTGTTTGACTAGAAAAATTGAGACTCTGGTCAAGAAATAGAAGGAGGTATATGTCAGGTATAGACAGCTGGAATTGAGTGAATCCTAAGAAGCTTATAAGGGCAATAAGAGTATACTTGAGGAAAAAGGAGGGTAGAAAGAGGACATAGCTTGGGCAATAAGGTGAAGGAGAAGCGAAAGAAATTCTACAAACACATTAAGGACAAAAGAGTAACTAGGGGGAGAATAGGGGCCCTTAAAGATCAACAAGGCCACTTGTGTGGGACTGCAGGAGGTGGGCAAGATACTAAGTGAGTGTTTCACATCACTGTTTACTGTGGAGAAGAATATGGAAACTAGAGAACCCAAATAAATATTGATATCTTGAAAAATAATATATTACAGAGGAGATGCTGGCCATCTTAAAAAAAAACATAAAGGTGGATAAATCCCAGTTACCTGATCAGGTGTAGCCCAGAACTTTGTGGGAAGCTAGGGAAGTGATTGCTGAGCTCCTTGACTGAGAAATTTGTATGATTGATTGCCATGGATGAGGTGCCAGAAGACTGGAGGTTGGCTAACATGGTGCTATTATTGATGAAAAGTATTAAGGAGAAGCTAGGTTTACTATAGACCAGTGATCTTTATATCGGTGGTGGGTAAGTTTTTGGAGGAGATTCTGAGGCACAGGGTTTACATGTATTTGGAAAAGCAAGGACTGCTCTGGGATAATCAACATGGCTTTGTGTGTGGGAAATCATGTTTCACTAACTTATTTGAGTTTTTTTTGAAGAAGTGACTAGATTGATCAAGGCTGAGCGGTGGGCATTGTGTATACAAACTTCAGCAAGGCATTAAACAAGGTTCTGCATGGTGGATTGACTTCCACATGATCTAAACTTGCTAAGCAGAGATAGCTAGCCATTTGGATACAAAATTGGCTCAAAGGTAGAAGACAAAGGGTGATGGTGGAGAGTTGCCTTTTGGACTGAAGGCCTGTGACCAGTGGTGTGCTGCAAGGATGGATTTTGTCTGATGCTTTTCTCCAATTTGGATGTGAATGTAGGAGGTACAGTTGCTAAGTCTGCAGGTGTCACCAAAATTTATGGTGTGGAGGACAGTGAAGAAGTTTACCTTTAAGTACAATGGCAGTTTGATCAGACGGGCAAATAGACTGAGGAGTGGTGGATGGAGTTTAATTTTGATAACTGTGAAGTACTGCATTTTAGAAATCAGGGCAGGACTTAGACACTTAATGGTAAGGTCCTGAGGAGTGTTGCCAAACAAAGAGATGTTGGGGGGTGTGGGTTCATAGTTCTTGGACAGGGTAGTGAAGAATGCACTTGGTATGCTTGTCTTTGTTGAGTAAATGTTGTGGCTGCACAGAACATTGGTTAGGCCACTTTTGGATATTGTGTTCAATTCTGGTCTCCCTACTATAGAAAAAATGTTGTGAAACTGGAAAGGGTTCAGAAAAGATTTACAAGGAAGTTGCCAGAGTTGGACAGTTTGAGCTATAGGGAGAAGCTGAATAGGTTGGGGCAACTTTCCTGGAGCATTGGAGGCTGAGGGGTGACCTTTATCGAGGTTTGTAAAATCATGAGGGCATGGGTAGGGTTAAAAGCCAGGTCTTTTTCCTAGGCTGCCTGACCCTAAAACTAGAGGGCATTGGTTTAAGGTGAGAAGAGAAAGGTTTAAAAAGGACCTGAAGGGCAAAGCTTTAACAGAAAAGGATTGTTTGTGTAAGGAATGAGCTGCAAGGGGAAATGGTGGAAGTGAGTACATTAACAATATATAAAAGGTATCTGGATGGGATCAGGTAGTTCTTCTATAATGCGATGGTTGCGTTATTGTGCAAACCTGTATTATAGAGAAATCGTGCTTTAGAAGAGTTGGCGATGTAATCGTTTTAAAAGTTTACACTTTAGGAACAGTGTCCCCAATTCCCCAGTGTATTTGTGTTAACAAAGTGCATGTTATAACAGAATCACCTGTATATGATTAGGAAGGCTTTAGAGAGTTATAGGCCAAATGCTGGCAAATGAGACCAAGTGAGATTGGGATGGATGGTCAATGTGGACAAGTTGAACCGAAGGGTCTGTAAGGCGTGAGTTTCAGAAATGCATTTTCCATGCTACATTAATGCATCTTTGATGCAGAGAGTGTGTTTAAGATGATGGATGGGGTGTGGATGAGAGGGACTGCGTTGTCCCAGTTGGTGTCAAGCTTGTCCGGTTTGTTGGAACTGTATTCAACCATGCAAGTAGAATGTGCTTCATTGTACTCCTGATGTGTGTCTTGTGGACAGACCTTAAGGAATCAGGACTTGAGTTACTCACTGCCGGATTTCCAACTTTTGACTTACTACTATCCTACTTCAGTTTCTGCTCAGTGGTAACCCACCCAGGATGTTGTTGATGGAAAAATGGTGATGGTAATGCTATTGATTATGAACAGGATTTTTTTAGTGTCTGAGGAATTATGAATGATACTGAACATTGCACAATCATCGGCAAACATTCCCATTGTTCTTAAGTCCTGTGTTGTGGGTGTTACCGACTGGGCAGCATTTATTGCTCATCCCTTGTCGTCTTTGAGAAGATAGTCACGAACTGCTTTCTTAAACCATTGCAATCCATTTTGTGTAGGTACACCTGCAGTGCTATTAGAAAGACGTGTTTCAAAATCTTGGAACTAACACTGAAGCAATGGAGGTATATGGATGTAGGTTTGCTTGCTGAGGTGGAAAGTTCATTTTCAGACGTTTCGTCATCCTACTAGGTAACATCTTCAGTGGGCCTCCGGGCAAAGTACTGTTGATAATTCCTGCTTTCTATTTATATGTTTGGGATTCTTTGGGTTGGTGATGTCATTTCCTGTTCTTTTTCTCAGTGGGTGGTAAATGGGGTCTAACTCGATGTGTTTGTTGATATGCCACGCTTCTAGGAATTCTTGTGTGTGTCTTTGTTTGGCTTGTCCGAGATGGATGTGTTGTCCCAGTTGAAGTGGTGCCCTTCCTCATCTGTACGTAAGGATACTAATGAGAGACGGTCGTGTCGGTTTGTGGCTCGTTGATGTTCATGTATCCTGGTGGCTAGTTTTGTGCCTGTTTGTCCAATGTAGTGTTTGTTACAGTTCTTGCATGGTATTTTGTAAATAACATTAGTTTTGCTTGTTGTCTGTATAGGGTCTTTCAGGTTCATTAGCTACTGTTTTAGTGTGTTGGTGGATTTGTGGGCTACCAAGTTGCCAGGGTGTCTGAGTAGTCTGGCAGTCATTTCCGAGATGTCTTTGATGTAGGGAAGAGTGATAGGGTTTTTGGATGTGTTTTGTCTGCTTGTTTGAATTTGTTGCTGAGAAATCTGTGGAATGTGTTCATTGGGTACCCTAGCCACTCTCCCCTACATCAAAGACATCTAAGAAATGACTGCCAGACTACTCAGACCCTTTGGCATCATGGCAGCCCACAAACCCACCAACACATGAAAACAGCAGCTAATGAAACTGAAAGACCGTATACAGACAACAAGCAAACCCAATCATTTCACAAAGTACTATGCAAGGACTATAACAAACACTACATTGGACAAACGGGCACAAAACTAGCCACCAGGATACATGAACATCAACTAGCCACAAAACGACATGACCCTCTCTCATTAGTATCCTTACATACAGATGAGGAAGGACACCACTTCGACTGGGACAACACATCCATTCTAAGACAAGCCAAACAGACACACATGAGAATTCCTAGAAGCATGGCATTTCAACCGGAACTCTATCAACAAACACGTTGAGTTGGACCCCACCACCACCCCCTGAGAAAAAGAACAGGAAATTACATCACTAACCAAAAGAAACCCAAACATATAAATAGAACGCAGGAATTATCAACAGTGCTATGCCCTGAGGCCCACTGAAGATGTTACCTAGTAGGGTGACAAAACATCTGGAAATGAACTTTACAGCTCAGCGAGCAAATCTACATCCAGAACCTCCACAAATCTTCTCAAAACTCGATAATGGAGGTATATTTTCAAATCTGGATGATAAGTGGGAAATATGTTTGTGATGGAGAGGAAGACATGGAAATAGCTGAAAATGGTTGGGCTTAGGACACTACTTCGGGGAACTCTGAGTGAAGTCTTGGGACTAAGATGATTGACCACCAACAAACAAATACGCTATCTTACTTTATACTAGGTATGACTTCTGGCAGTGGAGTACATCTTCCCTGGTTTCCATTGATTTCAGACTTTCTGATGAAGGAACAGCAATATACTTCCAAGTCAGGGTGGTTTACAATTTGGAGAAGGGTTTGGGAGATGGTAATGTTTGCATGTATCTGCTGCCTTTGCCTTCTAAGTGGTAAAGGTTGTGGGGTTTGAGAGATGAATTTAAAACCTTGGTAAGCTACTGAATTGCATCTTGTAGATGGTACGTACTTATCCAGGCAAGTAAGTAGTATTCCATCACAAGCCTGATTTGTGTCATCTAAGTGGTGAAAGGCTAGGGGCAGAGGTCAAGAGGCAAGTCATTTGCTCCAGAGGACACAGCCCTGAACCAGTACTTGTTGCTGTACTGATTATTGTTTCTATAATGTTTTCCCTACTGTCTTCACTGTATTTATAGTGAGCAGTTCCTGATTTTGATCTCGCCTTATTTTTGCTTCTATTTTCCCATTCCTCCTGAGCCGTACTCACCAGAAGCTAATCACCTTATCCGTTTAGTAATCCTACTAGGGCTTTTTAGCTCTTATGCATAGCTCTGTTCCCAAGTTAAATTGTTGAAATTAGTTTTTCCCCATCTGATCCAGCTTTGATCTTATTCAGTCGACATTAAGCTCATCTCCACACAATTCATAACTTACTTGCTTAAATCCGTCATGGCAACTTATTTTACTTTTCACAAATGTCATTATTTTCTTGCTCATGTTGGCTTCACATTTCAATGCTGTAGTGCCCACAGCGGGGGAAAAAAAACTTAGATTTAACCCATCCTGCCAACAACTCCCAAATTCTTGATTTGTCCTTTATCTTAAAACATTCCAATTATCTCAATTCAAATATGCTGTTGCTTTTCCTAGCATACCTTAATTGTCCCTTCAATTCAGCTTTAATATTACTCCAAGATTGAGGTCACCTGGACCAGCCTGTGAAATTATATTTAAAGCGTGCTGCTGTTCTTCGTCTTCCATGCCTACCTATTTTTCCTGTAAATCCTACCTCTGGCCTTTTTTATGGTTTTATTCAATGCAGTGCAAGTAAAATTTGCTAAGTGGTAGTTACTGGATTAGTCTTAACAAAATCTTTGTAACTTTAGAATATAAACTAGAGGAACCTGTCTGTGTTTGCTGTTTACCATCTTTGTGGTGAGTTCATATTTGGAGGTTACTTCTGTAACTTAAAAATGATTCTGAAAATTTAAAAATAATTTTGTTTTCACAGGAATATCTGAATTTAAAATGGGTTCCATTTCACTGAACTACCAAGAATAATGTTCTATTGCATCACTGAGTTAGATGTTAGAGCAGAATTCAAGGAATGCCATGTATGATTTTGCAGTCTCCTGTCGAGAAGGTAGGGAACATAAAACCTTATGACTATACTAAAATTGTTTGTGATGTTTTTAAAAGTGGCAACTAAATGACATAGTGAAATGTTATATGCATGTCACAAGCAATCTGTTCTCTCTATACCTTAACCATGCTTGTTTTAAATAAGGTACTTGCAAGGTATATTGCATTTGAGTACCCCATTATTGTTTTAAAACTTTTTGTCCCTCATTACAGATTTGGGACCATTATGTCAAAATTGGTTTGAGGAACTTAGTTTGTCGGCAGCTTCTAACCACCTTAAACAACCTAGAAATGACACTCATAGCTTTATTTCAAGTTATTTCAAAACACCGTGGCAGAAGCAGACTCTGCACAGCCAGCTGGATTGTACTCCTTCAATTTTCAGTGGTCTAACTTTAATAACTCCGTCAGTATCCATGACAGAAAAAGGGACAGAAGAAACTTGGTTGAAAGGGGGTAAGTAAACAAACTCTGGAAAGAAAAAAAAAATCCAAGCTCGTAATCATGCTTCGTATTCTGAGGATTCATGATTTGGGGCTATATCTTTTAAGTTTTGCATTTTCCAGTGCACCATAACTTAGGATGAGGTGCTAAATTGCAAATGGTTGGAACCAATACTTGGGTGCTGGTATCCATTTTGGCAGCAAGAAAGAAACATATTATCGAAATAGGGGGATTACAGAGCTCTGAGATGTAGACAGCTCTGGATGGCCTCATGTATAAATGATAAAAGTCTAGTATGTAGGTACAGAAAGCAATTAGAAAATCAAGTAGAATGCTATCACTTATTTTGAGAGAATTAAATACAAAAGTGGGGATACCATGCTTCAGTTGTACAAGGTAGAGTTCCAGCCTGCGTGATTGCTCAGTTAGGTCCCATCCCGTATACAATGACTGGGAGGTTAAAAGTGGCTAGGCAGTTGTCAGCATTCCATTGGAGATCTACATCAGCCATTAGTGCCTTGGAGCTCATTCCAAAGTTTTGGCTGGCATAAGATGAGGGAAATACATCTTGAGGATGGTGAGATGGACGCCATCAGAACCTGACATCATCTTGAAATATGTTTAACTGTTACACAGGGTTACCAATTTCTAAATGTCGAATTTATGAAAGCTCATACTTGGAACTAGACTCCATGCAGGGAGGTGTAGGTTTAAAGATCCACCATACAAAAATTTCCTGTGTTTACAAAAAGGATGATTTACGTTGTCCTGCATTGTGTTTGGACTTAGTGTCATAGAGATGTACAGCACGGAAACAGACCCCTTCAGTCCATCTCATCCATGCCAACCAGATATCCCAACCTAAACTAATCCCATTTGCCAGCACTTAGTCTATATCCCTCAACCCTTCCTATCCATATATCCATCCAGGTGCCTTTTAAATATTGCAATTGTACTAGCCTCCACCACTTCCCCTGACAGCACATTCCATTCACGCACCCACCCTTTACCTTTCCCCTCTGACCCTAAACCTATGCCCTCTAGTTCTAGACTCTCTTACCTCAGGGAAAAGATCTTGTCTATTTATTCTATCCATGCCCCTCATGATTTTATAAACCTCTATAATGTCACCCCTCAGCCTTTGACACTCCAGGGAAAACAGCCCCAGCCTATTCAGCCTTTCCCTGTTGCTCAAATCCTCCAACCCTGGCAACATCCTTCTAAACCTTGTCTGAACCCTTTCAAGTTTAACAATATCCTTCCAATAGGAGGAAGACCAGAAGACCACTTATTCCAAAAGTGGCCTAACCAAAGTCCTGTACAGCCACAATGTGACCTCCCAACTCCTATACTAATTGATTCTGGGAACAAACTCCTTTGGTATCCTGGGGACTACTTGTACTTAACAACTTTCCCTATTGAACATACTAAGGCCCATTATTCATTGGTGCAATAAAGATGTTCAAAAATGAAGATAATGTTTTTCATTTAAAGTATAAGTTGTGATTAATTAGTCTTACCTGCCCTTATTTTTAAATAACATTATTGCACAGTACTATATTTTTAGCAAAAAAGTTGTCTATCCCATTTCCTGTCGTCCTCTGTAGGAAAATAGTCTTTTTAGCACCTTTTACCTAATAGCTGAGATATTGTATTTCAATGGGAGTCATTTAACTTAGTTGGCTTGCGATACAGAGTGATGCCAACAGCGTGGGTTCAGTTCTTGCACTGGCTGAGACTACCATAAAGGACTCCTCTTCTCAACCTCTCCCCTTGCCTGAGGTGTGGTGATCTTCAGGTTAACCTATCAACAGTCATCTGTTTCTGAGAGAGCAGTCCTGTGTTCTGGTAGGATGAAGGCGACTTTACATTTTAATAATTAAATGTTGAAGTTAGCCTGAATCTAGTCAGTTTGGTCCACTAATATGCTGCAATCATGTGATGTTATAATGATAACATACAGTAAGGCTAAAAGTGTTAATCTCAATTCTAATGTGATTATGAATAAAATGACTTTGCAGTCATGTAACAATAGTGTTGGTATGGGTTGCATTTAATAGGTAACAGTTATTCCTCTGTGAAGCAAAGAATTAAAACGCTGTACAAGACAAATGGGAATGAAAACTCGAATCCAGCCTCTGAGGTCTCTTTAATAAAGAGGTATGCTCGATTCTTCTCTTTAGTGCTGGCCATTCTGGGCTAACTTTTCTTCCTGGAAACGGTAACTTCAGAAATGCATTTCAGTTGCTAATATGGTTGCACCCTATTTCAAAAGTTCTGCTCTTTATTAATATGATTGTGGATAGTTCTTCACATTATTCTGTTCATCTGTTGGGAGGTTAATTTGTTGGGAAGGAAGAGGAAACCGACCTCTTCAATTTTTAATATTCTGTAGCTGAGGATTTCTCATCTATAGACTGTACCTTGGTAACATCAGCCAAAGGTACTGTTTTTATGTATATGCTAATAACACCAACTCATTAACACCTTTCTGATCTCCTCCTTTTTGTTGTTAAGTTGTCGGTCTATTTAACCAACACTGAGGACTGAATAAGCAAAAACATCTTGCAATTCAATATTAGGCAAGCTGAAGGCATTGTTTTTGGTCACTACTCCGAGTTATGTTCCTAAGGTAGTGACTCCATCCCCTCTCCCTTAGTTGGAGATTTAAGCTTATCACATTATTGTACCATCCTCAACAACACCTTTTACCACCACTTTAACAAGATCTAAATATTCTCCCAACTTGTTGATCTGCCCTTGAAACCTTCAGTCATAATTCAATCTTGTAGTTAGCTTGAATCCAGTCAATTTAGTCTACTAATAAACCGCAGCCATGTATCTGTAATGTTATCTTAATACTAACATACAGCAAGGCTAGCAAAGAGCTCTTAGGAACTCCTGGCTGGTTTCCCACATTGTAACCTATGTAAAGTTGAGGTTGTACACGACTCCTCTTTATATCTTAACTTGTAGCAAATCCAGTTTCCCCCATCAGCTTTATGTTCGCTGACCTATGTTGCTTCCTGTTTGAGTAACAAACTGTTTTTAATGTTCTAATCCTTCATTTCAGATTTCTCCATGATCTTAATCCTCCCTATGTTTGACATCCTCTCCAACCCTAAAACCCTCAGAATTATTCAATCCTCTAATTTATGGCCTTTTGCGCACCCCAATTGTAATTGCTTCACCATTGCTGGCAGTAGATTAGATTAGATTAGATTACATTACCTTTAGCTAACTTGATACCAAGCTCTTGAATATCCTTCTGAACCTGTCCATCATTCTACTTCTCTTTTCCGTCCTACAACACTTCTTAAAATCTTTCTTTTTGACCTGACCATTTCCTTGTGTAAAGTTTGTATTTTATGATTCTGTATAGCTTTACGTTAAGGCACTATACAAACATTTGATGATTTACCAGCTAAAATTCCATTAAGGGGGAACTATACCCCTCTTGGACTGAAGGAAGTAAGTCTGCAACTGGGATTATAGCAGTGAAAATACATTAACTTGGCTGTGGAAGTCCCCTTCAGTAACCTCAATGCACCTGGGAGGAATGTGAATAACCCTGAGGATTGTGGAATTTTATAAGGAACATAAGAGAATTCCAAGGATGTCAAACTGAGGATGAGAATTTTAACTTTATTTAACTAAACATTTTGTACTTGTTATCTTTTAAATGAAATATATCTGGCATGTCATATTATAGCCTCTCTGTCAACAAGGTTATCTTCCAAGTATCATGCACCTCCCAAATGGTTTTAATTTCTTTTTGAAAATTGTGTGGTATGTAATTTGGACATGGTGGAAGAGCTGTGGTACTTCTCCATTGAATATGGGGAATCTCGTTTTTGTTGAGATGTTTGTACCTTTCTGCTTGAATGGAGTTTTATTTCTTTTAATCTCCTGGTTAAACATTCTGTTCCTGTACTTCTCTTTCAGCCAGTAACTTCTCTACTAGTGTCTAAGAGGCGATTCAACTGAATTCGAAACATTTTGGAAAAATAGTATCTTTGTAAGAGGAAATAGAACAATAAACCAAATGAATAGATAAAATAATAACAAAACAAATTATTTTTAAAACGTTAAAGGGATTAAGGCACAGTCACTTCTACTTGATATTGAATCCAACTCAATCTGATGGAATGGAAGTTCCACTGTTTGGACTTTGTAAGAGGTCTATTTAAAACAAATCGAAGTTCAATTAAAAGCATGATATAGAGGTACCAGTATTCAACTGGGTTGGACAAGGTCAAAAATCTCACAACATCAGGTTATAAGCCAATGGGTATATTTGAGAACACTAGCTTTCACAGCTTCATCAGGACACAGAATTTATAAGGAAATGGTCAAAGGATCATACGATTTATGTGAACGAATTGAACACATCTAAGATGGCTCTTAAATCTTAATCAGTTAGAATGGAAGTGCAGAATTTGATTGATCAATATGCAAATCCCAGATGCGTGCACACTCTCATATGCATAGCCTCCCTCACACTTGCACACACTGTCTCTCAAACACGCCCACACACGCTTTCTTTCGCTCTTGCTCGCACACTCTTTCTCTCCGTGGTGTTGTGATTTTTTTGACCTTGTCCAAATAAAAGCAGTTCCATATTGATAGTCCACAGTACCATATTTTGTACATCAGTGGAAGTAACATTTAGTTGTTGGAAATTTAGTTCTGTTGGTCAAAACACCTATATTCAGTCAGAATTCTGTTGGTTAACTGGAACAGTTTACTAATATTACTACTTTTCCAATGGCTACAGGAAAGCCGCAGTGCAGTGGTATAGGTATTTGAGACTCCATTCATTGGGTTGAATGCATAGAGTCTTGCCCGTTAAGAGGGATGGAATTCAACCTATAAAATACTTCAGGCGTGTTTATCAGTGTTCAACTTTTAGGAAGGAAATATTCATGAGCAAAGAACAAAGAAAACTTACAACCCAGGAACAGGCCCTTCATCTCTCCAAGCCTGAGCCGATCCAGTTTCTCTGTACCCTCTCCAAAGTGTCCACATCCTTTTAGTAATGTGGTGAGCAGAACTGTTCACAGTATTCTAAATGCAACTGAACCAAAGTCTTGTACAATTTTAACATAACTTGCCAGCTGTTATACTCAATACCCTGTCTGATGAAGATAAGCATACCATATGCTGCCTTGACCACTCTATCCACTTGAGCAGCCACCTTCAGGGTACAATGGACCTGAGCTCCCAGATCTCTCTGCTCATCAACTTTTCCCAAGACTCTTATATTTACAATATAGTTTGCTCTAGAATTAGACTCCCAAAATGCATCACCTTGCATTTGCCTGGATGGAACTCCATCTGCCACTTCTCCGCCCAGCTCTGCAGTCTGTCTATATTCTCCAGTATTCTTTGACAGTCCCCTATGCTTTATGCTACTCCACAAATCTTCGTATCATCTGCAAATCTGATCAGACCACCAATGCCCTCTTCCAGATCATTTATGTATATCACAAACAACAGTGGCCCCAGCACCGATCCCTGTGGAACACCACTGGTCACCTTTCTCCACTTCAAGAAACACCCTTCAACTACTACTCTGTCTCCTGTTGCTCAACCAGTTCTTTATCCACCCAACTAGAACACCCTGCGCACCATGTGACTTCACTTTCTCCATTAGTCTACCATGGGGAACCTTATCAAACGCCTTACTAAAGTCCATGTATATGACAACTACAGCCCTTCCTTCATCTATCAACTTCGTCACTTCCTCAAAGAACTCTTAAGTTCGTAAGGCACAATCTCCCCTACGCAAAACCATGTTGCCTATCGCTGATAAGCACAATCTTTTCCAAATAGAAATAGATTTTATCCTTCAGTACCTTCTCCAGCACCTTTCCCAACGCTGATGTCAGGCTCACTGGTCTGTAGTTACCTGGAATATCCCTACTACCCTTCTTGTACAGGGGGACAACATGAGCAACCCTCCAGTCCTCCGGCATCTCGCCTGTAACCTGGGATAAATTCTATCCGGTCCTGGGAATTTGTCCACCTTAATTTCCTTTAGCCTACCCAACACATCTTCCCTTCTTATGTCAACGTGACCCAGAGTCAACTTCTATTTCTAATCTCAATATTCATCATTTCCCTCTCCTCAGTGAACACTAATGCAAAGTAATCATTGAGAATCTCACCCATTTTCTCAGGTTCGACACACAGCCTTCCTTCCTTTATCCTTTAGTGGACCAACCCTTTCTTTAGTCACCCTCTTGCTTCTTATATATGAATAAAGGGCCTTGGGATTCTCCTTTAATTCTGCTCTCTAAAGTTATTTCATGACCCCTTTTAGACTGCTTGATTCCTCGTTTAAGATTGGTCCGACTCTCCTGATATTCCTCCAAGGCCCATTCTGTTCTTAGCTACCTGGACCTCATATAGTTGGCTAGTCGCATGGTTTCTCCTGTTATTCACGAATCTTGTCTTTCCCATCCCTTGTTTTCAAAGGGACATGCCTATCCTGCATTATCTTCAACCTATCTTTGAAAGCCTCCCAAATATCAAATGTGGACTTCCCTTCAAATAGCTCCCAATCCACATTTCCCCGCTCCTGCTGAATTTTGATTATAATTGGCCTTGGCTCAGTTTAGTACTCATCACTTAGGGCCACTTTCATCTTTGTCTACGAATATTCTAAAACTTACAGAATTGTCGTCACTATTCCCAAAGAAATCCCCCACTGCAACATCTACCACCTGGCCTGGTTCATTCCCCAACACCAGGTCCAATATGGCCCCTTCCCTTGTCAGACTCTTGACATATTGCTTTAGAAAACTTTCCTGGATGCTCCTTGCAAATTCTGCCCCATCCAGACCTCTGACACTCAGTGTATCCCAGTCAATGTTGGGAAAATTAAAATCTCCCATCACCACTACCCTGTTGCCTCTACATCTTTCCATAAGCTGTTTACCTATTTGTTCTGCTGCCTCACGCTCACTGTTGGGAGGCCTTTAGTACAGCCCCAACAATGTAACTGCACCCTTCTTATTTCTCAGCTCCATCCATAATGCCTCACTGCGCAAGCCCTTCATGGTGTCCTCCTTTAGCACAGCCGTGATAGCATCCCTGACCAGCAATGCAACTCTTGCCTCCCTATCCTATCTGAAGCATCTATATCCTGGAAAATGTAGTTGCCAATCATGCCCTTCCTTCGACCAAGTCTCTGAATTCACAATAACATCATACTCCCAGACACTAATCCAAGCCCTAAGTTCATCTGCCTTACCCACTTTACTCCTTGCATTAAAGTATATGCACTTCAGGCCACCAGTTCTTTTGCCTTCATCTGCTCTCTGCCTACTCTTTCCCTTGGTAATGCTAACTTCGTGATCCTTACAGTCTCTAGTTTCCACCTCACTGTTTACTAGTCTTCTCTTCTGGTTCCCAGCCCTTTGCCACATTAGTTTAAAACCTCCAACAGCAGTCGCAAAAACTCCCTGAAGGACATTAGTTCCAGTCTGGTTCAGGTGTAGACCATCCAATTTGTAGTAGTCCCACCTTCCCCAGAACTGGTCCCAATGTCCCACAAATCTGAATTCCTTCCTCCTACACCATCCCTACAGCTAAGTGTTCATCCTGCCTATTCTTTCATTTCTACCCTGGCTAGCACGTGGCACTGGTAGCAATCCTGAGATCACTACCTTTGAGATCCTCCTCTTTAACTTCTCTCCTAGCTCCCTGAATTCTGCTTTCAGGACCTTATCTCGTTTGTTTTATTTAGATCATTGGTGCCTATATGCACCACGACAACTGGCTGTTCACCCTCCCCTTTCAGAATGTTCTGCAGCCAATCAGTGACATCACTGACCTGAGCACCTGGGAGGCAACATAACGTCTCGTCTTTTGCCACAGAACTGCCTATCTACTCCCTTTACAAGAGAATCCCCTGTGACTATGGCCCGATGATTCTTTTTCCTGTCCTTCTGAG
The DNA here is from genome assembly GCF_037043375.1 of Chiloscyllium plagiosum. NCBI lineage: Eukaryota > Metazoa > Chordata > Chondrichthyes > Orectolobiformes > Hemiscylliidae > Chiloscyllium > Chiloscyllium plagiosum. The sequence continues at coordinate 94,833,549 of NW_028270144.1, forward strand.
CAGCAGTGCCTGCCATGGTGCCATGATCCTGGCACCTGCTGCCCTACCCTGGTGAGCCATCTCCCTCAACAGTATCCAAAACTATATACCTGTTTTTGTGGGAGATGACCGCAGGTGACACCTGCAATGCCTTCCTATTCTTTCTCTGCCTTTCTTTACACCCATTCACTATCTACCTCAGCAATTCTAACCTGCGGTGTTACCAATTCACTAAATATGCTATCCACAACCTCCTCAGCGCCGTGGATGCTCCACAGAGTGTCTGTCTGCAGCTCCAGAGCCATCATGCGGTCAAACAAGAGCTGCGCCTGGACGCACTTCTTGCACGTTTAAGAGTCAGGGATGTCAGTCACGTCCCTGAGCTCCCATATCAAGCAAGAGGTCTGAGGTTCCCCTGCCATTGTAAGCCTTAGCTTTATATCAACTAACTAAAACCAAACAATGCACTTAAGTATATGAAAGAAAATAAAAAATAACCTTACCATACAGAGTCCTTTTCTTCTGGTTGGGGTGATGGGAGTGGGAGGGAGATACTAAAAGTGTAGTATCTTGGGTTTACCACTGCCCAAATATATATTAAGTCCTTACATTCCCGGCAACCTCCTGGTCTCCAACACCCCCTCCGCTCTGTCTCTTGCTGCTCACAGACAGAAAAAAGGCACATGTTAAAGACACATTAATTAAAATGTAACATTTTACTTTATACACGGGGCATCGCTCTTGCCTACATAACTGAAAGTCTTGTTTTTCCAGGAAGTGCAGATATCATTTTACCAGCCTTTGAAGTTTTTTAGAAAATATTGATAAATTATTTAAATGTTTGGAATAGGGGAATCAATATCAGTGAAAAGATATTCTAAACATTGACACATAGGAGCAAGATTAGGCCATTCAGCCCTCCTGAGCTTGATCCATTTTTCAGTTTTATTTGTCATCATATGGGGAATGTTGGCATCACTGGCTGTGCTAGCATGTTTCTGCTGTCCCTGGTTGCCCGTGAGGGTGGTGGTGAGTTTCTCATTTGAGCCGCTACATTTCATGAGCTAAGAATAGGCATGCAATGCACGCAATTTCATGGTTCCATCACTGATCATCCAACTTAATATCCTGTTCCTGCATTTGCTCAATACCCTTTTGATGCATTTTAATTCTAAGACCTGTTTCTCCTCCCTGAAAGCATTTTAATGTTTTGGTCTCAACTGCTTTCTGTAGCAGGGAATTCCACAGGTTCAACTCTCTTCTTTTCCTCTCACCTCTAAATGGCCCATTTCCTATTCTGTACATTTCTGTATTAAATTTAAAAGTTTTATATTTTCCATTTATTGTAGTGATAAAAGCATCCTTTTAAACTAAGTCAAAAATGCAAGTTTCTGAAATTTTTCAGTTCTGGGATTTAACCTATTGTGTCAGAAATACCCTGCAATGCAAGTTTACATTAACCACAACAATTTTGAGAGATTGGTATTCTATGTAAGAAAAAAACTAGTGTCATGTTTTTGAGGTTCCCGCATATTTAACATCTGGTCCTCCTAAAACAAAAGAAATACCATTGACATGAATGATCATATCTATTTGAAGAGAAAAGTGCTCCATAACCCATTCATTTTTCATTGTAATATTGCAATTGTGTATACAGACTTAACAAAATATATTAATTCATTTTTGTTTTACCTCATTCAAGCCCTATTCTGTTGCATAATACATGCAGGACTCCACAACACACTTATTCCATACAAGGTGAGTGTAACTTTAATGTGACTTTCTTCCTGATTGATAATCCAGTAGTAAATTGCCCAAATTCTCATGGCACTACCAGGTATAGACCAGGTACTTGTCTAATTTTGATCAGCGGTACAGCTGTCGGTGTAACATTATGATGTGGAGGTGTTGGTATTGGACAGGGGTGGACCAAGTCAGAAGTCACCCAACACCAGGTTATAGTCCAACAGGTTTATTTGAAATCACAAGCTTTTGGAGGCTGCTCCTTCATCTGATAAGGGAGGCAGCCTCTGAAAGCTTGTGATTTCAAATGAACCTGTTGGATGATAATGTCCAACACCTCCACATCATAATGTTACACCGACAGCTGTACCGCTGACTTGTGAATATAAAATCCCTTTAGGAAGATTAAACTTGACAATAGGAATAAAACTTGTAGTTTTCATAGGGACAATTGGACAAATGATGAACTGAAACATGCTTTGCTGTGATTTATTTGCAAAATGTTAATTAAGCTTATACCATGCAAAAATGTTTACAATTTCACAAGGTGTATTTTCTTAAAAAGATACGTTTTCTTCCAGATGGTGGACGTTCATTGTTCAGCCCTCCAGTATCATCTGAGGTAAGGGTTCATTGATTTTAATTTTTTTTGTTTTGCCTTTTAAAGAAAAATACTGCAATTTTTATTTCTGAAATAGGTCACGTCAAAGCGGATTTCGGAAAGTCTTGGGGCTGAGGTGGATCCTGACATGTCTTGGACCAGTTCATTAGCAACTCCTCCATCATTGAATCCAACAGTCATTATATGTAAAGGTGAGTGACCAAAGTTGTTTCAGCTTTGGAAACAAGTGGCTTTATTTAATTCAGCATTTTAGTGTTTTCTAGTTTTTTTTTTTTGGAGCCAGTTGTACAGATTATTAGTTACAAAATAGCAGGTAGATTTTGCTAATCTTGCTGTTTAAAGTGACTTGATTGAGATATTTCTGTTCTGATCATTCCTTTTCTGAAAAATAAAAACATTTGTCCCTCAAGTAAGAGAATCCAGAATTAAACTTAGCATTGGAGCTCAGTAAAATTGTTTTCAAATTAAATATTTGGAAGTATGGGGCTCAATGTTTGTGCGAAGATTTGTAGCTCAGGTGCTCGTTGTTGTGGTTCTGTTCGCCGAGCTGGAATTTTTTGTTGCAAACGTTTCGTCCCCTGGCTAGGCGACATCATCAGTGCTTGGGAGCCTCCTGCGAAGCGCTTCTTTGATGTTTCCTCCGGTGTTTATAGTGGTCTGTCCCTGCCGCTTCCGGTTGTCAGTTTCAGCTGTCCGCTGTAGTGGTTGGTATATTGGGTCCAGGTCGATGTGTTTGTTGATGGAGTTTGTGGATGAATGCCATGCCTCTAGGAATTCCCTGGCTGTTCTCTGTCTGGCTTGCCCTATGATAGTAGTGTTGTCCCAGTCGAATTCATGTTGCTTGCTGTCTGCGTGTGTGGCTACTAAGGATAGCTGGTCGTGTCGTTTCGTGGCTAGTTGATGTTCATGGATGTGGATTGTTCGCTGTCTTCCTGTTTGTCCTATATAGTGTTTTGTGCAGTCCTTGCATGGTATTTTGTACACTACATTAGTTTTGCTCATGTTGGGTATCGGGTCCTTCGTTCTGGTGAGTTGTTGTCTGAGCGTGGCTGTTGGTTTGTGTGCCGTTATGAGTCCTAGGGGTCGCAGTAGTCTGGCTGTCAGTTCTGAGATGCTCCTGATGTATGGTAGTGTGGCTAGTCCTTTTGGTTGTGGTATGTCCTCGTTCCGTGGTCTTTCTCTTAGGCATCTGTTGATGAAGTTGCGCGGGTATCCGTTTTTGGCGAATACCTTGTATAGGTGTTCCTCTTCTTCTTTTTGCAGTTCTGGTGTACTGCAGTGTGTTGTGGCCCTTTTGAATAGTGTCCTGATGCAGCTTCGTTTGTGTGTGTTGGGGTGGTTACTTTCATAGTTTAGGACTTGGTCTGTGTGTGGGGCTTTCCTGTATACCCTTGTAGTGAATTCTCCGTTCGGTGTTCTCTGTACCATCACGTCTAGGAATGGGAGTTGTCTATCCTTTTCTTCTCTCGTGAATCGGATTCCTGTGAGTGTGGCGTTGATGATCCGGTGTGTTTTTTCTATTTCCGTGTTTTTAATGATTACAAACGTGTCATCGACATATCTGACCTAGAGTTTGGTTGAATTTGTGGTAGGACTGTTTGTTCTAACCTTTGCATAACTGCCTCTGCTATGAGTCCCGAGATTGGTGAGCCCATGGGTGTCCCGTTGATTTGTTCGTATATCTGGTTGTTGAATGTGAAGTGTGTTGTGAGGCACAAGTCCAGTAGTTTAAGTATGCCGTCTTTGTTGATAGGTTCAGCGTCCTGTTTTCTGTTCTGTATGTCCAGTAGGTTGGCTATTGTTTCTCTGGCTAGGGTTTTGTCAATCGAAGTGAACAGTGCCGTCACGTCGAATGATATCATGGTTTCTTCTTTGTCTATGTGTATATTTCTGATGATGTCCAAGAATTCCTGTGTTGATTGTATAGAGTGTTTGGATCCACTGACCAGGTGTTTCAATTTCTGTTGTAGTTCTTTGGCCAGTTTGTATGATGGTGTCCCTGGCAGTGATACTATGGGTCTGAGTGGGATGTCTGGTTTGTCTACTTCAGGTAATCCATAGAATCTGGGGGTGTTGTTGCTTTCCGGTTTCATTCTTTGTAGGTCAGCTCTGGTTATCTGTCCGTTTTTTTTTGTAGATTCCTTAGTGTGTTATTTATACTATTGGTGAGTTGTGGTGTGGGGTCAAATTCCTTCATTTGGTAGGTGTTAATATCTGCAAGTAGTTGTTGTGCTTTTTGGATGTAATCTGATTTATCTAGGATGACCGTCATTCTGCCTTTATCTGCTGGTAGTATGATTATGTTCTTATCGTTTCTTAGTGATTTCAGTGCTTCCCTCTCCTTGGTGTTGAGGTTATGTGTTCTGCAGATAAAGGCAGAATGACGGTCATCCTAGATAAATCAGATTACATCCAAAAAGCACAACAACTACTTGCAGATATCAACACCTACCAAATGAAGGAATTTGACCCCACACCACAACTCACCAATAGGATAAATAACACACTATAAGGAATCTACAAAAAAACGGACAGATAACCAGAGCTGACCTACAAAGAATGAAATCAGAAAGCAACAACACCCCCAGATTCTATGGATTACCTAAAGTAGACAAACCAGACATCCCACTCAGACCCATAGTATCACTACCAGGGACACCATCATACAAACTGGCCAAAGAACTACAACAGAAATTGAAACACCTGGTCAGTGGATCCAAACACTCTATACAATCAACACAGGAATTCTTGGACATCATCAGAAATATACACATAGACAAAGAAGAAACCATGATATCATTCGACGTGACGGCACTGTTCACTTCGATTGACAAAACCCTAGCCAGAGAAACAATAGCCAACCTACTGGACATACAGAACAGAAAACAGGACGCTGAACCTATCAACAAAGACGGCATACTTAAACTACTGGACTTGTGCCTCACAACACACTTCACATTCAACAACCAGATATACGAACAAATCAACGGGACACCCATGGGCTCACCAATCTCGGGACTCATAGCAGAGGCAGTTATGCAAAGGTTAGAACAAACAGTCCTACCACAAATTCAACCCAAACTCTGGGTCAGATATGTCGATGACACGTTTGTAATCATTAAAAACACGGAAATAGAAAAAACACACCGGATCATCAACGCCACACTCACAGGAATCCGATTCACGAGAGAAGAAGAAAAGGATAGCCAACTCCCATTCCTAGACGTGATGGTACAGAGAACACCGAACGGAGAATTCACTACAAGGGTATACAGGAAAGCCCCACACACAGACCAAGTCCTAAACTATGAAAGTAACCACCCCAACACACACAAACGAAGCTGCATCAGGACACTATTCAAAAGGGCCACAACACACTGCAGTACACCAGAACTGCAAAAAGAAGAAGAGGAACACCTATACAAGGTATTCGCCAAAAACGGATACCCGCGCAACTTCATCAACAGATGCCTAAGAGAAAGACCACGTAACGAGGACATACCACAACCAAAAGGACTAGCCACACTACCATACATCAGGAGCATCTCAGAACTGACAGCCAGACTACTGCGACCCCTAGGACTCATAACGGCACACAAACCAACAGCCACGCTCAGACAACAACTCACCAGAACGAAGGACCCGATACCCAACATGAGCAAAACTAATGTAGTGTACAAAATACCATGCAAGGACTGCACAAAACACTATATAGGACAAACAGGAAGACAGCTAACAATCCGTATACATGAACATCAACTAGCCACGAAGCGACACGACCAGCTATCCTTAGTAGCCACACACGCAGACAACAAGCAACATGAATTTGACTGGGACAACACTACTATCATAGGGCAAGCCAGACAGAGAACAGCCAGGGAATTTCTAGAGGCATGGCATTCATCCACAAACACATCGACCTGGACCCAATATACCAACCACTACAGCGGACAGCTGAAACTGACAACCGGAAGCGGCAGGGACAGACCACTATAAACACCGGAGGAAACATCAAAGAAGCGCTTCGCAGGAGGCTCCCAAGCACTGATGATGTCGCCTAGCCAGGGGACGAAACGTTCATTATGTTTTCTTTAGCTGCTTGCTCTGCATTTGTTTTATTATTGATCCTTCCACTAAGGGAAACCATTTCTTCCTGTTTACTTTGTACAAGGCACTCATAATTTTGAATCCTTCTGTCCTTTCTTTTGAATATCTCTATCAATGGTGTAGCAAACCATTGAAATGTTGAGGGTCAGTAAATGTCAACGTTGTTAGTGCCTCCCATACCACTAAATGATTGACAACTGTAGAAAAAAAAAATTGATTCTCAATGACTTGAGAATGGGTTTCCTTATTTGAATCTTTTGTGATCATACTTTGCTACTCGACTCTATGATACCACTTCAGTGAAGTTATGAGTGCCGAGCGAGGAGTGTTTTCAACCAGGGAAGGAGTAAACACAAAATGTTAGTGTACACAGTCAGCATGGGGTACGCTGCTATGTCTTGAAGCAGAAATGGACAGAAATAAAAGCTGGTGCAAGAAAGCAAAATATCTTTACAAAGATCTAAGTGGAAAGCTGGGAGTTTAGGAATTGTTTAAACAAGAGAAAATCCTTTTGTAGGAAAAATAGATCATACAGAAATAACCATATTTGCAATATGCTTTTGCACCTTTTCCCTGTGGCAGACCTGTCTAAGACATGCATTTGAGGAGTAAGTGGTTTATAGAGGAAATCTGAATTTTTTTTTTCCACTCGGGATTGTAGAAATGTAGATGCCTGAGACAGTGGTGGAGGAAGATACTCTTGCAACATCACCCCCCCCTCCCCTCCCCAAAGCAACCAGGTCTTGTTCATGTGTTATTGAATCTGCTGTCTGAAGGGCACACCCATTTTCTCCCTTACACCTTCATTTACACCCATTTATACCTCTCTTTCTCTTTCACCACAATTAACACACCATCTTTTCCTCTATGAGGATTTATGAAGAGAAAATAGTGTTTAACAAAGTTGGAGTTTTTGTGTTGCAGTTTGGATTGGAGATGCATGGATTAATTAAGGGTAATCAGCTTGTCTTTGTCATTGGAGATTGTATCTAAAAAATCTGATTGAACCTTTTGACTAAGTGATTTGGTGTGTGGATGAGAGTAGTGTTGACAGAGTCTGCATGGACTTTATGCTTTTTGTTATTCACTCATGGGACATCGGCTGGACCAGCATTTATTGCTCATTCTTATTTGCTCTTGAGAAAGTGGTGGTGAATTGCCTTCTGTAGCCCCTATGCTGTACGTCAAACCACAATGCCGTTAGGGATCGGATTCAAGAATTTTGACCCAAGCAACATTGAAAGAATTGCTATATTTTTTCAAGTCATGAAGATGAGTAACTTGAAGGCTAACTCTTTCAGGTGGTGCTGTTCCCCTGTTCCTCTGTACGTTCTTAGTTGGGAACATGTACAGGACTTTCTGAATTTCAACTTCTGCTCTGAAATCACAATTGTCACCTGGACCCTGATTCCCATGGTGTCCAGAAATCGATTCCTTGCTATCTGAACCATAGTCTTAGAATCTGGATTTTAGAAATGAATCGCACAACTCAAACGTCTGTGGTAATCTGATATGTTGCTCCATAAATAACTTGTTGTGCTTTTCAGCCAAAGAAAATAACTTGCCTCAAGACAGGCTGAAGGAAGTACAAGTGCCTTCAGTAAGTTATGTATCTATTAGAGTTTGCTTGGTGTGAGATTTTTGATTCTTCTATATTTGTCTGCAATTTGTAATGATTTTTGCCACAAGTGATGACTAGTGCTAATATTCCTCAGAACAAAGATCTGCATATTTATAGTAGTATTGAACTCCTCAGTTAAGTTCTCAACTGATTCTATTCAACTAACTGGAGCAGTGGGAAGTCACCTCACTTAATATAGATTGCTATGTCACACCTAGATGTTCCCGGTACTTGTACACAATGCCATAAGATGAGCTCATGTGAGGAAACAGTGAAACGGCCTCTTAATAAGGGGAATGGCTGAAATAAAACTGCTGTTGTGTTGTGTAATTGACCATGCCCTAATCACCAGTCGGAACCCCCCCCTCCAAAGACTGAGATCTTGATCAATATTAACACTAACATCCTACTTTGTTGTAACTGTGCTGGCCTGTGAAATTGTGATCAAAGTCACCAGTTGGCTGGGCAGCTGGTTTGTGATGTAGAGTGACATCAACAGCTTGGGTTTAATTCCTGCACTGGCTGAGGTCTTATGAGGGCCTGCCTTCTCACTCTTGCCTGAGGCATGATGACCCTTGTATTAAACCCATTATAAATTGTCTCCTTCTAATGAGAGAGCAGTCCAATTATCCTATTTACCTATTTGCTTTCACCAAAAATCTAGATAAATGGCATAATGTAAGAGTACTGTTGACAGGAATGCTGATTACTTGCCATTACAAATGGAATACAAAGTAGTTGGTCTGTTGTTGCAAATCTTTTAAGAAAAAGGTTTTGAAAAAACTTGATCTGTTCTATTTACGTTCTAATCAGTTCATTTACCTTCAGCTTTTACACAGCAATTTAAATACACAATGCGATGCATTTGCTGTTGGTTTAAACAGTGCCTGTGCAATGCCTGTAATTGGGGAGGAGGAAAGTGAAGACGTGGAAGCTGTTAATCAGAATCATGGCAAGTATTTTTGTTTTGTATCATTCAAATTAAATGAAAATGTGAGGAACTGAAATTCCACGATGCTGGCTTCTGGCAATTTGTGATTTTCATTGCTTTACCATTGGTAACTGTACTTGAGCTGCCTGTCACCTAAGTTCTAGATTTTTCTCCATTCTAAAACACCCTTTAAAACCTTACCCTTTGCCCAAAATTTTGGTTGCCTGTATTAATAGTTTTTTAAAAATTTGATTTAGTTATAGTTAAAGCCACCTCTTATCACTTATTTATTTCTGTCATTCCCTGTTCATATCTCCCTTTCCCCTCTCAACCCTACTTCCTCTGTGCTGCTACTACTGCAAAATAAATGATCTCCAAATTCATTTACCATCACACTATTTAAAACACCAATTCTGGTCTTCATTCACCATGATATTTTTGCAATTACTAATCTGCTTCACCTCCATCTTGAATGTTCTTGACTCCATTAAAATGACTGTTTTCCTTTAGTACAGTTGTCATCACTGTTTATTTAAAGTCCAAAGGCTGCAAACATAAATTAATGTGGCAGACACCTGATTTAACTACTCACTGCTGTCTCTGACTGGACTACGTTATGTATTGTTGGCTCCTTTTCTCACCTGCCAAAAGGGCTTAATATGCTAGGTTCAGCCAGAAACCCAGAGATGAATCCCAACTTCTTTGGATTTCTTTATTTAAGGGGAATATATTTGTATTAGAGATGGCTCAGCTGGATTAATTTGTGGGACGAAGAGGTTTTATTATGAGGAAAGATTGAGAAGGTCAGGCTTCTACTCATTGGAGTTTAGAAAAAGGAAAGGTGATGGTATTGAAACTTAGAAAATTTTGACAAGTCTTAACAGGGTGGATGCTAAGAGGTTATTTATTCTTGTGGGAATTTAGAATGAGTGGAACAGTTAGCAATGAAATCCTCTCATCTCTATATATTCAGAGGATTGCTAATCTTTGGAATTCTCTACCCCAGAGAGAACATAGAACAGCACAGTATAGGCCCTTTAACCCTCGATGTTGTGCTGGCCTTTTATCCTACTGAGATAAGACTAACCTACATACATTGTACTATCTTCCATGTGCCTATCCAAGAGTCGCTTTAATGTCTCTAATGTATCTGACTCTACTAGCACTGCTGGCGATGCATTCCACAAACTTACCACACTCTGCGTAAAGAATCTACCTCTGACATCTTCCCTAAACCTTCCTCCAATTATCTTAAATTATGCTCCCTCGTGATAAACATTACCACTGTGAGAAAATGTCTCTGGCTATCCATTCTATCGATGTCTGTCAACATCTTGTACACCTTTATCAAGTCACCTCTCATCTTCCTTTGCTCCGATGAGAAAAGCCATAGCTCCCTCAACTTTGCTTCATGAGACATGTCCTCTAGTCCAAGCAGCAACCTGATAAAATCTCTGGGCCCTCTCGAAAGCTTGCACGTCTTTCCTATAATGAGGCGATGAGAACTGAACACAATATTCCAAGTGTGGTCTAACCAGGGTTCCATAGAGATGCAGCGTTACCTCATGGTTCTTAAATTCAGCCCCCCTGCTAATGAAAGCCAACACACTGTACACCTTCTTAATACCCTATGAAACTGGATGGCAACTTTGAGGGATCTATGGACATAGACCCCAAGATCCCTCTGATCCTCCACATTGCAAAAAATCTTGCCTTTAACCCTATTATTCCTAATTCAAATTCAACCTTCCAAAGTGAACAACTTCGCATTTTTCCAGGTTGAACTTCATCTGCCACTTATCAGCCCAATTCTGCATCCTGTCAATGTCCCGTTGCAATCTAATACAGCCCTCCACGCTATCTACCAGTCCACTAACCTTCATGTCATCGGCAAACTTACTAACTTACCCTTCCACTTCTTCATCCAAGTTATTCATAAAAATCACAAAGAGCAGAGATCGAAGAGCTGATCCTTGCAGAACACCAATAGTCACCGAGCTCCAGGCTGAATACTTTTCATCTACTCCCACCCTCTGTCTTCTGTGGGCCAGCCAATTCTGTATCCCATGCCTCCTTACTTTCTAAATGAGCCTATCATGGGGAACCTTATGAAACTCCTTGCTAAAATCCATGTACACCTATTCAGTTTCTGTGGTTCTGTTCGCCGAGCTGGAAGTTTTTGTTGCAAACGTTTCGTCCCTTGTCTAGGTGACATCCTCAGTGCTTGGGAACCTCCTGTTTTCTCTCAAACTTTGAACCTATTCAGTTTCCTAAACAAGGGAATAACATTTGCCACCCTCCAATCATCTGGCACTACTCTAGTGGACAGTGACGACGCAAAAATCATCGCCAAAAGCACAGTAATCTCTTCACTCATTTGCAGTAGTAATCTAGGGTATATCCCGTCTGGCCCAGTGGATTTATGTATCCTTATGATTTTCAAAATTTTCAGCACATCCTCCTTCCTAACATCAATGTGTTCTAGCATGTCATTATATTTCATGCTGACCTCAGAAACGTCAAAGTCCCTTTCAGTAGTGAATACTGTAGCAAAGTATTCATTAAGGACCTCCCCTACTTCCTCTAACTCCATGCACGAGTACCCTCCACTTCCCCTGATCGGCCCTACCCTCACTCTGGCCATCCTCTTGTTCCTCATAAAGGTAGAATATCTTGGGGTTTTCCATAATCCTACCTGCTAAAGCTTTTTCATGCCTTCTAGCTCTCCTAAGTCCATTCTTCAGTTCCTTTCTGGCTACCTTGTAACCCTGTAAAGCCCTGTTTGAACCTTGCCTCCTTAACTTTAAGTGAGCTTCCACCTTCCTCTTGACTAGATGTTTCGCATCCTTTGTCACCCAAGGTTCTTTCAACCTACCATCCCTTCATGAATTTAAAAAAAAATTAAAGGTTGACGTAGACAGATTTTTGATAAAGGAGCAGAGGGCTTTGGAAGACGAGTAGAGCAATTGAATTAAGGGCATATTCAGGTCAGCTCTAGTGTTAGTGAATGGTGGAGAAGGCTGAAAAGACCAAGTGACCTATTCCACCATCACCTGCTAAAATCTTGTGTGGATCATGATTCAATTTTGTTTGAATATGCTCTTGGAGTATTTTATTAGAATCACAAATATACATCACAGAATCAGATTCTTTGGTCCAACTTGTACATGCTGACTAGCTATCCTAAATTAATCCAGTCCCATTTGCTGGCATTTGGCCCATATCCCTCTTAAACCCTTCATGTCCACATTCAGATGCCTTTGAATGTTGCAATTGTATCAACCTCCACCACTTCCTCTGGCAGCTCATTCCATACACACTCCACCCTCTGCATGAAAAAGTTGCTCCTTATGTCCCTTTTAAATCTTTCCCCTCTCACCTTAAGCCTATGCCCTCTAGTTTTGGACATCTCCCCCCCCCCCCCCCCCCCTCCCCTATTGGGCAAGTACCTTGTATATTCACCCAATCCATGCCCTTCATGATTTTATAAGCCTCGAAGGTCACCCTCAAGCCTCTGACGCTCCAGGGAAAATAGCCCTTGCCTACTTGGCCTCCCTATTGCTCAAATTGTCCAACCTTGGCTTCTGCACCCTTTCAAGTTTCACAACCTCTTTGCTATAGTAGGGATACCAGAATTGAACACACTAACCAAAAAGTCACCTAACCAATGTCCTGTACAACGACAACATGAACTCCCAACTCCTATATTCAACAAAGGCAAGCATACCAAACTCTGCCTTCACTACCCAGTCTACCTGCGACTCCACTTTCAAGGAACAATGAACCTGCACCCCAACATCTTTGTTTGGCAACACTCCTTGGGAGTATTAAGTATAAAAGTCCTGCCCTGATTTGCCTTATTAAAATGCAGTACTTCACACTTCCCAAAACTAAATTCCATCTGCCATTTCTCGGTCCATTTGCCCAACTTGTTGAAGTCCTGTTGTACTCTGAGGTAACCTTGCTCACTCTCCACTGCACAATCAATTTTGGTGTCACCTGCAAACTTAGTAACCAAAACTCCTTTATTCATTTTCAAATCATTTGTATAAATGACAAAAAGTAGTGGATCTGGCACCAATGCTTGTGAAACATGATTGGTCACAGGTCTCTAGTCGAAAAGGAGACTCCATTGTTTCCTACTTTCAAGCCGATTTTATATCCGAATGGCTAGCTCTCCCTGGATTCCACTTGATCTAACCTTGCTAACCAGTCTACCATGTGGAATCTTGTTGAGGGCTTTGCTGAAGTTGGCGAGAAAACATTCACCAAGTTGCCTTCATCAACCGTCTTTGTCACTACTTCAAAAAAAAAACTCAATCAAGTTAGTGAGACACCATTTCCAATGATCGAGCCATGTTGTCTATCCCTAATCATCCTTTGCTTTCCAAATACATGTAAATCCTGTTCCTCAGAATCTCCTTCCAACAACATATCCACTACTGACGGCAGGATCACCAATCTATAGTTCCCTGCCTTTTCCTGAACACGTTTCTTCAATGATGGCACCATATTAGCCAACCTGCAGTCGTCTAGCAACTCACCCATGGTTATCGATGATGACGATATCTCAGCAAGGGGCCCAGCAAGCACTTCCCTAGTTTCCCTAAAGTTTTGGGTTATACCTGATCAGGTAATTGGGATTTATCTACCTTCTATGCATTTTAAGATGTTCAGCAATCTCCTCTGTAACTTTTCAAAGAAAACTATTTCTTCAAGTTCTGTAACTTCCATATCCTCTCCACAGTAAACACTGATGCAAAATGCTTGTTTAGTATCTCACCATACATCAGCATCCTTGTCGATCTTCTAGGGTCCCTGTAACATTAGTGATGCTGCATAAATATAGGTTGTATCTGTCAATATTTTTAAGACATCTAAAGAAGTAGCAATTTGACTCTTACTCTCTTCACAAATGCTGCCAGACCTGCAAAGTTTCTCCAGTATTTTCAGTTTTTGACAGATTTCCAGCTTTTGCAGTATTTTGCTTTTATTATAGTCAGTATAATTGTGCCTGATTGTGCATATCAAACAGGACTGCAATCGTACATTGCTAATAGTAGTCTTTTGGCAGTAATGATGAACAGTAACATTTGAAGGAGTACAGGACAAAATGGGGCAGTTCTTGACATTCATTTTACAAAATGATTCAATACTGCATAAATTAATTGGTACTTCTTCCCTTTCATTTTAAGAAACATCACAATGCAGAATTTTCAGGGATGAACATACCTGTAAGCTGTTCATATCATATACTCTGATAATTAAGCATTTTTCTTGTTGTTATAAAACTTTTATCACCCGCACCATTGTTAGGTGACTGTGTGCTTCTGCATGTGCCCCAGTCAGTGTTATACAGTGCTGTGTTACTGAAATGACTGAGCCAGGCAGCCATCATAATGATGGCATGGTCGGTATCTTCACGGTACAAGATGGTGACAAACTTGTGAACGTTGACTCCCTTTTGGAAGCCAGAGATCTTATCTGATGCCAAGAATATAGTTGCAGACTAATGTGCAAGGAGTAATTTTCACTGTCAGACTTAGTGATTTTGTTTCCCCTGTCCAATCTCTTGAGGTGTCTGTTAAAATTTACTTTGAACCCCATCACACCAGGATATTGCCCTGCTGATATAAAGAAGCTTAACAAGTTCTGAGGAGTTATTTCTTGGAAGAATGACAACAATGCAGTGATACCTTTTTTTAAAAAAAAAAATTCCATCATGAGATTTGGGCATTGCTGAGATGTGGGCCAGCATTTATTGCCATGCTTGTTGCCCTTAAGATTGATGATGAGCTGCCTTCTTGAACCAAGTTAAAAATCACACAACTCCAGCTTCTAGGTTTATTTGGAAGCACTAGCTTTCGGAGTGCTGCTCCTTCGTGTGGTTGTGGAGTAAGACACAGAATTTATAGCAAAGGTTTACAGTGTGATGCAACTGAAATGGTACATTGAAAAAGGCCTGGATTGTTTGCTAAGTCTCTTATCTTTTAGAATGACCATGTTGGTTTCAGCTCTTTCATATGTAAATCTCAGAACATTTTTTTTAAAAGTTACATTCTCGAGCAAACTTTAACAATAGGTGCCATGTTGTCTCAGGTAATGTATTGAAGGCGTGAGGTGCCCTGTCAGAGGCTGTCTGTGCCCCAATATTCAGACTGATTCTATTTCAAAAAAAGGGATTTACAGAATCTTACATGAATTTATGCAGTTTTTGAACAAAATAAAATGTAATTCTGCAAGTACAAATTCACCCCAGTGTGTGTGTGTGTGTGTGAGAGGAGGGAGAGAGAGAGAGAGGGAGAAAGAAAATGTGAATGTGAGAGTATGTGGATATGGGGGAGATTTGAACGTACAAGAGAAGGTCTGAGGGTGTGGGTGTGCGCACATGCTCTTGTGTATGTGAGAGTGGTGTGTAGTGCAGTGGGGTCACCTGTAGTGTGACATAAACCCAAGGTCCCAGATGAGGCCATCCCCATAAGTACCAAACTTGGCTATCAGCCTCTGCTTGGCCTCTTTGCGTTATTGCCTGTCCCGAAGTCTTCCTTGGAGGGTGGTCACCTGAAGGTCCAAGGCTGAATGTCCTGGACTGTCGAAGTGTTTCCCAGGGGAGGGAACACTCCTGGCTGGTGATTGTTGTGCACTGTCCATTTATCCGTTGCCATAGCCTCTGCTCGGTCTTGCCAACGTCCCATGCCTCAGAGCATCCTTGCCTGCAGCGTATGAGATAGACAACGTTGGCCAAGTCACATGAGTACCTGCAGCGTACTTGGTGGGTTGTGTCTCACGTATAATGGTGGCATTCGCGTTGACATTGTGATACAGCTTGCAGCATCTGCCATGACAGGGTTGTACTGGGCAGTTTGCTGTGAACAATGATCTGTTTGAGATTTGGT
Organism: Chiloscyllium plagiosum; assembly: GCF_037043375.1. Taxonomy (NCBI): domain Eukaryota; kingdom Metazoa; phylum Chordata; class Chondrichthyes; order Orectolobiformes; family Hemiscylliidae; genus Chiloscyllium; species Chiloscyllium plagiosum. Next base: position 94,849,448 of record NW_028270144.1, read on the forward strand.
GTTTGTTTAAAAGCACGAAGTGGAGGGGTGGGGAAGGTCTTGGCGAGGTGCTCGTCCTCATTGATAATGTCTTGCAGGCTGCGAAGAACATGGTGTAGTTTTTCAGGTCCTGGGAGTACTGGACAACAAAGGGTTGCAAATCATAACAGTCTCCTGAGGTGGTCATTACAGGTTCTCATTGTGGCACGTTGGAGCAGACGACTGATGAGAGTTGAGCATCGTACCCCATTCTAATGTGGGTATCCTTAAGTACTTCCAACATGATGGACGCTTGGAAGGACTCTATGATGCCTTCACAAGAACAGGATACAATGCTCAACTCATAGACTGCCAGTTCCAACATGCCATATCAAGAAACCGTAATGACCTCCAGACCATTCAGCCGTGGCCGTTCGGGTGAGCATCCTCCAAGGCGGACTTCGGGACAGCCAACAACGCTTTGTCTCTCTTGCTCTCATTCTCACAGACGTATACGCCTTTATGCTCTCACTCTCTCACTCTCTCTCACACACACACACACACACACACACACACACACACACACACACACACACACACACACACACACACACACACACAATTTGAAGATGCCGATGTTGGAGTGGGGTGTACAAAGTTAAAAATCACACAACACCACATTTATGGTCCCAACAGGTTTATTTAGAAGCACGAGCTTTCGGAGTGCTGCTCCTTCATCAGGTGGTTGTATGATGAAGGAACAGTGCTCGAAAGCTAGTGCTTCCAAATAAACCTGTTGGACTATAACCTGGTGTTGTAATTTTTAACTTTGTACACATACATCACACTGTCTCACAGACCCTCACCCCCCACCCCCAAACACCCACATGCGCACATACCCACATATGTTTATGGGGTGAATTTATACTTGCAGAATTGTATTCTACTTTGCTCAAAAACTGCATGAATCCATGTAAGGTTCTGTAAATCCCTTTTTTTGAAATAGAATCAGTCTAAGCATTGGGACACAGACAGACAGACTTGAACCTCACACTTTCAATGCACTATCTGAGATGACGTGGCACCTGTTATTAAAGTTCACTTTAACTTCAAAAAGAGTTCTGGGATTTACATTTGAGAGAACTGAAACCAGTAAGGTCATTCTAAAAGATGAGAGACTGAACAAACAAGGTCTTTTCAATGTATAATTTCAGTTGCATCACACTGTAAACTTTTAAATTCCATGTTTTACGATCTTATACCCCACAACCACTTGCTGAAGGAGCAGCACTCCAAAAGCTAGGGCTTCCAAATAAACCTGTTGGACTATAACCTGGCCTTGTGTGATTTTACACCCCAGTCCAACACTGGCACCTCCAATTCTTGAACCACAACTGTGAACTAAAGCTGGTGTCATTAAACAAGACTGGGTAAGTCCCTTTGGGCTGCCAGTGCTGTCCTGATAGAACCAGAACCTGTACAGTCCATTTTTCTGAACACTGCTTTTGATGTTTTAACAGGTGTTCTAAGCAGGTGTTCGTTATTTATGCTTCTTGGTCAATCTGTGTGCACTAACTGGTGATTAGCATATAGCTGGAACTGATTGCTATCAGGGGGCCATCTGCACAAGTGGCCATGTTTGGTGAGGCCTATGTATTCCTTTTTTTTGAAAATGGTTAATTATGTTTTTCAGTGTCTGAAGATGACCCCGCCTGCTTATCTAAAAGGAAAAGTGAAGATGGGAAGCCATTTATTTCTAGGACTGTGTCTGATGACTCAGTGTCTTTCACTGAGTCCACACATTTGGGACTAAGAAGAGTGAAATCCTGTTCTAGAAAGAGAAAGCAAAACTCTACAGTTGGCAATTTTCAATCAAACGCTACTAAAACTTTAGCACCTTCCTCTGCTGATGAAAAGTGTTTGGAATGCATCGTGGCTGAATCAGACTGCAATGTGTTTTCAAATAACTTGACTCTTAGTCCAGTTAAAGAATGCTGTAAGAAACAGATTGTTTTGAATGAAGATAACTTGGGCGTCAATTTAAACCAGAGTCCTGATGGTAACTTGATTGGCAATAGTTTAGAGAAAGAATTATCTGGTCAAAATTTAACTTCTTCATCTGACTGGTCTCAGCTGAATCTGTCAGAACTTGATGAGAGCCATTTGATGAATGGTTATTCTGACATTATGAATTCTTCTACAGATGCATTGTGTTTGAAAAGTGTTGGTGATCGAAAACTCATTTCTAACGGAGAAGCTAATAATCAGCAATCGGGCAATGATTTAGAAGAAAACATTGAAGGATCCAGTTCTGTCACCTGCGTAGATATAGTTCCAATATCACAGAGACCAACCTCTCATTCTTTAACAGATGAAATAACAATAACAAAGATTAATTTTAATCATTGTGCATTTGCTAATGATTTCAGCACAGTTGATGAAAGCACAGAGAATTCTGGAGCAGAAGTGAAAGCTAGTACTCCAAATCATGCTTGTGGTAGAATGCAATTGTCAAAGCTACCCACTTCTGAAATTCCTTGCACAGATTATTATAAAATTGATGGTTCAACATCAGTTCAACCATTTGTTGATGAATGGCTAGATTCAAATTCAGAAACTGTAGCAACCAGACCTTTTCCCTTTTGCAAGAACGAAAGAGCACATGTGAAGGAGCCCATGACTACTTTGGAAGATCAGAAAGTCAGTTTTACAGACTCTGTCAGTAATGATATACCCTTTCAACCTGCTATAGATTCCAGAATGCTCAGGGATGGTGTTTACTCTGTGACATATTCAGATACAGCTAAAAATCCCTCACTGGTTCAGGATTTGATAAAATGTCAAGTAAATGAGGAAGACTTCACTTTTTTGCTTTCTAGTCTGAAAGAGCGTCCAAGGAAATTTGTTTACACTGTGCAAGATTCTTCAAATCATCAAGCACAAATGAACATACCTCTAGACATAATTGAATTGCAAAATAAAACACTAATTCAGCCGATGGTACTTGAGCCTTCCTGCAAGTTATCTGCTCAAGAATCTAGAAAGCGAAGTGAGTCTGTGAAAGGTTTAACTCCTCTTGTGATAATATTCTGTATTATTCGTCTGCATCCTAAATATTTTCAGTTTTAGATGCTCTGTAAATAAGTGACTTTAAACTCAATGTTGTAATTGTATGAACTCAACATGGTCTGTCTTTTGGTTAGGCTGTAAATTTACTTTTTTTATGCATTGAAAAAAGAATAGTTTGATAGTTTTTAAGCTCTGGGGAATTACACAAAGCTGCTTCACATGCAAAACCTATGGTATTAATATTGAAGCGCAACATAATGTACCAGCTGAATGCATTGAAGCAAAATGTAGTGTGTCACACGTTTATTTTGAACAACCGACAACCTAGCAAATTTTACTGATTTGGGGATATACAAGTAAAATGCAAATAATTGTGTATGAGGTAATCATTGGTAGGAATACATTATTATTTAGTTATGTCAGAGTTTTCATCCTCCCCTCCCAAGTCAAAGTTCAGAGATGCCAAATAAGTGCAACCTTTCCAGAATGAAACTTGGCTCAATACTAGATTTTTCTTTACATCTTAAAAATATTTAAATGAATTGCTTCGCTTAAAAAACTATTTGGTGTTGCTGATTTCTATATTTGACATTAGTTTTATTTATATAGTTTTGTGAAGTGATTTTTTTTTTGTTTTCTTTTTAAATTTTCAGAAATCAAAGTGGCTACCAGCATTGTTGATGATCCTGGCATTGATCACTCTGAAGCCAATGAGAAACATGACACTGAAGCAAATGAAAATCTGCAACAGAATCATTGTCTTCCAAAGCAGTGTGACAGTGTAGAAAACGAAGTGGTGCCTCAGCATCTTAAGGATAAAACTGATGAAAATGTATCCGATGCTCCCAGTAATGGCAAGAATTGGGATCATTTTGTGAACAGCAAGCCTGTTTCTTGTGACGGAAGAGATGGTAGAATTTTTGCCACAGCTTGTCACACAGTGGCTAAAAAGTTGGCTTTTGAGTCTAAAGTGACGTTGACTAATAGTTTTGGTGCCCAGGCTGAAGTTGCTGAGGACAGTGATGTACTTTCGGTTGTTAAATCTGCTCATCCGGAGAGGACATGTGTAATTCAAAACAATATTATACAGAATAAGGAGAAGTCTTATTTTGAGTTTAGATTTTCACCTTTCTCTGATGCAAATCAAAGTCCTTTGCATTATAATTGCAGTACAAGAAAACTTGGTGGAAACACAGCTATCCATAATGAGCTTGACAGCAATTCTACTTTTTTACCAATTTCTACACAATTATCAACCAAGAAACTGTCCTACACTTCAATTTTATCTCATACAGTATCTTCTCAATCTTCCTGTATCACTAATATTTTGCACAAAACAAAGAAACTTTATGATCTTAAATGCAAGGGAACTTTGGGGGAAAATGTTTGTTTTTCTGAATCCTGGCAACTAAAACCAAGAGGCAACGCGGAGATATCAACATCATTGAGTAAAGAGAAACAATTAGAGGAAAGTCTTGATACTAACAAGGGGTTACTAAATGAAAAGCAGCGACTTGACTCCCATACTTGTGTAGAAGCTGAAAAGAGACCGTGTACTATTAATGCAGGTTTCCACATTGGTAATAGAAAAATTGCAGTGTTGGCATCCACTTTGAAGAGCAGAAAACTGATCGCTGAAATAGACAATGATACATTCTTGACTTCTTCAAAACCTGTACTGGTGCAGTCATTGCCAGAATGTGAAACAAAATATGTAGAAAGTACTTGTACAGAATGCATGGATCTATCTGGCATTGAAATTACTATGAATGAATCTTCTAGTTTGACACCAAGCTGTATGAATTCTCTTAAAAGAAAAAATGAAGCTCTTTCTGCCTCCAACACTGAAGCACAGCTGCATCAGCCTGCCGAGGTTACTCGACCTTCAAATTCTGTTGTTCTGAAACAACAGGATTCAGCCAGAGTGAAATCTCAGAATGCACAAGGTGACATTGGTTCTGTGACAGTGACAAAAGAAATTTGTACACTTTCAGAAAACACACACAATCCACTGGTAACTGGAAGTTTTGAATCTTGTCAACATCGACTCAGTTGCTCGAAACCCTTTGAACAGTGTACAGATTTATCTGCTGATACCATTTCGAAAGAAGAGCTTGAAAATGAAAACTTAAAAATGAACTCTGCACAGGAAGTTGTTTTTGAATATGTCCCTTCAAAAAATAGAGTCAGGAGTCAAGAAAGATGTAGTCCTTCCTCTTCAGCCAAAGTGGAGGTTAAAACTAAATCCCCTGAATCCAAGTTTACCACTGAAAATGTTAAACTGTGCCCATCTGACAATGGAGCAACACAAACTTTTGATTCCTCTACAATCTTATCTCAGCCAAAGTTGCTTGGAAAATGCACTTATTTAACTGGTAGTCAAATAGAACTAACAGAATTGTTTCGTGTGTTAGAGGACACAGATACCCAGTTTGAATGTATGCAGTTTAGCAATCAATCTACAGTCGAAATAACAAACAAAGATACAAACCTTCTGATTAGTGAGCATTTAGATCAGACTTCCCCAGCTCCTCCTTTGGAAAAATGGAAGGATGTTAATTTGGTTAAAAGTTTGGGCCTTGAGCCTTCCATGCACTTAGATAACAAGTCATGCAATACACCACAGCATGCGGCATCCTCAAAAATGAGCACCACATCTGAAATCTGTTGTCAGAACATGGAAGAAATACAGCAAATTGTATCAGATAATCTTGTTGATTCCTTTGCCTTGAGCAATGGAGAGAAAGATGCAGCATCGTCAACAGTACCAAATGTCTGTGTGAAAGCTATGGAACTTAGCTCAGATATTAAAATTAAACCAGTTACACTTGGTCAAGCAGTTCTATCCCTGAACGACAACACGACATTTAAGGGGGAATACAGAGGATTTTGTGCAGCAAGTGGGAATAAAATAAAGCTTTCTGTACATAGTCTGAGAAAAGCAGCAAACATTTTCAAGGACATTGACAATGATCAAACTGCTGCTCAGAATAATGCAGTTAATGGTTTCAGCTATTTACTGGGCAATTCTGTTACTAAGTCTGAAAACTTAATTGAGGATAAATCAGATGATCAAAAATCTGTAGAAGCTAACGAGTTGCATCAGCTATGTGCAGCTCTTGGCAATCATTCATCTGCTTATAGTAAAAGTGAGGGTATATTGAAAAGTGGACATAAAATTGAAATCCGTGATAAATACGTAAGTGGTTTCCAGTCAGTCGGGAGAAAGAGATTCACTGAATCTGAAGAAGCAATGCAAGATAAAACAGTATATTTGACCACTAAATCAAATGTCTTGAAAAATTTTGACACTGAGAACAAAGGGAAACAGAGTACAATTGAAAATGCAACTTGGGAAAAGAGCACATGGCAACCTGCCTGCAGTGGCACTAAAGATACTGGGAACAAGGAATTAGGTAACAGTGAAATATATCCTGAAATGAAGTGTTTCCAGACTGCAAGTGGTAAAAGAGTCACGGTGTCTAAAGGAAACTTGGATAAAGCAAAACGCTTATTTGAGACTGAAGATTTCTTTAACGAAAACTTGCAAAACTCCAAGCTTCCAATTGAAGTAGCAAAAAATGCACCTCAACACCCTGATGAGAGAGTAAATATTTTAGAAAGCCATGTGGTGAAAAATGATGTAAGTATGCAACTCAGTGACCCAAGAGGGAGAATTCAGACAGAATTAAATGTTACAGTTTGCCCTACATTTATAGTTCACTCTGAGAGCAATATTTCTGAAACTAATTCCATTCAAAATAGGTCACTGTATGCTGCTCCAGGCACTAGCATGAAAGGATTTCAAACTGCTAGTGGTAAGTTAGTTCCTGTATGCAAAGCATCTCTTGATAAAGCAAAAGTTCTATTTGCTGAGGAGGATGTATTGCATAAACCTAAAAAAGGTTCTACTGAAACATCTTCAACTGTATCTGCTTGTCCACATACAGGTTCATCAGTAATTCAGAATGCAAAGAAGAAACCGTTGATGAATGTCCACAGTCCTGAATTGCTTCACCATATCAATTCTAAAAGTGAATTGCATCCGTTTTCTTTTCAAAGCAAACCTGTGTCTGAGCATTCGAATCTGTCCAATAGTACAGAAATGAGAGGTTTCGAGACTGCTAGTGGTAAAAGAGTCAATGTGTCAGAAATGGCCTTAAGTAAAGGAAGGGCTTTATTTGTTGAAGAGGATTTTAATAAATTGGGAATTCAAGACTATTTAATATCATCCATAGATAATAAAAATGTGCTTTCTGAGGACAATATTTTAAATGATAAAGAAGCTAACCTTCCACAGAGGTTAAATATGACTCATCTGATGACTGTTCTTCCAGTTAAGCAATCATTAGAGTTCTTCACTGCAAATGGCGACATTGTTTCAGGAAGTGAGACAAATGTGAAATATGTGCAAGAAAAATTTTCAGCTGATGAGCCTGGGGACAGCAAAATTTCAATTTCAGATCAAGATGCTTTTGATGTATCTAAGCCTTCTCAACAGTTTTTAAATACAGGATCTATTGCTTTTGGTACAGCAAGTGGCAAGTCTGTATGTGGTTCAGAAGAGTCTTTGAAGAAATGTAAACACTTATTTAATGATGTGAGAGTTAGTGAAAAAATTAAGATTATGGACAATGGTATGACCTCCAAGGAAAAGCAAGGAGAAGAAACATGGAATCCAGACACCTCCATCAAAAAGGCATTTCTTGGGTTCAACACAGCAAGTGGAAAATCTGTTTTTGTTTCTGATGATGCACTTCAGAAAGTTAAGCATGTGTTAAAAGAATTTGACAATAGTGATTCTTCTATAATTAGCTCAAAAGCTGCATTTTGCAAAAATCCTCAAATGCTGTTAACATCCACCTGTTCTTCATCATTGTTTTCTAACGCTGCTATGAGCAGGGACCAAGCATGTGAAGAAGAAAGTTCAGAATTGATTCATAAATCATCAAATAACTCTGCAGAGAATATTTCGGTCTTGCAAAATTCTCCCCAGGTAGAGTTAAATGAAAGAGAGATAGACAGATCTACAAGAAATTTTGCAGATTATTCAAATAAGAGTGTTTTCATGTCTGGCTTTCAAACTGCTAAAGGGAAAAGAGTAATGGTAGAAGAAAGTAGTTTAGCTGCAGCAAGAATGCATTTAGCTTCAACTGAAAATGGTGAATTGGGTCATTCTCCTGAGAGAGTAAATATGCCCACTGGAAGCAGAATTAAATCAATTTCCACCATGAACAATGAATCTGCATGTATAGCGCATGCTTTGAATTGCAAACATAGCATGTATCCCAATATATTGGAAAACAACATGGCAAAAGTAGCTGTGGAGGGTTTAAACGCTCTGATGAAAGATGATAAACCTTTTGATACTACACCACACAAGTCATTTCGAAAATCCTATGGCAGTATCAATCAATCTGTTAGACCAAACTTAAAAACGGGAAAAAGACTCCGATCAGAAGGAAAGACTACAGCAGGTAAGTTATGTTAACTTTAGTCAAATCATTGAAGATATTCTTTGACTTCTATAAAGGCATAATCCAGATGCTCTGAATTAGTTGAGCCCTGGGCACTCCAATGTAGACCACTGTAATACATATATACTTGGCAGATCCAGCAAGTTGCTCATTCTATTTTAAATCCACTATTAGCTCATTAAATATTAGAATGTTCTAAAACAGTCTGCAATGTGCGCAGAGTGTTTGTTGATCTGAAGAACAAATTGCTCTTGGTCAGCCTTGGATTCTCTCCACTTCTTCAACTCTGCTCCTTCCAACAAGCCACTTCCAAACCAGTTCTTTAAACCTAGCTTATCATCACCTTAAACAACTCTTCCTTGGTTCAATAACAGCTTCACTGAATCTGTTATGCATGGCTAAGGTCTTAAATTAATATTTTTTTTCCCAGTGAGGCAGTTTCTTCTCAGATGACAGTGATGGAAAATGAAAATCAGTCATTAGAAGGGCTTAAAATTGAAGAGGTGTTGGATAAGCAATTGGTACTTAAAACTTGTAAGGCATCAGGATGGGGGTGTGGGGAGGTGGTAGGGGTGGGGAAAGGAATATGAATAGCATGAAAAATGTGCATTAATCCTGATGAGCTAACAAAGACTTGTGAACGGATGATCATGTCTAACTAACTTGCTGGAATGCTTTTAGGTGATAATGGGGAGAGTTGATAAGGGCAATACTGTACATGATATGTATGGGCTTCCACTAGTTAAGAGTTACAGTGGTGCACAATGATTTGATGAAAGTTCAACGACTTGTATTAAAGGGAATTTAGCACATGGATACTAAATTGGTATGAAAGGAAACAGCATCATCCATGTTTAACTGCTTTTCAAGAGGTAGCCTACTGTATGAAATGCATTGATATTGAGCACTTTGTCCATCTCATTCCTTGGCAATTAACATCTTTTTATTATCAATCCTTGTGGAATCAACATGGTTTTGTGAAAGGGAAATCATATTTGACAAATATTCAAGAGTTCATTGAGGATATTGCAAACAGAATGGACAGAAGGGAACCAGTAGATATAGTTATTGGTTTTCTAGAAGACATTTGATAAGGTGCTATATAAAGGTTATTGCAGTAGGTAAGAGCTCATGGTATTGGGGTTAATATATTAACCTGGATTGAGGATTGGTTAACACACAATACACAGTGTCACGATTAATGAGTCTCGTTCAGATTGGAAGAACTAATTAGTGGAGTGCCACAAGGATCAGTCCTAGGGCCTCAATTATTTATTTATATTAAGGACTTGGAGGAGGGGACATAGTATCCAAGTTTGCTTCTAATATAAAAATATTTGAGAAAGCATGTTGTGATGAGGAATCCGCAAGTGGATATCGATAGGTTGCGTGAATGGGCAAAAACGCAGATGAAATTTAATGTATAAGGTGTGAGGTCATGCACATTAATAGGCAGAATCAAAAGGCAGACTATTTAAATGGGGGGAGACTTCAAAGAAGTGGAGCACAGAATGATTTGGATGTTTGTGCGTGAAATACAATGTTTAGCGGGCAGGTTCAGCATGCAGTTAAGGCAAATGGAATTTTCACCTTTTGTTAATTGATTGGAATTTAAAATAGGGAACTACAGTTGTAACAAATGTACAAGATGTCAAAGGGCTGCATTTAGAGTACTATGTGCAGCTTTCTCCAAATTTTCAGTGAATAAAAACACAAGTATGGGCATTGGAGACTGTTCAAAAAATAATCATGAGGCTGATTCCTGGGATGGAGTGGTTGACTTCCAAAAACATTAGGCATTTATTCACTAAAGTTTAGAATAACACTTTTTTTTTTCTTCAGTGTTAGTGAATGTCTAGAATACTCTACCTCTGAGCACTGTGAAAGATAAATCACTGGAAGTATTTAAATGGGAAGTAGATAGATGAGATTAGATTCTCTACAGTGTGGAAACAGGCCATTTGGCCCAACAAGTCCACACCTACCCTCCGAAGAGTAACCCACCCAGACCCATTTCCCTCTGACTAATGTACATAACACTATGGGCAGTATTTAGCATGGCCAATTCACCTGACCTGCACATCTTTGGGTTGTGGGAGGAAACTGAAGCACCTGGAGCAAACCCCCACAGACACTGGGAGAAAGTGCAAACTCCACACAAACAGTCGCCCATCTGGTACTGAGAGGCTGCAGTGCTAACCATTGAGCCACCGTGCCACTCTTGGGTTTTTGAAATATTGTGGAGTTGAGGGCTATGAGGATTTGGCACAAAAGAGAAGTTGTGCCCTGGGACATTTCATCTATTATCTTATTGTATGGCATTTCAGGCTTGAGGGGTGAAATGAAGGTGGCACAGTGGTTAGCACTGCTGCCTCACAGCACCAGGGACCCGGGTTCAATTCCCGCCTCAGCAACTGTCTGTGTGGAGTTTGTGCATTCTCCCTGTGTCTACGTGGGTTTCCTCCGGGTGCTCCGGTTTCCTCCCACAGCCCAAAAATGTACAGGTTAGATGAATTGGCCGTGCTAAATTGCCCGTAATGTTAGGTGCATTAGTCAGAGGGAGATGGGTCTGGATGGGTTGCTCTTCGGAGGGTCGGTGTGGACTTGTTGGGCCGAAGGGCCTGTTCCACACTAAGTAATCTAATCTACCCCTGCTCCTATTTCTTAGGTTCTCCTATTCCTTTTCTAGGCTGCTTGACCATGCTGGTGATTAGTCAATCATCACCTTGTTCTGCATTTTCCTCCAGAGTATTCACAAACTTTTTAAAATTTGTTTTCTGCAATTTCTTCATGACAATTTGTTGTCATAATGGTGCTAACTGAAATATTTCCTTGTGCCCCAACTTCAGGACACTAATATCAGTCTAGAAGAGTAGTGGTCCTAATATCCAGTCTTGGGCAAATCTAAAGCCTAAGCCAGAGGTGCAGAGGATGCACTCCCTGTCCATATATTTGCAGTACTCATTTTTGCACGTGCCTGCAACAAATATCGTCTGATCAGACCAAGACAAAAAAGAATACAACATTGGTCTTGTTTCCACCCAGAATGAGTGGGGTTGGAGTCAGAAAGGAGTGGGAAGTAAAAGGAATGGGGAATAGCCTTGATGGGAGGAGCAGGTGGGTAACTGTGCCAGCAGCAGATCAAACTGTAGTTGCATGCCTGTTTAGTGGCAGAAACTACAGTGCTTGTTTTTAAAAAAAAAAGTAACAATTCAATCTGGTTCTAGGTGCTCAACTTAGTTTTGTCGTATCAATGCTGACCTGTATCCTTACTACCACTGTACTGTTTGTACAGGGGTATGTCTCCTGGAAAGTAAATACATTAAGACTCAGGGTTCCGTTCTCTGCAGCTGAAGAACATACAGATAGATTGCACCAGTTTAAATTCAACAGAACAATTGATGGCCTCTTGCTAATTTGTTTCTCAAGACAATGCACTGATCAATCAGAGCCAAGAAGCCTGGCAGATAGCTTTTAATTATCAGGTGGTGTAGTTTCCATGGTAGTGCCTCTACCAATCAAAGTTCACTCTCCAATCAATCAATACACGTCCTAATGCAGTTTAAATGCCTACTTTCCTCTAAAAATTTGTTCTTGAATGACTGCAAGGTTTAAAGCTTCAACACAGCCTTTTCTTCAGCAATAGACATTTGCTGAAATTAATATGTCGTCAAAATAGCAATTTGCAACAAATAAACATGCACCCAGTATCCTGTAGAGACTCAGTACTGTTCTTCCCATTTCTTCATATGTGTTTTCTATTCTGACAATGTAACCTTCCACACCAACCTGATCCAGATCTACAAGAGGGTTTGCTGTCCTCACCTTTCACCTTTCTCGCCTCCATATTGAATACATCATCCTCTGTCCACAAATCCATCAGTGCTGCACTCACTGGGTTACATTGACTTCCTGTCCCTAAAGCACTGAATTTTAAATCCTCATTTTCCTCTTAAAATCTTTTTTTTAACAGCTTTGGCCACCTGAACTTTCTCACTTCTTCCAACCTTTAGTACCCTCATGAACCCTCTTTTTGAATTTTTCTCACCTATGTTCTCTCCATTCCCCACACTTTTGAGGATTAACATTTAGCATGTTCCATTCTGCAGTGCTCTCTCGAAACCAATCTTTGCTGTCCTTTATCCTTTTAGCACATATTTTCATTTATATCTAAGACTCCTTAGTTGTCCTTTTTTATTTGCTGTGAAGTATTGAGACTTCTGTTCATGCCATTTACATGCACGCTGATAATGTTAGCAAAATAGAGTAACAAGAAATGTATTTCACAGTAATCAGTTATATAAGAATGGAAAAATGAGCATTGATACTTCTTAAAATGTTTATTTAAATAATGTTAAATTGTTATTAATGAAACTGCGAATGATTTTTATTTCAGGGGAACCTCTCCCAAAAAGGCAGCTGCTATCTGAATTTAACAGAACTATACACAGTGATCGCAAAGTTGAATTCAAACCTTTACTATGTAATCCTGAAGGTAGGCAGATAATTCTGTGTAATTGGGTTCTAAAACTCAAAAGGCGTTTTTTGTTACCATTTGAACTTTCCTTCATCTTTTGGTTTATATTATTTCTAGCTAGGAATTTAAATTTGAATGTGAGGAGTTATGTAAAGCTGTTGTTAGTTCATTGCTTTTGTTTTTCTGTGTCTGGGTTTCTTAACATTACATCCTGACTGGTAATGGAAAATTACAGCTGTCATCCTGTGTTCTAGCCTCCTTAAGTCAATTGTAAACATTTATATGCTAGTGAGAGGAGTTAACAGTTATGTCGTTAGTGAATGTAGGGCTGGTACCACTGAAATGGTAAGCTTTTAATTTTTCAGAAAGGTGACAAAATATACCTATTATAATTAGACTTGTTCATCTTGTTACAGTAATTAGGACAATTCTTTTTGATTATTAGAAACAAACTTGAGGATTAGTGTTAGAAAAGTAACCAAGTTAAAGATAATCAGTGTAGTTTCAGAAGGGGATATCTTGCCTGACCAATGTTTTCAGAAATAACACGATAGGATGTTTCTGTAAAGAAACCTTCAATAGAGACCTGCCTGAATTAATGCAAAAGTAGTCTGAGGCGGTTAGTACCCTAAGTAAATATTATTTGTCTTTTATGGTGCTACTTGTATAATTATCACAAAGTAGACTTTCTTCAGACAATATTGGTTAATGTAGATAGGGAGATTGAGATGTTTTGCAGCTTGACAGAGTAGCAGAAGTGTACACCTGCAGGTGTGATCATGTTGATGATTGGCTTTATACTGGACAAATTCCATTTGAGATACCATCGAGAGCACCATTGAGTAGCAGTTGATTTGCCACACAAATGGCTCTAGTGATTATTTTACCCTTCAGGAGCAGCAAGACAGCTGTGCATAAAACAAGTAATTATAATTCCTGTGTGTGTGTGTGTGTGTGTATGATCTTTACTTGCATTGAAACAAAATGTAGTGACCAAATCTGGATTCTCTATCAGCTACATCTGAGTAACACTTGACAGTATGTTGTTGCCATTTTTGTCTTCTCATAACAACAAATTGTGTATAATGTCAGTAATTACCACAGAATTGTTTGGTACAAGATTGTTGTTATTGTCTTGAGTCTTGATTTTGAATGTTGCATTACACTTTAGGTATTTTGTTTCTATCGGTTTTTGATCCATTTAGGTATCTTGGTAGAGATTTTAAATAAATACGATACAAAATCATACTGCTGTCATATTGAAGTATATTGATCTCCCAGAGTATGGCTGTAACTGTCTCTCAAAGTGTTCACTATGTCCTAAGGAGAGTGAAATTAAAATAACGGTTTCCGTTGTCATGTGAACAAAGGAACCCGGTCTTTTTCTTTTTGGAAGTGTTACACTGCATGAAATAGAGCTGTGTTTCAATAAGAATTCTGTTAATTCTCATTCAAAGGCAACTCTGAAGGAAAAAAGAATGGTCAGCCTTCGAAATTTTGTAAATGCTCAGATTATGTAGAAAATTGTCTCCACCTTGTCAAAACCATACTATGCTGCCAGCAATTTTTTAAAAAGGTCAGTTACTGATTTATGGAATGTAAAAGCTGAAATCTAAGCAGGTGATCAAAAACCTTAACATACCAAATTGTGATTTGTTGAAAATTGTTAGCGATATTTTCAGTTTTGAAAGCTAAGTAAAGAAGATACATGGATACAATTAATAGTGATTTGGAACTCTTTAAAGCTTTTTTGCATTTTTAGATTTATAAAATTAATATAGCATTATTTGTAGTCATTCCACTGAAAAATTGAAAGACTGAGCAGTTTAAGGTCTGTAATCTTCTTTTGACTTGTCAGCTGTGTGTGAGGCACCTTGCGTCTCTTTTACTATCCTGTGATTGCTTGTTAATGGTCAGCAATATTATCCCATTTTGGAGCAGCATCTGTCATCCCGGTGGACGTAAAACAATGTGTTATAATTACCGTGAGGTATGCCTTAGGAACATTAACATTGAGATGGATCTGGGTGTAGAAGCCCACAGATCCCTTAAAGTGGCAACACAGGTGGATTAGATGGTCAAGAAGGCAGACAGCACATTTGCTTTGATCAGTTGGGGCATAGCTTAGAAAAGTTGGCAAATTATTATTACTGCTGCATAAAACTATACTTCGGCCATATTTGGAATATTGTGTGTGGTTCTGGTTACCACGCTACCAGAAGATGAGGGTGCCAAGAAGGTTTATCAGGACGTTGCCTGGTCTGGACAGTTTGAGGTACGAGGAGAGAGTGGATAAATTCAGATTGTTTATGTTGGAAAGACAGAGGCTGAGGGGCAACCTGATAGAGGTCTACAAAATTATGAAAGGCATACTTAGGGTGAATAATCAGAGGCTTTGTCAAAGGGTACAAAAGGTCAACTAGAAGAGGCCACAGGCTCAAGGTGAGGGTGAGGGAGAAGTTTAGGGGTGAAGTATGGGAAAAAAAATTCAGAGGATGGTGGGTGCCTGGACTGCTGTGCCACTGGAGTCGGCGAAAGTAGGCATGTTAGCACTGTTTAAGGTGTATTGTGATAGACATGTGATAGGAACAGTGTCTAGGGAATACATAGTGAGCCTAGGTAAGGAATAGGAATTGGTGCAAGGCTTGGTGGGCCGAAGGGCCTTTCCTGTGCTGTATTGTATTGTAACACTTTAAGGGATGGAAATAACCTGATTCGAGGTTGGCATGTGGAACTAATACCATTTGTAGACCTTGGGCCTTTGCAGCTGTAGGCTCTGTAGATGCAATTGGAAAAGGAAGAGAAGCCTGCCTCAGACTTCATCTATTATTCACAATAACTGTAGATTTCTTAGTAAGAAATTATACATAAAGGTGCATTGCAATTTTCTATAAATATCTTCTCGAAACGTGCCATTACAAAGGGGCACCACAAATATTGTTGAAATGCAGATTTTGAAAGAAGCATTTAACAGTTCATGTTAAGCAAAAAATCTTGCCTTAACAATAAATTATTTCCAATTTTTTTCAATGGGTAAACTAATTGTTCAATTCTACATCAAGTTCATTCAAATTAATATTTTTAACATTCTACTAAACACTGATTTCATTACCAAATGTTAGTAGAACTCTTCTCTTTGGAATGGGGAAAAATATAAGAAGAGACTTTTTTATTTATTCTTTTGTGGGATGTGGGTGTCACTGGCTGGCCAGCATTTGTTCCCGTCTCTGATACAGGATATTCAAAATGAAGAGTTTGAATGAGCTTTGAGTTTTTTAAATAAATTGTGAGAAAATGTTTTTTTTTCCTCCAGGAGTACTTTGTGACCGAAGGAAATTCATGTATATTGTCCCAGTGAAATCTGTTGCTTGTGGTCTATCTATAGACAAAAGGTAATTTTATTAATTTTTTCAGAAATGAATTTTAACTTCTGTTTTAAAAAGAGAAACAGTTTAGATTAGATTAGATTAGATTCCTACAGTGTGGAAACAGGCCCTTTGGCCCAACCAGTCCACACTGACCCTCCGAAGAGTAACCCACCCAGACCCATTTCCCTCTGACTAATACACCTAACACTATGGGCAATTTAGCATGGCCAATTCACCTGACGTGCACATCTTTGGACTGAGGGAGGAAACTGGAGCACCTGGAGCAAACCCCCACAGACACTGGGAGAAAGTGCAAACTCCACACACAGTCGCCCGAGGCTGGAATTGAACCTGGGACCCTGGTGCTGTGTGGCAGCAATGCTAACCACTGAGTTGTAATTTGTGTAACTTTACTGCTTTATAGCAAAAGTAAAACTTAAATTATATTCAGTAGTTGCATTAAAAGTGTAATTTTCAAGTCCACCTCTTAATTTTTAAGAATTCTTTGCTTTTTCCTCATGCTCTCAACTTCTTTCTCCCCCCAACTATTTATTCACTTAGCTTTTAAAAGCTATTATGAATTTTGCTTGTACCATTTCTTCTGCTAGGGTATCTGTGTCCCAGCAAAAGGTGAAATAATGTAGATGCTGGCAATCTGAAACAAACTAGAGATCTTCATAGAATCATGGAATCCCTACAGTGTGGAAACAGGCCCTTCGGCCCAGCAAGTCCACACCGACCCTCCAAAGAGTAACCCACCCAGGCCCATTGCCCTTACCCAATATTTACCCCTGACTAATTCACCTAACCTGCGCAACTTTGGATTGTGGGAGGAAACCGGAGGAAATCCATGTAGACACGGAGAGAACGTGCAAACTCGCACAGACAGTCGCCTGAGGCTGGAATCAAATCTGGGTCCCTGATACTGTGAGGCAGCAGTGCTAACCACTGTGCCACCCCAATGTGGATTTGAAAGGTATTGAAATATAGGTTTCAATATATTGACACAGGCAGATATTCAGTGCAAAAGACAAAGGAGTGTTAATGACGGAGAAAGTGAAAAAGCGCAAAACAAGTGTAAATTGAAGTATGAAAGATAGAGGGAAAACAAACTAAAAGAATTGTGGATGCTGGAAATCTGAAAAAACAAATATGCTGAAAAATCTCAGCAGGTCTCCAGCATCTGTGGAAAGAAATTAATGTTACTTGGGCGGCACGGTGGTACAGTGGTTAGCACTGCTGCCTCACAGAGCCGGAGACCCGGGTTCAACTCAGGCGACTGACTGTGTGGAGTTTGCACGTTCTCCCCGTGTCTGCGTGGGTTTCCTCCGGGTACTCCGGTTTCCTCCCACAGTCCAAAAGATGTGCAGGTCAGGTGAATTGGCCATGCTAAATTGCTCGTAGTGTTAGGTAAGGGGTAAATGTAGGGGTATGGGTGGGTTGCGCTTCGGCGGGTCGGTGTGGACCTGTTGGGCCGAAGGGCCTATTTCCACACTGTAATGTAATCTAAATCTAAAAGGTCAGGTGACCCTTCAGAATTGATGGAAAAGGATGTTTTTTTTATACAGAAGGGTGGTAGGGGGGAGCTGAGAGAGAAACCATTGTACAGTTAAAGGAGTGGTTAAAGGTCAATTAGGGAATGAATAGCTGCTAATGGAAACAATTAGTGGCTGATATTGAGTAATATGTGGTAGCAGCCCGTGTAATGACAAGCCCTGGTGTGTCAGGGTGACTGAAAGCATAAAAAAAAATGCTCAAGTCCGAAACTGTTGAACTCAATATCAAGTCCAGAAGGTTAGAGTGATCCCAAGGAGAAAATGAGGTGCTGTTCTTCCAGCTTGTGCTGAGTTTCGCTGGAGCAGCAAGGCTGAGACAGAGTGAGATGACGTATTGAAGTGGCAAACAACTTCAAAGCTCTGAGTCTTTTGTTTTTTGCGGACAGAGCAGAGCAAAGGTGTTCTGCAAAGCAGTTATCCAGTTTGTGCTTTGTTTCCCCAATGTTGCTGTTTCACCCGGAAGATGTGTCCGGAAGATGTGTCTGGGACTTTAGATATTGAGAAGGAAGCAAGTAAATTGTCAGGTTTTACACCACCTCCAATAGCAGGGGGGGAAGGTGGGGGCAAGTTGGGAGTGAAGGAAGAGAAGACCATGATATTCAAGAGGAAATATTCCTTGTGGAAGGCTGACAAGGGAAGAGAGGAGAAAATGTGGCTGATGATCCTCTAGATATTGATGTTAGTGGGATTGTAGATGAGGACAAGGGGAACCAATTGTTGTGGGAGGAAGAGAGGGGAGTGAGGGTCAAAGTATGGGAGGTGGGTCACATCTTGGCTGAGGGATTGTCTATCATGGTGCTGGGGAAATCCAAGATTGAGGAAGAAGGTGGACGTTTCTGAGGCCCTCTTATTGAAATTGGCATCATCAGAATGGATGTGAAGGAGATGGAAGAACTGAGAGAATGAAATGGAGTCTTTACAGGAAGCAGGGTGTGAGGATGTATAGTCAAGGTAACTGGGAATTTGTGGGTTTGTAATGGATATTGGTAACTAGCTATCCCCAGAAATGGAAGCAGAGATGTTAAGGAAGGGAGGAGTTAAAGATGGACTAGATTAAGGTGAGAGCAGGATGGAAATTGGAAGCTACATAGATAAACCAGCACAAGCCTTGCTAAGTTTCTTGAGCATTCTGTGTGTTGGTTCCACTCTTTAGACCGTAAGACCTAGGAGTATAATTAGGCCATTTTTTTGTAATTCATTTGTGGGATGAGGACATCACAGGCTAAGTCAACATTTACTATCTATTCCTAATTGCCTAGAGGGCAGTTAAGAGTCAACCAAATTGTGGGTCTGGAGTCACATAGGCCAGACCAGATAAGGATGGCAGTTTTCTTGGAACAATGGATTCATGGTCATCATTAGAATCTTAATTCCAAATTTGTATTGAATCCATATTTCACCAGCTGCAATGGTCAGATTCAAACACAAGTCCCCTGGACATTACCTGGGCTTCTGGAATAATTGTATATAGATAATACCTCTTGGCCATCATCTTCCCTTGTTTGGCCCATCAGGTCTGCTCTGCCATTTTGATCATGGCTGGTATGTTTCTCAATTCAATTCTTCTGCCTTGTCCCAGTAACCCTTGATCCGCGTACCAGTCTAGAACCTATCAATGTGAGATCTACAGATTCACCACTCTGTGGTTGAAGAAATTCCTCCTCATTTCCTCATCTCCATTCTAAATGGTCACCCTTTCTCTCTGACTATATGCCCTCAGGTCCTAGGGTCTCTCCACACCCACTTTATCAATGCCTCTCAGTATTCTGGTAGTTCAATGAGATTTTCCCCTCATTCTTCTAAACAGACCCAGCGTCCTCAACCACATGATAATCTCTTGATTCCCAGGATCATTCTTCAAGTGGATCCTGTCCATTGGAAAGCTCCCTCCTTCCCGAGTACCAATGCTGCCAATGTACCATGAATTCAGATCCATTTCTCCCCGCCAGTCTTTGAGGCACATAGTTACCTCTTTAATCTTGTTGACCTTGTGCCAATTTGCTTGTGCCTCAGGTGGTAATACAGAGATTAATACCTTTTTGGTTCTGTTTGCTAATTTGGCAAAAGCACTTCATCAGCAATGAGGCCGTGAGCTGAGCGGGTAGTGAAATAAATGGGAGGGGGGTAGGGCTGGGGAAAGGTAGCTGAGTGTGTGATAGGTCGATGCCGGTGGGGGTAATGGTGATAGATCTTCGGTATGTCGGGCAAAACTGCCCCCCCACCCCAAACCAGGAACTCCCCACATATGTTGGGGACACCACCCATGCCCTCCCCCTCCTCCAAGACATTTGTTTCCCTGGGCCCTAACACCTCATCTTCACCATGGACATCCAGTCCCTTTACATCTCCATCCGCCATGACCAGGGCCTCTACGCTCTCTGTTTCTTCCTCTCTGAACATCCCCACTCGTACCCTTCCATTAATACACTCGTTTGTTTGGCTGAATTGGTCCTCACCCTTAATAATTTCACCTTTGAATGCTCCCTCTTCTCCAGATGAAAGGGGTAGCAATGGGTACCTCCATGAGCCCTATCTATGCCTGTGCCTTTGTCAGTTACATGGAATAGTCCACATTCCATAGTTACACCAGCACCATTCCCCACCTTTTCCTCCGCTACATTGATGACTGTATTAGTGCCACCTCGTGCTCCCACAAGGAGGTTAAACAGTTCATCAACTTCACCAACAGATTCCACCCTGACCTTAAATTCACCTGGACCATCTCAGACACCTCCCACCCTTTTCTGGACCTCTCCATCTCCATCAAAGATGAATGACTCAACTCTGACATTTTCTACAAACCCACTGACTCCCATAGCTACCTGGACTACACCTCCTCCACCCTGCCTCTTGTAAAAATGCTATCCCTTATTCCTAATTCCTCCACCTCGGCCGCATCTGCTCCCAGGAGTACTAGTTCCACTACAGAACACACCAGATGGCTGCCTTCTTTAAAAACTGCAATTTCCTGTCCTACATCATTGATGATGCCCTCCAGTGCATCTCGACCACATCCCATACCTCGCCTCCAACCCTACCCCTCTAACCGCAGCAAGGACAGAACCCCCCTGGTCCTCACATTCCACCCCACCAACCTCCGTATACATCGTATCATCCCCCGCCATTTCCCCCACCTACAAACGGACCCCACCACCAGAGATATATTTTCCTTCCCACTCCCCGTCCGGTCCACAAGCACACCACTAATCCATCCTTCCCTCCCGGCACCTTCTCTCGCCACCGCAGGAATTGCAAAGCCTGTGCCCACACCTCTCCCCTCACCTCCGTCCAAGGCACAAAAGGAGCCTTCCACATCCATCAGTTTCACCTGCACTTCCACACATGACATTTACTGTATCCGTTGCTCCCGATGCGGTCTCCTCTATGTTGGGGAGACAGGACGCCTATTCGCAGTGTGCTTCAGAGAACATCTTCGGGACACCTGCACCAACCCAACCCCACTGCCCCATGGCAGAACACTTCCAACTCCCCCAGCTCACTCTGCCAAGGACGTACAAGTCCTGGGCCTCCTCCATCATCACTCCCTAACCACCCGACAGCTGGAGGAAGGACACCTCACCTACTGCCTCGGGACTCGCCAACCTCATGGCATCAATGTAGATTTCACCGGTTTCCTCATTTCCCCTCTCCCCATTTTATCCCTGATCCAACCTTCCAACTCTGCACTGCCCTCGTAACTGGTCCTACCTGACCATCTTCCTTCCCAATGTCTGCTCCATCCTCCCCTCTGACCTATCACCATTACCCCCACCTCCATCTCCCTATTGCATTCTCAGCAACCTTGGCCCCCACCCTCCCCCCATCCCACCCCCAAGTCAGCCCACAGCCTCATTCCTGATGAAGGGCGTTTGCCCAAAATGTCGACTCTCCTTTTCCTCTGATGCTGCTTGACCTGCTGTGTTTTCCCAGCACCACACTCTCAGCGCTTAGAACACTCGCCTAGCCCAGCTTCTCTACTTTTGTTACTTCATTCATAATTTGATTTTTAAAACTTCATCCTAGTCTTTTAGTTAGTAATCTGTAAATATTTCCCATAGTTACCTTCAATATGAAAGTAATCTGTAATATCCAAATTAGTGGCTTTTACCAACCAATGAACTTAGTGTTTACCCTGAAATGTCACTCTTGTTTAGGGGCATTGATCATGGTTTTAATTCATCCTGTTTAAGAAAACTCAAACTATGAGCCAAAACAAATCAAGCAAAAAAACACCTCTTTCCCTCTGCACAGAATTTCTGTGCTGCTTCAAAATTCCTGAACTATATTTTTCACTTGGGCTGTATTTCACCATGGATGCGATCTCTCCTTCCTGACCACATGAAGCTTGCTAATCACTATTCAGTGGGAGATATGCAGAAGTGTTGATAGGCGATTGACTTTCTTATTTTGACAAACGAGTTGAAATCCCGCCATCAAGGCCAAAGGTGCAAGGTGACCTTGCTTTGGTGGGTACCAGACTATGAGCAGCATTTGGCTGGTGATAACCAATTAAATGGCTCGTGCCACTCTCTCGATAAGGAGAGCAGTCCACCTTGAAGGGTTGCTAGCCCAATCTGAGGGCAACAATTCAGTAGAGGCCAATAATTTTACTTAAGAACTACGTTTTCAATCTCACTAACTCAGTAATTTTAGTGACACCATCACACAGTAACAGTACTTTTTTAGATTTATATTAGCATGAGGTATTTGGAATCTCAGAAGTCAAATACTTCATCAATATCTTCAATAATGATCATATCTCCATTAAAATTCAAGCAACAGCACATTAGGAAAGTATTAGTTTCCTAGATAAGACCAGTATTACACTAGTGCATAAGAACAGGCATAAGACTAAGTTGCAAGTATGGGAGAAAGCTAGCTAATGATTATAGAACAGCTCTCCTGACCGTTTCCTTCAATTTTAATTACAGAAGAGACTTTTCCTCATTGGTCTCCTTTCAATGAATTTTTCCAAGTGATTTAGAGATTTCCGTGGGTGGAGACTGAGCATCCCTAAAGAAAGCTGGTTGCGGTGACTGGGCCTAAGCAGGCTAGACTTGGCAATAAATGGTAGTTAGTCCATGCTGTAAACAGTATTGCCACGAAGGTGGCCATCCCTGCTGGTGACCCCTGCATGGCCCTTGGAGTGGCTATAAATGAGAATCTCTGCACTTCTATGAAATTTATTGGGAACTGGCCATCTCCCCACCTGGCAGCATGCTCATCTTACGTGAGCAAAGTGCTCGCAGAAACAATGAGTCCCTTAATTGACCACTTAAATAGTTTAACTATCCTTCCAGTAATGTCCTCACCTTTCTACATTGGCAAAATGGCATGGCAGGCAATTCTCAGGCATCCTTTCCAAAGGCCATTGGCAATCCACTGTGCCCAGCCCAATCTTTGATTTGCCTTCTCTCTGTAGTTGTAAAGTGCCAGCTTTCGTACTTGCACACAACAGCATGGTTGAAGTCAAACATCATTATTGTCAACCTGTATTCTGTTTTTTTGGACTCTTTGCCTTCAGTTTTTCAAGTTGGCATTTATGTAATGGCTGCTGAAGGCAAACATTTGTCCTGTTAATGGATCTTGAATCTTTAACAGACTTTTTAAAATCTGGTGGATTTAGAATTCATTATCCACATTTGGAAATATCTGAACTGTGAAAATAATTCTGAATTTGATGTTTTATTAATGCCCTTTTGAGAATTTGTCACTACCTCCATTCCTATCATTGTTCCTGCAAAGGACAGTGCCACAGAGTTTGAAGTTATCTAATCATGAAATTTATAAATTTCAGTAGTTTGTGCAGGTGCTTGTGTGTCAGTGGCTATATTGACATGCTAACTTTATCACTCCAAAATTTGGAAAGGTCAGTGTAGTTTTCTTTTTTGCTACTACTTGCTTGCTACCCCTTTTTTGCTACCCCTTCTTGTTACTACTTAGTTGATTTTATAATCATATTTGACCAAAGGATTCAGTAAGGAACAGAAGCAAAATGTACAGTCGATATTCATATGTAAAATCCTAGTTAAACTTGCAATTTAAACTTGGGGTCTTGTTTAGGTGTTGAAAGGTACAATCCTAGTGAATATCGCTTAAAAAGCCAGATCTGGAAAAAATGTTTAACGGAGAGAGTGATCCTAGCAAAAATTGGATTTCCTTTCAAAGGAAACCTTGCATATTTGTTCTAACATTTTAAAATATATATTGTAACAGTGCTTCAAACAGAATTCATCAGCAGTCGATTTCTCCCAATGTCACGTTCCCTATCCAAGAAAACTCAATTCAGCATAATTTGTGCCTTCAACATGAAGTCAGTTCACTGAAAGGACAACGGGCAGTATTCAAACCTCCATTCCATTGCATTGAGCAGAACAGCAGTGGACAGACTACATCAAAGCCAGCAAAGATTTTTGTCCCACCATTCAAAACTGTTTCAAATTCAAGTCAAATGGAAAGCCAAGATAATGTGAAATTCATCAATTCTTCAATTCCAGCTGAAATAGGGATTTCAGCAAAGGCTATGAATCTCAATACACTGGTGCAAGAGGACAGCATATTAAAACATAATTCAGTACTACCTAGAAATATTCAAGACGAACTCCAGTCAGTGTCTGATACTTCAGAAGAACTTCAACCTGCTGCTGAAGGTATTATTTGTCTGTCTTGTATTAATTATTTAATTTAAAAGAGTAATATATTTCTGTTGTTTATAACGATGTTAAAAAGCTAAAGATGAATGGACTTGATGACAGCTCAGCTCTTCTGAAGAAGGGTAAGTAGGAAATGTTGATTACACAATATAAACTTGGAATTTGAAACTCTGAAAATTGTAGGAAGAGGAGTTTTGAGGTCCTACAATACACTAATTATTCCCCATTAAACATAAAGAATCCTAAACAGAAATAATTAATGTGGCAGAGTTTAATCAACTTTATATAGCAAGGTGAATTTTATTGCTCTCCTCCTTTCACTTGTCTAGTTTGAGTCCAGAGTTGGGATTGTTGTATATTGACGGAAAATAAAATTGTGTTTTTAGACATTTTACAGTGACTTTAATCCAGCTAATATTAGAATACATAATTGCTTGGTAGTATAGAACATTTTAGTATAAATGTTACTGCGTTGAAATACACTACTGTCTCCCAATATCTATTGTAAGCTTATCAACTCCTAACATTACCTTGATAATATATTCTCACCCCCTTCCTGTAAAGACTCCATCCTGCTCTCCAATTTTCTCCATCTCCGTCACTCTATTCTGTTGACCTTTTTCAGTGGGCTTCAAATGTACACTTTCTCAACTGAGGATTCCCTTTCCCTGCCACTCTGGTTGACAGGGCTGTCAGCTGTGTCCAACCCATTTCTCGCACTTATTAACTATACTTTCTATGTTCACATCCAAATCATTTATGTAAGTTACAAAAAGCAGTGGACCCAGCACCGATTCTTTTGGCTCACCACTGGTCTGGTCGGCATGGACCTCTCTATGCTGTACCTCTCTATGACTCTATGGTCACAGGCCCTCCAGTTTAAAAAGCAACCCTTCACCACCACCCTCTGTCTTCTACCTTCGAGCCAGTTCTGTATCCAAATGGTTAGTTCTCCCTGTATTCCTTGTGATCTAAGTCCATATAGATCATGTCCATTGCTCTGCCCTCTTTAATCCTCTTTGTTGTTGCTTTGAAAAACTCAATCATGTTAGTGAAACATTATTTCCCACGCACACAGCCATGTTGACTATCCTTAAATCAGTCCTTGCCTATCCAAATATATGTAAATCCAGTTCCTCAGGATTCTCTCCAGCAACTTGCCCTCTACCGACGTCAGGCCCACTGGTCTATAGTTCCCTGGCTTTTCCTTACCATTTTTCTTAAATAGTGGTGCATGTTAGCCAACCTCCAGTCTTGCGTCACCTCACCTGTGACTATTGCTCATCCAAATATCCTATAAAGGGGCCCAGCATTCTCTTAGCTTCCCTCAGAGTTCTAGGGTACACCTGAGCAGGTCCTGGAGATTTATCCACTGTTTGAGTTTTAAGACATGCAGCACCACTACTTCTTTAATATGGACATTTTTCAATTTGGCACCATCTTTTTCCCCACATTCTGTATCTTCCATATCTTTCTCCACAGTAAACGCTGATGCAAAATACTTGTTTAGTACTCCCCCATCTCCTGCAGTTTCATATATAGCTGCCTTGCTGATCTTTGAGGGGTCATATCCTCTCCCTAGTTACTCTTTTGTCCTTAATGTCTTTGTAAAATCCCTTTTGGATTCTACCTTAACCCCTTAGGTCTCTTTTATATCTTTCCCCTCTCACTCTCTAGTTCTGGACTCCCCCATCCCAGGGAAGAGGCTTTGTCTATTTATCCTATCCATGCTCCTCATGATTTTATAAACTGCTATAAGGTCACCCCTCAGCCTCGGGCGCTCCAGGGAAAACAGCCCCAGCGTATTCAGCCTTCCTGGCAACATCCCTGTAAATCCTTTCTGAACCCTTTCAAGTTTCACAGCATCTTTCCGATAGGAAGGAGACCAGAATTGCACGCAGTATTCCAATAGTGGCCTAACCAATGTCCTGTATAGCTGCAACATGGCATCCCAACTCCTGTACTTAATGCTTTGACCAGTAAAGGAAAACATACCAAACGCCTTCTTCACTACTCTATCTACCTGTGACTCCGCTTTAAAGGAGCTATGAACCTGCACTCCAAGACCTCTTTGTTCAGCAACACTCCAGAAGACCTTACCATTAAGTGTATAAGTCCTTTTTAACCAAAAGCTCAATTTCTCTAAGTCATCCAGCATTCCCTGTACCTACCAGCCTTCACTTTCACCCTAACAGCAACATACTGTTTCTGGACTTTCGCTATTTCATTTTTGAAGGCTTCCCATTTTCCAGCCATCCCTTTACTGGCGAACATCCACCCCCCAATCAACTTTTGAAAGTTCTTGCCTAATGCCATCAAAATTGGCTTTCCTCCAATTTAAACTTACCGTCTATCCTTTTCCAACACTATTTTAAAACTAATAGAATTATGGTCACTGGCCCCAAAGTGCTCCCCCGCTGACATCTTAGTCACTTGCCCTACCCTATTTCCCAAGATTAAGTCAAGGCTTGCACCTTCTCTAGTAGGTGCATCCATATGCTGAATCAAAAAATTTTCTTGTACACACTTAACAAATCCCTCTCCGTCTAAACGCTTAACACTATGGCAGTCCCATTCTGTGTTTGAAATGTTAAAATCCCTTACCATTACCACCCTATTATTCTTATAGATAACTGAGATATCTTTACAAATTTGTTTCTCAAGTTTCTGCTGACTTTTGGGGGGTGGGTCTATAGTACAATCCTAATAAGATGATCATCCCTTTCTTATTTCTAGGTTCCACCCAAATAACTTCCCTGGACGTATTCCCAGGAATGTTCCCCCAAATACAGCCGTAACGTCCCTTATCAAAAACGCCACTCTCCCTCTTCTCTTGACCCTTTTCTAGCTTTCCTATAGCATTTGTATCTTGGAATATTAAGCTGTCAGTCCTGAGCCACATCTCTGTAATTGCTATGATATCCCAGGTCCATCTTCCTAATGATGCCCTGAGTTCATCTACCTTCCCTGATCATCTATCTTACATTGAAATTAATGCAGTTTAATTTATCAGTCGTACCTCCGTGTCTGCTTTGTTTCTGCCTGCCCTGACTGTTTGACTTGTTCCTTTTCCCAACTCTACCTATGCCAGACTGATCTCTTTGCTCACTATCTCCCTGGGTCCCATCCCAGCTTATTTCACAAAGTGTGTGAGTCACAAATTATTGAAACTTCTTAACTGTAAAAGAAGGAGATGGTGCTAGACCTGTCAGCTGTCTTGTAGTAAGGTTATAAATGCTGCATAGGTAGAGTGATCACAGTGAGTGTTTTTTGGATTCTCCTGCAAATAAGTATTTTGATTTTTTTTTTGTTTACAGGTATCTCTAGGACAGTTCAGAACCTGAGATGTGCAAGAGGTCTTCAGGAGAAGAGGTTAATCCAGAAGCAAAAGCAAGTTATTCGTCCACAGCCAGGGAGTTTGTACAGGATTAAAAACTCTGGTGGACCAAGACTGTCTTTGCACTCAGCAGTTGAAGGGAAACTTCCAACCTCTTTCACAGAAGAGCAGGTACAAACTGATTTAAATTCAGATGCAAATTCATTTTGTATAGATAACAATTTGCATAGTACTCCTAAATGTCAAATTATTTTTGTATTCATCACACAAAAAGATATTATACTGATTCATGGAACACTTATTCTAACTAAAACATGTTTTCTGATATTGAAGTTCGTTGTACCGTGCAACACTCAACTGCTGACTCTGCTTGTTTGATATGTTTTCACGATTAACAAAGTCGTTTCTTTCATACCTCTACATTGGTAATATCTCAGTAGAAACCAGCAATGTTTTTCTTAAGAATCTAATAACCCTGGGTATTTACTACAAATAATCAAGCTAAAAGCTTTTAGCATTTAGCATCAAAATAATTTCATTTCAATGAAAATTGATTTTGATACTCAAAAATACAAGTACACTCTGCCTTAAATGGGCAGTTACATGAAATATATTAAAATAAATTGAGTTACTACTTTTGATACTGAACTTCTTAATTCATTTCCTTCTAAATTCCTTTGACTTGCACTTCAAACTCAAGGCAGATATCTATGAAAATCTGGAAAATGAACCACTTGGTGAAAGTGCTACTTAGAAGATTTGCATAAAGTTAGTTGGGGCTTCCACCTATTTATGGTAAGGCTTTCCCTTCACGACTCCAAAAATCCTATGGTGATAAACTCATAGTGCAGGACAGATTAAGCGAGCAACAGTTCAGAAGTCTGATGGTTCTCTTGTATTCTCTCTCGCTCTGTCTCTCACTCTCGCTTCCCTTTCTCATGTTTGCTATCCCACAAACCAACTCACTGAGAGGAGTTCTTCTTTAAAAGATGTCTAAACTCTAAGCCAGTGCACCACATTTCAAAGGTACTCGACTGGAAAGAGATGCAGTGAAATTGTTCCAAAGATCTGAAACCCTGCTTGAGACCAGAGTTATTCTGGCAATGTACCTACACCTATAAATAGTTTTTTTGACTCTTTGCTGTTCCATCATTTATAGAACATAGAACAATAGAGCACAGAACAGGCCCTTCGGTCCACGATGTTGTGCCGACCATTTGTCCTAGCTTAAGCACCCATCCATGTACCTATCCAATTGCCACTTAAAGTTCGCCAATGATTCTGACTCTGCCACTCCCACAGGCAGCGCATTCCATGCCCCCACCACTCTCTGGGTAAAGAATATACCCCTGACATCTCCCCCATACCTTCCACCCTTCACCTTAAATTTATGTCCCCTTGTAACACTCTGTTGTACTCGGGGAAAAAGTTTCTGATTGTCTACTCTATCTATTCCCCTGATCATCTTATACACCTCTATCAAGTCACCCCTCATCCTTCTCCATTCCAATGAGAAAAGGCCTAGCACGCTCAACCTATCCTCGTACGACCTATTCTCCATTCCAGGCAACATCCTGGTAAATCTTCTCTGCACCCTCTCCAATGCTTCCACATCTTTCCTAAAGTGAGGCGACCAGAACTGCACACAGTACTCCAAATGTGGCTTAACCAAAGCCCTGTACAGCTGTAACATCATTTCACGACTCTTGAATTCAATCCCTCTGCTGATGAATGCTAATACACCATAGGCCTTCTTACAAGCTCTATCCAGTGGCAACTTTCAAAGATCTATGAACATAGACCCCAAGATCCCTCTGCTCCTCCACCTTACTAAGAACCCTACCGTTAACCCTGTATTCCGCATTCTTATTTGTCCTTCCAAAATGGACAACCTCACACTTGGCAGGGTTGAACTCCATCTGCCACTCCTCAGTCCAGCTCTGCATCATATCTAAGTCCCTTTGTAGCCGACAACAGCCCTCCTCACTATCCACAACTCCACCAATCTTCGTATCGTCTGCAAATTTATTGACCCACCCTTCGACTCCCTCTTCCAAGTCATTAATAAAAATTACAAACAGCAGAGGACCCAGAACTGATCCCTGCGGAACTGCACTTGTAACTGGGCTCCAGGCTGAATATTTACCATCTACCACCACTCTCTGACTTCGACCGGTTAGCCAGTTTTCTATCCAACTGGCCAAATTTCCCTCTATCCCATGCCTCCTGACTTTCCGCATAAGCCTACCATGGGGAACCTTATCAAATGCCTTACTAAAATCCATGTATACTACATCCACTGCTCTACCCTCATCCACATGCTTGGTCACCTCCTCAAAGAATTCAGTAAGACTTGTAAGGCAAGACCTACCCTTCACAAATCTGTGCTGGCTGTCCCTAATCAAGCAGTGTCTTTCCAGATACTCATAAATCCTATCCCTCAGTACCCTTTCCATTACTTTGCCTACCACCGAAGTAAGACTAACTGGCCTGTAATTCCAGGGGTTATCCCTATTCCTTTTTTTGAACAGGGGCACAACATTTGCCACTCTCCAGTCCCCTGGTACCACCCCTGTTGACAGTGAAGACGAAAATATCATTGCCAACGGCTCTGCAATTTCCTCTCTTGCTTCCCACATAATCCTAGGATATATCCCGTCAGGCCCGGGGGACTTGTCTATCTTCAAGTTATTCAAAATGTCCAACACATCTTCCCTCCTAACAAGTATCTCCTCTAGCTTACCAGTCCATTTCACACTCTCCTCTTCAACAATATGGTCCCTCTCGTTTGTAAATACTGAAGAAAAGTACTCATTCAAGACCTCACTTATCTCTTCCAACTCAATACACAGTCTCCCACTACTGTCCTTGATCGGACCTACCCTCGTTCTCGTCATTCTCATGTTTCTCACAAACGCATAAAATGCCTTGGGGTTATCCTTGATCCTATCCGCCAAAGATTTTTCATGCCCTCTCTTAGCTCTCCTAATCCCTTTCTTCAGCTCCCTTCTGGCAATTCTGTATCCCTCCAATGCTCTGTCTGAACCTTGTTTCCTCAACCTTATGTAAGCCCCCTTCTTCCTCTTTACAAGACATTCAACCTCCCTCGTCAGCCAAGGTTCCCTCACACGACCATCTCTTTCCTGCCTGACAGGTACATACGTATCAAGGACACGTCGTATCTGTTCCTTGAAAAAGTTCCACATTTCCACGACATCCTTCCCTGACAGCCTATGCTCCAAACTTATGCTCCTCAGATCCTGTCTTACAGCATCGTATTTACCCTTCCCCCAATTGTAAAACCTACCCTGTTGCACGCACCTATCTCTCTCCATAACCAAGGTGAAAGTCACAGAATTGTGGTCACCATCACCAAAATATTCACCCACTAACAAGCCCATCACTTGTCCCGGTTCGTTACCAAGTACCAAATCCAATATGGCCTCCCCTCTGGTTGGGCAGTCTACATACTGAGATAGAAAAGCTTCCTGTACACACTGCACAAACACTGCCCATCCAATCTACTTGATCTAAAGAGCTTACAATCAATGTTTGGAAAGTTGAAATCACTCATGACTACTACGCTGTGGCTTCTGCACCTTTCCAAAATCTGTTTCCCAATCTGTTTCTCCACATCTCTGCTGCTATGGGGGGGGCCTATAGTAAACACCCGACAAGGTGACTGCAGCTTTCCTATTTCTGACTTCAGCCCATACTACCTCCAAAGGCAGATCCCCCTCGAACTGCCTTTCTGCAGCCGTTATACCATTTCTAATTAGCAACGCCACCCCCCTTCCTTTTTTACCACCCTCCCTAATCTTACCGAAACATCTGTAACCAGGAACCTCCAACAACCATTCCTGTCCCTCTTCTATCCACGTTTCCGTGATGGCCACAACATCGTAGTCCCAGGCACCGATCCACGACTTAAGTTCACCCACCTTATTTCTGATACTCCTTGCATTAAAGTATACACACTTGAGCCCATCTCTGTGTCCGCAAGTACTCCCTGTCAGTGCTACCTTCTCCACAGCCTCCCTACATTCTTGGACATCCTGACAAACAGCTAGCCTACTTGCTGGACTACAAGTCCGGATCCCATCCCCCTGCCAAATTAGTTTAAACCCCCCGAAGAGTGCTAGCAAACCTACCTCCCAGGATATTGGTGCCCTTCTGGTTCAGGTGCAACCCGTCCTGCTTGTACAGGTCCCACCTTCCCCAGAATGCAGTCCAATTGTCCAAATACCTGAAGCCCTCCCTCCTACACCATCCTTGCAGCCACGTGTTCAACTGCACTCTCTTCCTATTCCTTGCCTCACTGTCACGTGGCACCGGCAACAACCCAGAGATGGCGCCTCTGTCCGTCCTAGCTTTTAGATTCCAGCCTAACTCCCTGAGCTCCTGAATGACCTCCCCACCCCTCTTCCTACCTATGTCGTTGGTGCCAACGTGCACCACGACTTCTGGCTGCATACCCTCCCCCTTAAGGATTCTGAAGACACGGTCTGAGACGTCTCGGACCCTGGCACCCGGGAGGCAACAAACCATCCGAGTCTCGCCCATGTCCACAGAACCGCCTGTCCGTCCCTCTAACTAAAGAGTCTCCTATAACTAGCGCTCTCCTCCTCTCCCCCTTTCCCTTCTTGGCCTCAGAGCCGGACCTCGTGCCAGAGACCCGGTCACTGCAGCTTACCCCTGCTAGGCCATCCCCCCCAACGGTATCCAAAGCGGTATACTTATTATTGAGGGGAATGACCACAGGGGATCCCTGCACTGCCTGCTTCCTCCCCTTCCCACCTCTAACTGTTACCCAGCTACCTCTGTTCTCTGGCGTAACTATGTCCCTGTAGCTTCTATCTATCACCCTCTCAGCCTCTCGAATAATCCTCAGTTCATCCAACTCCAGTTCCCTAACCCGTTCTGTGAGGAGCAGGATCTGACTGCATTTCCTGCAGATGAAGTCGGCAGGAGTATCGGTGGTCACCCCTACCTCAAACATCCTGCAGGAGGAACATTCCACTGCCTGCGCTGCCATTACTCTACACTTCGTCTCCAAAACAAGAACACTGAGTAGCTTACCTGTGGACTTTAAAGTTAGGTTAGAGGAGGAGGATGGGAGGGAGGCCCTACTATGTAGGGCCTGGGGTCTAGAACACACCCACTCAAATATCAATCTCTTACCTTCCCGACTAGCTCTGCGCTCCAACTTCACTTCCGCCCAGCTCGCGCCACTCTCTGCTGTGAAAAGACCGTTGGCGTCGAGGTAAGTTCTTAAATATCAATCACTTACCTTCCCGACTAGCTCTGCGTTCCAACTTCACATCCTCCCAGCTCGCGCCGCTCTCTGCTGTGACAACTTTACCAAAACATAATTTATTACAAACTGGGTGCTTTACCAGAAATAAGCTCATAGAAAAATTTCTTTCATAAAAGAATCATATGTGCAAACGTGCACTCTATATCCCAACATTCCACTTTTTGCATTGCTTGTCAATTGACTTCATATTGAAAGTGGTGACATTTTGCGAAAATGTTTTGCTTGTTTCTTTTCCCTTCAGTGTATTCCTTTGCTTATTCTGTATCACATTATTCAAAATTTGTATTATTAAAAGATAAGTTCAGTTCTTCATGCTTGCACTGGTATATAGCACTGAAAGGAATGTTGCTTGGAGATGGGGCTGTAATATTGTATGTACTACAAGGATCAGTGCTTGGGTTCCAGTTGTTCAGTCTGTATCAATGATTTAGATTTGGATGCCTTTGCTATATTTACAAGTTTGAAAATAGCAGAGCGAAGTGAGAATGTGTTGTGAGGATGATGTAGGGAGAGTTCAAGAATATTTGGAATGTAAGCTGTCTGGTCAACACTTGACAGAATATAATGTGGAAAATGTATAAGGTTTTCCCCTTTGCTGGGACGAACGGGGTGCAGAGTATTTCTTAAACCTGAGGTTAGCTTTAAGGAGGTGGACTTTAACTTAGATAAATATGAACTGCATTTTGGAAAGGCAAATCAGGGCAGGACTTATACATTTGTGTGAATGAGAAATGATTTCATTGAAACTTTGAAAATTCTTATTTTTTGGCAGGGTAGATGCGAATAAAGGATGGTTCCTCAAGGTCTGAAGAAGCCATACCATCTGGTGATTCTCATAGTTGGACACGCAGCTGCAGCTTGTAGACTCTTTGTGGAGGTTTAGTTGAGGAAACTTTAAGGGAAGGTTGAAATTAAATTTAGTTAGAACATGTTGAACGTCTGCTTTTCCAATTATTTATTCACTTGTTAGTACAGAATTTGAATATAGCTGACAGTCTTGAAGCTTTTCAGCTTGCACTCTTCAGAACAGATGAAAGAACATAAATATTAAATTAGAATGTTTGATTTACAATGACAAATAACGTGCAAATAGGTGTAAACCAGTTATCTCCCAGAGACTAAAATAATGGATAAAAGCAAATTACTGCGGATGCTAGAATCTGAAACCAAAAGAGAAAATGCTGGAAAATCTCAGCAGGTCTGGCAGCATCTGTAAGGAGAGAAAAGAGCTGACGTTTCGAGTCTAACTGACCCTTTGTCAAAGACAGGGTCAGTTAGACTGGAAACGTCAGCTCTTTCTCTCCTTACAGATGCTGCCAGACCTGCTGAGATTTTCCAGCATTTTCTCTTTTGGTCTCCCAGAGACTGCTGTGTCTGTCTACATTATAAGAAAAAGGATGCTGGTTGGTTGACACGTCAATTCTGGTCAAGGTGTTGCCATGGACAATGTACCAAGGATCAGTTAGAGTCATAGAGATGTACAGCGTGGAAACAGACCCTTTGGTCCAACCCGTCCATGCCGACCAGTTATCCCAACCCAATCTAGTCCCACCTGCCAGCACCCAGCCCATATCCCTCCAAATCCTTCCTATTCATATACCCATCCAAATGCCTCTAAAATGTTGCAATTGTACCAGCCTCCACCACATCCTCTTGCAGCTCATTCCATACACGTATCACCCTCAGCGTGAAAAAATTGTCCGGTAGGTCTCTTTTATAGCTTTCTCCTCTCACCCTAAACTATGCCCTCTAGTTTTGGACTCCCCGACCCCAGGGAAAAGACTTTGTCTATTTATCCTACCCATGCCCCTCATAATTTTGTAAACCTCGATAAGATCACCCCTCAGCCTCCGATGCTCCAGGGAAAACAGCCCTAGCCTATTCAGCCTCTCCCTGTAGCTCAGATCCTCCAACCCTGGCAACATCCTTGTAAATCTTTTCTGAACCCTTTCAAGTTCCACAACATCCTTCCGATAGGAAGGAGACCAGAATTGCATGCAATATTCCAACAGTGGCCTAACCAATGTCCTGTACAGCTGCAACATGGCCTCCCGACTCCTGTACTCAATACTCTGACCAATAAAGGAAAGCATACCAAACGCCTTCTTCACTATCCTATCAACCTGCGACTCCACTTTCAAGGTGCTATGAACCTGCACTCCAAGGTCTCTTTGTTCAGCAACACTCCCTAGGACCTTAGCAGGACTTATACACTTAATGTTAAGATTTGCTTTCCCAAAATGCAGCACCTCGCACTTATCTGAATTAAACTCTATCTGTCACTTCTCAGCCCATTGGCCTATCTGGTCCAGATCCTGTTGTAATCTGAGGTAACCCTCTTCGCTGTCCACTACACCTCCAATTTTGGTGTCATCTGCAAACTTACTAACTGTACCTCTTATGCTCGCATCCAAATCATCTATGTAAATGACAAAAAGTAGAGGGCCCTGCACTGATCCTTGTGGCACTCCACTGGTCACAGGCCTCCAGTCTGAAAAACACTCCTCCACCACCACCCTCTGTCTTCTTACCTTTGAGCCAATTCTGTATCCAAATGGCTAATTCTCCATGTATTCCATGAGATCTAACCTTGCTAATCAGTCTCCCATGGGGAACCTTGTCGAATGCCTTACTGAAGTCCATATAGATCACATCTACTGCTCTGCCCTCATCAATCCTCTTTGTTACTTCTTCAAAAAACTCAATCAAGTTTGTGGGACATGATTTCCCACACACAAAGCCATGTTGACTATCCCTAATCAGTCCTTTCCTTTCCAAATACATGTACATCCTGTCCCTCACAATTCCCTCCAACAACTCGTCCACCACCGAGGTCAGGCTCGCTGGTCTATAGTTCCCTGGCTTGTCTTTACCGCCTTTCTTAAACAGTGGCACCACGTTTGCCAACCTCCAGTCTTCCGGCACCTCACCTGTGACTTTCGATGATACAAATATCTCAGCAAGAGGCCCAGCAATCACTTCTCTAGCTTCCCACAGAGTTCTCGGGTACACGTGATTAGGTTCTGAGGATTTATCCACCTTTAACCGTTTCATGACATCGAGCACTTCCTCCTCTGTAATCTGGACATTTTGCAAGATGTCACCATCTATTTCCCTACAGTCTATATCTTCCATATCCTTTTCCACAGTAAATACTGATGCAAGATATTCATTTAGTATCTCCCCTATTTTCTGTGGCTCCTTGCTGATCTTTGAGGGGTCCTATTCTCTCCCTAGTTACCCTTTTGTCCTTAATTTATTTGTAAAAACCCTTTGGATTCTCCTTAATTCTATTTGCCAAAGCTATCTCATGTCCCCGTTTTCCCCCAAGCTTTTCTTCTTATTCAAAAATAGCACTTGGATTGATTGGTTGCGTTGTGGTCATTGGGAAATGTACCTGAGCAGAGTTGTGCCCCAGCCTTTTATGTGTTTGGCCAAGGTCTGAGCATGTACTGCCTATTTCTAGGTGACAGGGCCCTGTGTTTGTATATACGGAGCTTCTTGCAAGTGTAAGTGAGCCATTTGCAAGCCTAACAAATTGGTTTAAATTATTTCAATTTTAAGTTGGTTGCTAGCATAATTCTTAGATTCTTCAGCAATCTCAAAATCACGTCTGTTGTTTGACACTGTTAGGGGTTTTACAGACATGACCTGCTGAGTATAGCTAATCTTCCTGTTGCAAACAAGCCCAAGGGATGAGCTATCTGATACAATCCACTTATTGGCGGTAGCAATCACTTGCCATTGAGTATGATTGTCCATCGAGGGAATTCTGTCTCTGGTCTTTGTGAGGCTGATGAGCCGATCCTAGAGTTGGATCTCCAACTGCACATTTGGCATTTCTCTGCACATCTCCCTGCACTCTGTTAGTCATTATGATATATGGTCCACATATCTGGCATCAAATCGATGCTGAAATTCATATAACTGATTACACATTTGTGGTAGGCAGAATGTACTTTTAGCTTAACAACTACATCTGTTGCTGAAGAATACCACTTGTGTTATTACTATACAGTAACAGTGAGAAATGGTTATCTTCACAAGTTGCTTAAACCTGTAGTGTAATTTTAAATAGACTGGGCACTTTTTGGGGTGGTTGTAGCCTTCGGCCATATTCGTGAGTTTGAGAGATACAGAAAGCAATGATTTGAAAGAGACTGCCATTATCCAGTTTTGTTGTACCATTTTTTTCGCATCAAATTTCACTAAGCGAATACCTCCACCCTATTTACGTGGTTTCCAATAAAGCTGAACCTTTGGTACCTGAAACAGAGGACTCCTTAACTTGTTAAATTGCCAGTTATGTGAATTCCCATGGCAACGTTTTGACTAGCGGTTGCTTTGCTTTGACAGTGTTGGGGTGGGGTGGATGGGACGGACAGGGGGAGCAGGTGGGGCAGGGGCAGATGACAGATGTGTTGGGCGGGGTTAAGGGTCAGACTTTCTCTGACTAACTGTCCAAAATGCCTGGTCATTGGTTCAATGTTGTCAAAACAGTAAAATTCAAATTCAATTGACTTTTACTATCTTGGGGCATAATTTAAACTGGTTGAACTCGAAAACAGTTGTTGTGAAAACAACTCAGTGTCTATGTTACAGTCAAAAATGTTACATCTTTCAATTTTTCAGCACATAGATGTTGCCATCTTTAACTCTCTCTCATATGTACAGTACACACCCTCAACTTCATAACACAAAAATTTAAACCTTCTCAGAAGAAAATCCAAAGTTGTGTTGTACTCTTTGGACTAGATTGCCATATGGCCCATGCTTGTAACTTGGTACACCTGGTTAGATTTGATCTTGAGGTTATAATGTAAGTGGTAGAACAGTAGACTAGCGGGAGAGCCTTGTAGAATTAATACCAAAGCCAGTGTTGTACTCTGATCAGAGGGACCTAAACCAATGGATAATATTTGAAGTGAAAATAGGACCAAGAAACAATTCAAAAATGACAATATATCAAATGGATTAGTAATTGAACTATCGTGTTTTCTCCAGCTATACACTTACGGAGTCAGCAGAGGTACTTTGAAGGTACGAGCAGAAAATGCCGAATCATTTCAGATCAACAGTCGAGAATTTTTCAGCGAGGAACTGGTTAAAGCTGGAAATGGATTGCAGCTTGCTGATGGTGGTAGGCTTATACCTGACGATAATGGAATGGCAGGAAAAAGTGAATTTTACAGGTTAGAGATATATAGCTATATTTTTCTTCAACATCAGATTAAAATTTTATTACAAATGTGCACTGACCATGTCTGCTGAAATTTAAATCCACCTTCTGGTTACCCATTCTGCAAGTTTGCACTGATTTTAATATGCTGTGGGAACTTGCAACACAGTATTTTAAAAGAGAAAATCTGATAGTCAACTTAAATTGTCCTAATATGACAAATATAATGACAAAGGGACGTAAGATGCTTGTCCACTTTTCGTCGGCAGATATTGACAGTTAAAGTAGTGAAAAAGAACAGAAAAATTTCAAAAATGACTTGACAATTCCATAAGGATTGGTTCATGTGACCCTTTTTGAGCCTGCTCTGGCCAGTGCAGTTAGATCATGGTGGATCTGATTTTAATGTCAACTTTAGATTCCTGCATATCCCTGACGATCATTATGCAAGTTGAAAATGTACTTGTGATTTGCCTTTGCCTTTGCCTTTGATTTCATTCAACTTTTCAGTACACTACATCATGACACTGAGGCAGACAGCTAAACTAAATTAGCCTCTTTCTACCCTCTGTATTAAAAGCACACTAAAATTAAACTATCAAAGAATCAGCACATTGGTTCTTAACCAGACTTTTGAATCAATCTCATGATTATGTAAATAATCATCTTCCAAACATCAATTTTGTATCTTGAACAAAAGACTTGCATATTTATTAAATGCACAATAACTTTAGCAGAGAGAAAACTAAACAGCACAGTACATCCATCAACGCCTTTAAATGCAGAAAATATGTTTCCAGGTCTCATTCACACAAAGGCAAACAGACAGTTAACACTGGATAAATAAAAGAAAATAACAAAGCTGGCTAAATTTCTTAAGTATCTTTCACAATGTATTGTTGCACAGGCATAGATAGGTAATTCTTCATTGGTTTTCTGGAACTGCCAATCACAGTCACCTTCTTAGTCTGCCCAACAAAAGGCAGCAAGTTGGCACTCTGTTTTCTATTATTTGCGCTTCCAAAAAGCAGTGTAACAGATTAGGCAAGGAGCTTTCAAATCTTCGTGCTGTCTTGTCATCAACCAAGCTAGTCTACTCTGAAAAGACAGATTCAACTGAATGTCTTCCTCATGGCTTAATTACCATTCAGCAACAACCATTTGCTTGAACACAGCATCTCTTCCAGGCTTGCTGGAACCAATTCCCAGGTGCTGACCTCATTAATGGCCTACTTCAACTATCTGTATAAACACCGTGCTCTTTGTGAGGTTATTGTATCTGTTGGAACTGTTTTAACCGTGACCTAGCCTGCAATTTGCCTCCAGGCTTGCACCCTCAAACAAAGCTTGGTTAGTCTGTTCTTTTCTTTTTATCGCAAACTGTTTCAATATCTGCAAATTATTCTTAGCTTACGACTCCCAGTTCGGAGCTTCAAACCAAAATTAAGAAATATAAAATTATAAAAGTACTGAAACATCAGCTAGGGTTCTAACAATTGATGAAACCATTTCATCTAATTCTTCCAAGTGAAGATTGTTCTGTGTCGCTGTTGCTTAGCATTGACTGCATCTTTAAAACTTTATTGATATTTATGATCTGTCTTGAAAATGCACTTGGTCCAGCAGAGCAGAATCTAGTTATGTTCATTCTCAATGTGTTCCTCCTCCTAATCTCCAATTAGATCTTTCAATTCACCTCCTGTATTGCCCTATTCCATCTCCGTACTGCAACATTAAACCTCACTTGAAGTGCACAATTGTTATCTGCTTCAG
The DNA here is from genome assembly GCF_037043375.1 of Chiloscyllium plagiosum. Lineage (NCBI taxonomy): Eukaryota > Metazoa > Chordata > Chondrichthyes > Orectolobiformes > Hemiscylliidae > Chiloscyllium > Chiloscyllium plagiosum. Next base: position 94,889,612 of record NW_028270144.1, read on the forward strand.
TCATTGTAGGGCATGTTCTATGTTCTCGGCACTTTGTCTCCTGTAATCTCGAATGAAACTCTTATCTATCCTGTGTTAGTAAAGATGTCTTTATGTACTCATTTTTTTTTTTAAGTTGTGCCATTTCACCAAGACTGAGAATCTCCTATTTCTTGGACAACTCTTCTAAGGTACAAGGTATAGGAAACACCTCTGCTTATTCAATAATCTAAAAATGTCCTCTTCATTTCTCTTTCTCTCTCTCTCTCTCTCTCTCTCTCTCTCTCTCTCACTCGCTCACTCGCACACTCGCACACTCGCACACTCGCACACTCGCACACTCACACTCTCACACTCTCACACACTCACACACTCACACACTCTCACACTCTCACACTCACACACTCACACTCACACTCTCTCACTCTCTCACTCTCTCACTCTCTCACTCTCTCACTCTCTCACTCTCTCACTCTCTCACTCTCTCACTCTCTCACTCTCTCACTCTCTCACTCTCTCACTCTCTCTCTCTCTCTCTCTCTCTCTCTCTCTCTCTCTCTCTCTCTCTCTCTCTCTCTCACACTCTCTCTCTCTCTCTCACACTCTCTCTCTCTCTCTCTCTCACACTCTCTCTCTCTCTCTCTCTCACACACTCTCTCTCTCTCTCTCTCTCACACACTCTCTCTCTCTCTCTCTCACACACTCTCTCTCTCTCTCTCTCTCTCACACTCTCTCTCTCTCTCTCTCTCTCTCACACACTCTCTCTCTCTCACACTCTCTCTCTCTCTCTGTTTACTTTCCTATTTTCTATTACAGACTTGCAGCACTATTTAAATTAATGGAATAGTGATAAGATCATGAGAAATAAGAACGAATAGGCATAGAGAGGACTTTAATGAGAAGTGGAGAAGAGTTCATTAGGTGGATACTTGGCTTACAACACAAAAAGATATGGAGGTATTACAGGGCAGTTCTTTTGTTAATGATTCCACAGTGGGACAAGAAAGGTCAAAGTGTGCAAGCATAAAACAGAATACACTCAGTGGAGAGAAAAGTTAAAAAGGCAAAATTAATGACTATTAACTGAAATGTACATAGTATTCAAAACAAAATAAATTAAAAGGCACAAAGGAAGGGCGATGCATTCAACCTTATTGCCATTACAGAGATATGATTTTAAAGAGACCAAAGCTAGGGAATAAATATTGGTGAATATAAACAAAATTTCTTTCACTAGAAAAGAACTAGTAGGGAAACTAATGGGGGCTAAAGGCAGATAAACACCCAGGACCCAATGGGCTGTATCCTAGGATTTTCAAGGGAATAACAGTAGAGACAGTAGATGGGCTGGTAGTTGTCTCCCAAGAAATTATCAAAAATTTCTTTTAAATTTCAATGACTGTAGGCCCAATCTCTCAAGTCCATGGCATTAGGAGTAGTATATTTAGTATGAATAATGAGTTGTTTAATTAATAGAAGACGAGAGTTTGGTTAAAGAAGGCATTTTCAGGATGTCAAGCCTTAATGAATGGAATGCCATGGGGGTTAGTGCTAGGGTCACAGTTGAATGCAATATTTATCAATGGACTGAATGACAGAAGTGAATGTACAATTGTCAAGTTTGCAGTGAGGCAAAAATAGGTCAAAAGGTAAGTATTGAGGATGACAATGTCTATAGAGGGATATAGAAAGGTTAAGTGGGTGGGCAAAATCTTGGAATATATTGTGGGAGAATGTAAGCTTTTGTCTTTGCCAGGAAGAATAGGAGAGCTAAATATTATTTAAATGAGGACAAACTGCCGAAAGCTGCAGTTTGGAGGGATTTGGGGGTCTTCGTGCATATCCAGTTTTAGCTGATAATAGAAAAGGCAAATAAACTGTTAGCCTTTATTTCAAAGGGAATGGAGTCTAAAAATAGCAAAGTCCTGTATAAATACTTCAAAGCACTAATCGGTCAACATTTATAACACTGAATACTTTTGGTGCCCGAATGAAACATACTAGTAATGGAGACAATTCAGAGAAGATTCACTATGGTTGATTCTGGTATGAGGATTTTCCTTATGAGGAGACATTGAGTCGAATGGCCTAGTACTCATTGGGGTTATAAATAAGAGGTGGCCATACTGAAACTTTTAAAATTCTTAGAGGACTTGACATGGTAGGTGGATAAAGTCTAGGACCAGAGATCTCATCTCAGAAAAGGGTCGCCCATTCAAGACTGAGGTTGGGGAAGAATTTTTTTCTGAGGGTAGACAGTCTGTGGAATTCTTTATCAAAGAAGGCTGTAAAGTGTTATCGTGAAATATATTCCAGGATGATAGAGTGGGATTTTTATTCTGTAAGGGAAGTTAATGTGTGGCAATACAGCAGGAAGTGGATTTGAGGATTATCAGATTAGCTATGATCTCATGGAATGGGGGAGCAAATTTGGTTGACTGAATTTGTTATTGACTTGCCTTCAAGTAGCTGTATCCAGTTCATTTTTGCCTGATCATGTCTTTATAAAACTTTTTCCTTCCTCCAGTTTAGAACTGCTTCTCTTGTTGTCTTTGTCCAATTGAATAAGAATGCTAAATTTAATATTATTATATTCATTATCTCCAAACTGGACACCCGTTGCTGCTTCATCCCGTTGCCTGACTTTATTTCATAAGACTAAATCAAGAATTGTGCCCTCTGTTATTGGGCTTATTACATGTTGGCTAAAAATGTTCTGAATATGCAGTCAGTTCCGCTATTACGTGGTAGTACCGTTCTTGTGCAATCACATGTTATAAGAAAATCACATAATAGAAACACCCATTAAACGAATGACACCAGAATCGCATTATATCCAATGCACGCTTTAAAAATTCACACTAGAGAAATAATGTCCCCAATTAGTCAATCGTGTTATAGCAAATTAGCATTTGTGAAATGTGCATTATAACAGAACGACCTATAGTTTAAGAATATTATGACCTCTAAACCTTTGAAATGGTTTCAAGTTTCAATTGATAATCGGGTCATTGCATACCCTAATTATTAAGGTTATATTTTTTCTGCACTTAGAAATTAACCCATGTGTTTGCTCCTTGAACTTTCTTCACTGTATGTGGGTCAAAAGTACACACCAAGCGGTGTTGTTATAATCCTGGGCAGCACAGTGGCTCAGTGGTTAACACTGCTGCCTCACAGTGCTAGGGACCCGGGTTCAATTCCAGGTTCGGGCGACTGTCTGCATGGAGTTTGCACATTCTCCCCATGTCTGTGTGGGTTTCCTCTGGGTGCTCCAGTTTCCTCCCACAGACCAAAGATGTGCAGGTTAGGTGAATTGGCCATACTAAATTGCCCGTTGTGTTTAGGGATGTGTGGGTGAGGTGCATTAGTCTGGTAAATGTAGTGTGATAGGGTAGGAGAATGGGTCTGGCTGGGTTACTTTTGGTGTATCGGTGTGGATTGTGTGTCCAAAGGGCCTGTTTCCAGACTGTAGGGATTCTCTTTTTCTGTGAAAACTGAGCTTGCACTTTCAAATCTTCAAATAATGTCTTCACAGTTCTAGCCTGGCATTTCTCATCTAAAAGTTTCAAGCTAAAACCTTTGCACTGATGTAACCTATTCCTTAACTTTCCTTAACTAACTCCTTTCTGTGAATAAACTCTTTCATGCATTTAACTTCAATCATGACTTGTGCAAAAGCTTTCCAAGCTATGGATTTTTCCCATAAGCAAAATGAAAATTCCTGATTCTTCTTAACTAAAGCAAACTAATGGCACTCAATGTTTATTCTGTCCACTCGTAAAACACTCACATTGCAAACAAATTCCCATTGTCACTCAGGGACTCCCCATCTCATACTACCTTTTTTTGCCTTTGAGGTCAACTTAAATGTCATCATTTGATGCTTAATTCGGTATATTGCTCTTCTCCCAGCGGTAATTAATTCTTGTTATGGCTGAGGGGTAGCAAGCCAGATGAAATCAAGCTTGCTAACATTGGATTCACATTACAATGAAATGAAAACATTTGATGACCCTCAAAATATCCCAGTTGTTTCTAAACCGACTTGAATAAAACAGATATCAGACAACAAGTTTATAACTTAATCAGAAATTAACAATATATTGTTAATACTCTAACTTCAGTGGAGCAAAGCTAAACAATGAGATAATCTAATTAATGACTGTGATTTAAACCCAATCTTCTTTGATTATAACTTCCATTCTCTGTCAGACAGACATCAGTAAGGGATAAGTTAGAAAGAAAAGAAGCATTGAAATTTGTATCAGTTTGATAATGGTTTCAGTACCATGTTTTAACAGGATCCTTGAACAATACATTGCATTACAGGCCACGTGGAACTCTAACTTGTTTGAATTCCGAAGTCATCAGTCAAAGCAAACAGCTTCCATCTGGCTCCAAGGAATATACACTTGCAGATCATACTGTTATAATGTGCATTTCATCAACACAAATTTGGTGTGATGCAATTGACGCATTGGGAATGCTGTTTCTACAGTGCAAACTTTTAAAAACATATGTTGGCTGTTTCTAAAGCACAATTTTTCTATATTGCAGAGTTGCACAAGAATGCAACCATCACATTATAGGAGAACTGACCATTTATTATAAACTGGGATTCTTTACTCGGGCATTCAATAACCCTTTAACTGAATATAAAGCTAGAGACAGTAAAAGTCAAACACAACTTCCCAGTCCAGTAGCATCTAAGCATGCATCTTTTTGTCCCCAAAACCCAGTCAAAATCCAATTAATCTATAGTTTCTCTTTTTATCAAAATTTTCCCTCTGACTGGCTGGCTAGTGCCTTGAATGACCAATGCAGCATCCAATCAGCTGCCAGTCCTTAAACCTAACACCTTCAGGAGCTGAAACAGCTGCAGTATTCTTAGAATGATAATTAATCTTCAGTGACCTTTACAGGCCCCCTCCCAAATGCCAGTGTCACTTTGGTGAAAGTGAGGACTGCAGATGCTTGGAGATTAGAGTTGAGAGTATGGTGCTGAAAAAGCCCAGCAGGACAGGCAGTATCCCAGGAGCAGGAAAATTGACTTTTCGGGCACAAGCCCTTCATCGATTTTTCTACTCCTCTGATTAGAACTGCAACTGCAATAATGGATTGTAGGTCGCGTTTTTTGTAATGGCAAAAATGTTAAATGAACTGTCCTACAATTTGTGCTTTCTGTCTCCATTTTACATTAAATAGTGGTATGATATAACTTATCTGGCAAATATGTAGCGCAGTACGTGAATTTCAGTGCCAGTATCTGCTAGGTATTTAGCCACGTCTCAAAGACTGACGGATTATATTGAACAACGTGTGCCTTCTGGCTTTTGACACAAATAAGGCATTGACTACATAGTCTACACTTGCAAAACTTGCAACATAGTATCCTGCTTTAAACGTGATTTTATAATTGTACAAAATTTGCTAAATAATCCTGAGGGCCCTGTTCTTTACGGCCAAAAAAGTGTATACATTCTGGGGTGTAGGTTTGCCCGCTGAGCTGTAGGTTTGATATCTAGACGTTTCATTACCTGGCTAGGTAACATCATCAGTGGCGACCTCCAAGTGAAGCAAAACACATAAATAGAAAGCAGGAGACAACAGCTTCGCTTCACTTGGACGTCGCCACGTATGATGTTACCTAGCCAGGTAATGAAACGTCTGGATATCAAACCTACAGCTCAGCGAGCAAACCTATACCCTAAACCCCAACCTGAGCTACAAATCTTGTATACATTCTGCCTGCTTTATTTCAACAAGCTATGTCAGCCATTTGCTGGTTAATTTCTCAGGGCAGTGCCTTGACCAATCAAGGTGAACCTGTCTGATCTGAAATTTTGGCAAGGCTTGGCAGTTAACTGTCAATTTTCACTAACTGATGCATTGTCCAAGGCAATGCCTCCACCAATCAAGACTCCACTTGCCAAACAATTAGCGCTATTCTTTTGTGCAATAAATGTACTGTTTTTCCTTTTACTTTGGTATCACTCAGTGGAGAAAGTGAGGACTGCAGATGCTGGAGATCAGAGTCGATAGGTCAGGCAGCATCCGAGGAGCAGACGAATTGATGTTTTGGGCATAAGCTCTTCATCAGAAATGATTCCTGATGCAGGGCTGATGCCAAAAATGTCCATGATGCTGCTTGACTTGCTGTGCTTTTCCAGCGCTACACTCTCGATCACTCACAACTTGTCCTAATGAAAGACTGAAAGCTTGCACAGAATGTGTATTTCTTAGTAATACTTGTGTGTGTTCTGAGTCATGCTGTTGAGTCAGCATTGTAACTGTAACAACTATAATAATACTGCACTATCTGTTATAACTAATAGTAATAATAAAAAATACAAATAATCTGGACTTTTCTTCCGAATGCATTTATTAATATTTAAACCTTTAAAAGATGCCTGTATCATTAGTGACTTCTAAAATCAATTCTGTGCTTCCCTTGTTTATATGGTAAACAAATGTGAGAAATTAAAAGCTAAGATATTTTGGATGGGTTTTGTGAATCATGGGCTCTTTCAGGGATGTTGTTTACCAAAGCTACACTATCTCAGGGAAACTTAATCATGTGGTCTAACAATGTACTGTAATTTGATCAATTTCTTTCTCTCCCACCACTCTCGCAGAGCTCTTTTAGATTCTCCTGGTGTAGATCCCAGATTAATTAATGAAGCTTGGGCCTACAATCATTATAAATGGTTAGTGTGGAAATTTGCAGCAATGGAGATAGCATTCCCCAAAGAGTTTGGTGGCAGGTGCCTGACACCAGAAGCAATTCTTCTGCAACTTAAATACAGGTATACTCTACTTCACCTCTGTATATCTTGTTTATAGCTATGTAGTTTATAAAAACAAATTACTGAATGCCATTCCATATCCTATCAGAGAACTTTGTGTGGCTGTATTTTTCCTGCCCAAAAAAAGGAAATAATTTGAGTAAGTTAAAAGAAACTCAGAACTGTTCAAATGCAGAAGTAGACTATTTGTCCCATTATACTTGCACCTATTCTGTTATCTAGTTCTAATCTCCTAACTTCACACCATATCCCTGAAAATCAGTTCTATCCCAAGTTAAAAATCACACAATACCAGATTATAGTCCAACAGGTTTATTTGGAAGCGCTAGCTTTCGGAGTGCTGCTCCTTCATCAGGTGGTTGTGGAGTATAAGATTTAAGACAGAATTTATAGCAAAAATTTACAGTGTGATGTAATTGAAATTATATATTGAAAAAGACCTGGATTGTTTCAGTCTCTCATCTTTTAGAATGACCATGTTGGTTTCAGTTCTTTCATATGTATATTCCAGAACATTTTTTAAAAAGTTACATTCTCAAGTGAACTTTAACAATAGGTGCTATGTTGGCCCAGATAATGCATTGAATGTGTGAGGGTGCCCTGTGTGAGGCTGTCTGGGTGCACCCCAATATACCGACATTTTCATGCATCTATTCGAATAAGAGATCTCTGCAGGATCTCCAACCAACACTATACACCAGGTATATTGACGACATTTCTTTCCTCTGGACCCATGGCGAGGAGTCACTGAAACAACTGCACAGTTATATCAATGAGTTTCATTCCCCCCCCCCATCAAACTCACCATGGCTACTCTCTAGTATCTGTCTCATTCTTGGACACATGCATCTCCATTAAGGATAGGCACCTCAGCGCTTCGCTCTACCCCAAACCCACTGATAACCTCATGATGCTACACTTCTCCAGCTTCCACCTGAAACACATTAAACAGCTATCCCCAATGCATACACAGAACCTGTTCAGATGTGGAGGAATATGACGGGCATTTGGATGCCCTCATTAGAATGGTGTTTGAAGCTTAACTCATTGACTGCCAGTTCCATTGTGCTACAGCAAAAAACCGTAATGACCATCTCAAGAGACAGACACAAGCTACAGCTGACAGAGTACCCTTCGTTGTCCAGTACTTCCCAGGAGCTGAGAAACCACGCCATGTTCTTCGCAGCCTGCAACATATTATCAATGAGGGTGAGCACCTCGCCAAGACCTTCCCCCCCCGTCTCCATTTCAAACCTTTAAATAGCCACCAAACCTCAAACAGATCATTGTTTGCAGCAAACTGCCCAACTTTCAGAACACCACCATACAACCTTGTCACAGTAGATGCTGCACGACATGTCAGAGTGTTCAAACAGATACCACTATTACGCATGAGGTCACCACCCACCATGTACATGGCAGGAACTCATGTGACTCGGCCAACGTTGTCTATCTCGTATGTTGAAGGCAAGGATGCCCCAAGGCATGAGGCATTGGTGAGGCCGAGCAGAGGCTACGGCAATTAATCAATGGACACTGCACAACATTCAACAGACAGAAGTGTTCCCTCCCAGTCGGAGAACGCTTCAGCGGTCTGGGACATTTGACCTCAGACTTTTGGGTGACCATCCTCCAAGGCGGGCATCGGGACAGGGAACAACGCAAAGTGGCCGAGCAGAGGCTGATAGCAAAGTTTGGTACTTATGGGGATGGCCTCAACTGGGACATGGAGTTCATATCACACTACAGGTGACCCCACTGCACTGCATGCACTCTCAAGTACACAGTTACAGAACGCACATAGACACACGCCGACAGACCCTCTGTCATGTATAAACTCTCTCTCATATGCTAACACATACATTCCTACGCATTCTCACGCACCCTCTCGCAGACTTATATCCCTTTACACTCTCACTCACTCGTATGCACATACACACACTCTCACAGACACTTATCCTGCCCCCGCACATGCACACACATATAAGTTTGTGGGTGAATTTGTGCTTGCAGAACTACATTTTATTTTACTCAAAAACGGCATGAATCCATGTAAGACTCTGTAAATCCCTTTTGTAGATTAGAATCCATCTGAACATTGGGGCACAAACATCCTCACACAGGGCACCTCACACCTTCATTGCATTATCTGGGCCAACATGGCACCTATTGTTAAAGTTCGTTTGAGAATGTAACTTTAAAAAACATTCTGGGATTTACATGTGAAAGAACTGAAACCAACATGCCCATTCTAAAAGATGAGAGACTTCACAAACAATCCAGGTGTTTTTCAACATATAATTTCAGTTATATCACACTGTAAACTTCTACCATAAATTCTGTGTTCTATGATCTTATATTTCACAACCACCTGATAAAGGGGCAGCGCTCCAAAACTTAGTGCTTCCAAATAAACCTGTTGGACTATAACCTGAGATTGTGTGATTTTAAACCTTGTACACCCCATTCCAACACCAGCACCCCCAAATCAGTTCTATCCAAATAATTATCCAGTGCTCTCTTAATGCCTCAATTGACTCCACCATAGGGAGTGCATTTCATACCTTGCTTGCTGTGTGAAAACACTTTTTTTCCTCTCCCTTGCTTCATTTGCACAACACTTTAAAAGCCCTAAGAACTTTGAAATGCATGCTACCTATTGTGTCCATAAAATGTTCCAAAATGCATCATATTTGCTGAATTACTCTTGAAGAGGAGTCATTGTTAAGGAGACATAAGAAAAATTGTACAATTTAACTATTTAGGTAAAACAGTTTTGAAATGAAGTAATGGACTATTCCAGAGTACAAATTCAAGTGTTCTAATCTTCTATTAGCATACCCATAGATAATAAGATTCACAGATTTTATTCTTTTGGAAACCTTTATTTACATTGACCATAACATTTATTAATCTCTACCCCCATGTTATCTTAATGACCAAAAATACATTTGAATACAAATTTCACTTTGACTTCAACTTTTAACTGACTGCAGGACTCCGATGTAATGGGATAAGTTTACAGAAGTGAAGAATAAACTTGACTAATGCAAACGCCATTTCTGTCGCGAAGGTCATGATGCTTTATCCCACATCCTGATTTTATTTGATATCCTCCTCCTCCACCCAGTTTAAATGGGATTGTCTCTACACAGTTCCACTCCTGCAGATACAAATGAATAGTTCCCACCCATACATCACTTATGCTTATGATTTCATATTTCTAGTTATCCTTTGCAAGGACTTATTTCCTCTAATTTCTTTTGGTTATTCTAGTATATGGAGAGAAAATACAAGGATATATTTTGAATAAGTGTTTTTGTTTTGAAGCAATGAATTTTGTGTTGCTATTCAAAAGTATTAAGCTGTGCAAATGTAACTTTCTAATTTTGGCATTGTAGGTATGATGTAGAGATTGATCAGTGTTATCGATCTGCCTTGAAAAAAATTATGGAAAGGGATGATGTGGCAGCAAAAACACTTGTGGTTTGTATTTCTAAGATAATATCAATGGGAACAAAATCATCTCAAAATAACCCAGATCTTGATGATGCAACTAAACAGTCAAAAACTGTAACTGACAAGTGCATCATCGAAGCAAAGAAGGTTGTGCACTTTGGAGTTGTTGAAGTCACTGATGGCTGGTACGGAATTAAGGCCCTTCTGGATCTTCCACTCACATCACTTCTGCAGAAAGGAAGACTTGTAGTTGGTCAAAAAATCATTGTCCATGGGGCAGAGCTTATTGGGTCACCGGATGCTTGTACACCGCTGGAAGCTCCAGAATCACTAATGATAAAAGTAAGGGGAAAGCATACATTTTTGTGGTAATTATATTTTAATATATGCTTTGTTTTATGACATTCTGATAAGTAATTTTTGTCTGTGAGAGATAGGTAAGCATCACTTTTTTTTTTCTGTTTATCCAACTAATCCAATAACTCCTACTGAAAGATTAGGAGCATTTTCAGACAAGAAGGGGTTGGTTTGGGTGCATGAGTGGAGTTAAATACTCAAAAAAAAAAGATGTCAAGTTAGAACTCTCATGTCATCCTGACCTCTTCAGGTTTCACCTGGAACTAGGTTTGAGGAAAGAGCTTAGACCAATTGGGTAAGTTATTTAAATGTTTGAATAGCTCATAAAATTCTTTTAAATAAGGATTCTGGCTTGAACAATCAGCAGACCTATTTCTAAACTGTCATTAGGGTCACCTGAGACAATTGTACAGTGGGAAATACTACTTCAACGAAAATGACGGGTTGGGAAGGATGGTCAGGGAAACTAAGGAACGACAGCCAGAGCCAAGGTGAGAAGCTGTTACTGAAAGCACTGCTTTTCAGACTGCACTTGACAGGTGATTATCACCTTCGTCAAAATCTTCACCCATCTTGGTCTTCACTCACCTTCAGTTTCATTTTACTGCAGACTTAGTATAGCACAACATCTGCAATTGAAGCTCTAGCTTCCACCTTTGACAAGGAGCAGAAGTAATACCAGCTATCTTGATCTCAGGCACATGCAATACGTGTATGGGTGAAATTTAGATTAAGCCTTAAAGAAGCAAACCACTCTTTCCCCCCCCCCCCCCCCCCCCCCCAACATAGGATCTGTAGGCTTAAGAACATGTCTAAGTTGTGAACACCAGTGCATCAGCAAACTTGGGTTTCACAGCGTGTCATTTCTAATTGCACCCTAGAACAAGACTACCTTCTTAGTGAATAAAGTAGGCACGTATTCTCTGTAGCTATTAAGGCTCCTTTAATGGAGCACCATGAGAGTTGCCATTGGGGAAAACATGGTAACCATGTGAAAACAGCATAAAGAGTGCACTGTGACACCAATGATCCGCCCTTTCCACGACCACCTTCTCCTCAAAGTGTGGCAGAGGTTGCAGAAGCTGCATTGGACTGCATGACCACCTATGGACTCACCCTGAGAGTGCAAGAACGTCCATCCCCCTTTGAGGGACTGCCAAATAATGATGATGATGATGTCTCTTATGGAAGAGCTCTCCCCTCCCCCAATCCTTAAGATGCCTTTTGTCTCTTGTCTCCTTTTTTTAAAGTTGTATGCTCTGTTTCACAAGACGACAAAGCGGAGAGCCAGGAAAACGATTGTTCTGAATCGTTTTCTAGTTAAATACATAATTGTTTGATTTTTAGATATGCACTAGTGGAACTAACTGTCCAGTATAGGTCCCACAAATGTGTGTTCAGTGTTTATAGTGCCTTTCCAAGGAAAGTTTCTGGAGTATTTTAAAAATGCAGCTAGTTCACTAATATCCTTCAATGAAAGGAATCTGCTTTCACTACTCTGGTCACGTTATGGTATGGACTCCCAACACACTTGTTTTGTTAGTCATCCAAATCCCAGGGAGAAAGCTCATCGTATGAATATTGCTAGGGAATTTCATTAAATTGATAAGCAATGTTAGTGGTACATTCTTTTGTTTGTTTCTTTTTGCTTTCCTGTTACTAGCAAGGCCAACATTTGTTGTCCATCTCTAATTGCCCTTGAACTGAATGGCTTGCTTGGCTCTTTCCCAGGGCAGTTAAGAGTCAGTCTCATGTTGGCTGGACCAGGTAAGGATAGCAGATTTCCTTCCTAATGAAGACATTAGTAAGCAAGAAGGATTTAAAAAAAAATAAAATACAGCTTTGGTTTTATGACCATCGTTATTGATTGTTATCACAAGCTGCAATGTTAAGATTTGAACCATTGTCTGTAGTAGCCTCTGGATTTCTATTCCAGTAACGTTACTGCTACACCACCATCTTCCTTTCACATAACGTCTGCTGAAAGATGTTGTACAGCATTTAACAGGCCACTTAGTCTAACCAATGCACATCAATTTTTATCTTCCACATTTCCTAAAAAAGGTACACCGTCACAATTCATAGATCTTCTATCTGCTAGTACTGTGACTCCAGGGTGTCCTGTTTCCCTTCTCTGTAGTTGTAAAGCATACTACAAATCTCCAACGTTTGAATATGATATTCCGCATTCATTGCTTTAGAATATTTCCAGACGATAATGAATTGTCCTTGCATGCAAATGCCAACTAAATTACAATGGAGCAAACGGTGGCTAAATACCAATGGTATGATATGATAGAACATGTGATTAAGTTGACTACCTGTGAGCAAGGTAATTTTATTCATCATTACACCTTATGAAATAAATTTTGACAAATAAATCAGTTTGCCTATATGATCTTTTAAAATAATGTCAATAAGTAAAACTGAACTATTGTGCGTAAAATCCGAATCGGTCCGTTTAGTCAGCTATCTGAATGACTGGTTTGTGACACAGAGTGGTGCTGAGAGCAAAGGTTCCATATCTGCTGAGGTTACCCAAGAAGGTTCTCCGCCCTTTGCCTGAGGCATGGTCACCCTCCGGTTAAACCGCCACCTGTCGTGTTTCTCTAATGAGAAAGCAGCGCTCTGGTCCTCTGGGACTATGGTGACTTTGCTTAATTAAAATTTCAATATAATAATCCATGTTTTCTGATTTAGATTTCAGCCAATGGTACCAGATCAGCTCGATGGTATGCTAAGCTAGGATTTCACCGTGATCCTCGACCTTTCCCATTACCAATATCTTCTCTGTTTAATGAAGGTGGAATGGTTGGTTGTGTTGATGTAATTGTTGTTCGAGTTTACCCTATGCAGGTATGGAAGATTACACAAGATTAGTAAAATTTTTTTGTAGATGAAGACTTATCAAATAATATTATTAGATATCACTGTATACATTTTGATAAATTGCTTAGGAGAGGAGTGCTTTTTTTTTGGCAATGTGTGTTAGTATTAATTGTATTGTACTTGAAGCAGATATTATCAGAGAATTCACTTAGAGTCATAGAGATGTACAGCACAGAAACAGACCCTTTGGTCCAACTCGTCCATGGATATCCTAACCTAATCTAGTCCCATTTGCTATCACTCTAACCCTTTCTGTTCATGTACCCATCCTGATGCCTTTTAAATGCTGCAATTGTGCCAGCCTCCACCACTTCCTCTGGCAGCTCATTCCATACACATATCACCCTTAGCATGAAAAAGTTGCCCCTTAGGTCTCTTTTATATCTTTCCCCTTCATCCTTAACCTATGCCCTCTAGTTCTGGACTCCCCCACCCAGGGAAAAGACCTTGTCTATTTATCCTATCCATGCCCCTCATAATTTTATAAACCTCTATAAGGTCACCCCTTAGCCTCCGATGCTCCAGGGAAAACAGCCCTAGCCTATTCAACCTTTCCCTATAGCTCAAATCCTGCAATCCTGGCGACATTCTTCTAAATCTTTTCCGAATCCTTTCAAGTTTCACAACATCCTTCTAATAGGAAGGAGACCAGAATTTTTGTACGCAATATTCCAAAAGTGGCCTAACGAATGTCCTGTTCAGCCACAACATGACCTCCCAACTCCTGTACTTAATACTCTGACCAGTAAAGGAAAGCATACCAAATGCTGCCTTCACTATCCTATCTACCTGCGACTCAACTCTCAAGGAACTATGAACGTGCACTCCAAGGTCTCTTTGTTCAGTAATACTCCCTAGTAACTTACCATTAAGTGTGTAAGTCCTGCTCTGATTTGCTTTTCCAAAATGCAGCACTTTGCATTAATCCAAATTAAGCTCCATCTGCCAGTCCTCAGCCCATTAGCCCATCATATCAAGATCCTGTTGTAATCAGAAGTAACCTTCTTTGCTGTCCATACACCTCCAGTTTTGGTGTCATTTGCAAACTTACAACAATACCTCTTATGCTCACATCCAAATCATTTATATAAATGACGAAAAGTAGTGTTGTGTTGCAGTTATTGGTTAGGAAGTGAACGTTTAGAATGTGTAAGAGTTCTTTCCTCGCCTCTGGCTATCTGGAATGGAGCATTTGGGAACAGTGCATGTTATGGGCATGATTGGTGCCTATTTCTGGAGATTAGGGGCAAAGTGTGGTGGGTAGTGCAACATGCCGTTCAGTCTGTATTTCATAATGTGTGGTACATGGATTGCTGTACTGATAGGGTTGAAGGAATCAGTTTATGTTGAGTAGGGATAAATCTAATTGATTCCAATCTATTTGGCCTTTCTAGGTTTGAGGTGAATGTCACATATTATTCATTCCAATTAATTATTTATCCCTGATGATTCAATCAGTTTTTTTTTGTGGAGAAAACTGCACTTCACTTAGAGCAGTAGTGTATATTCTTCTGATTGTCCAATTGTTTTGAGCTCGGTCTGTAACTTGTGCAACCTCATTCAGAATGGGATAAAATAGTGTCAAAATAGCAATTTTAAATGTATTATTAAAAACGCTGCTTTAGTATGAGTATCACACATTGTTGGTATAAATAACAAATTGTTGTGGTGGCATTCCCATTCATTAGTTGTCCTTATTCTAGGTGGTGAAAGGTACAGATTTGGAATATGTTGATGAAGCGACCTCAAATTGGTGCATTGTATCTTGTAAATGGCACACTGCTGCATTGATGTGCATTTTGAGGGAATGAATGTTTAAGATGGTGGCCTGGGTATCGGGTCAAGCAGGCTGTTATTGTCTGAAATAATGTCAATCTCATTTACTATCTCTAGGACAACATTCATCCTGGCAAATGGGAGCTATTCCATCAAACTCCTGACCTCTGGTGGACACGCTTGAGGAATTGGGAATGGAGTTGTTCATTGCACAATTCTCAACCTTTGATCTCTTGTGTTCACTGTATTTAGAGGGATGGTCCACTTGAGTTTCTGATATGGTGTTCTCCATGGAATTGATAGTTAATAGAATCTCCAATGATTCCTCCCAACGTGAAGAGGAAATGCAGAGAAATCTCTTGCTTGAAATGGGCATTGCCTGCAAGTTGTGATGTATGGATGTTATTTGGCAAGGATTTGCTGCATGCAGGCATAGAATGCTTCAGTAACTGAAGAAATGTGCATGACTCTAAATGCTGCGCATGCATCAGTGGTCATCCCTACTTCTAATCTTATGAAGATGAGATCATTGAAGCAGCTGAAAATAATTAGGCCTTGGGCCCTACATGAAGCTACAACTTCAGCGGTTATCCTGTGCTGAGATGCTTGGCCTCCAACAGTCACAAATATTGTCTTTTATAATTCAACTGATAAAAAATTTTCTCCTTACTTCCCATTGATTTTAATCTTGCTGGAACTGTATTGAACCCCACATAGTCATGGGCTACTTTGATGTCCAAAGCAATCATTTGCCCCCCTCATCTCTTTCATGTAGCTTTGTTGTCTAAACTTGCAACAAGGCTATAATGAGGTAAGGCACCAAGAGGTTCTGATGGAACCCCAACTGGGTATCAGAGGACTGGTTATTGCTGTGTGAGGGCCTTTTTAAAAAAAATGGTGAATAGGTGTTGTGTTGACTTTTGTTATCCAAAATCTCCTTGAATCTGGAATGTTCTGTCAGGTTGGGAAATAGCAATGCAATTCCTGTATTCAAAAGTGGAAAGGACACAAATTAGGAAACTACAGGCCAGTTATTTTAAAATCTGTCATAGGAAAATAGTATGAAGCTATTATTAAAGAGTTTATAGCAAGTCATTTAAGTTCAAGGTAATCAAACAGTGTCAACTTGATTTTGTGGAAGAGAAGCCATGTTTAATCAACTTACTGAAGTTCTTTGAAGAAGTAACATGCTGTGGATAGAAGGCTATAATGATGTATAGCCTTGTGGATGTGCTGTCCTCACATGTCCAGAAGGCATTTGATAAAATGGTACATTAATATTCATGAATAGTACATTGACTGACCTACTGGATATTGTTGAAAAAAAACTGGGTCTTTTTCTGGTTGTCAAGTTAAAATGGGAGTTGTGCACAATGGAGTGAATGTTGAGGTCTCAACTTCTTCCAATGTATATAAATGACTTGGAGGTACTGAAGATATGGGCACTAAATTTGCTTTTGATCTGTAATGGTGGAGATCACACAAGAATGCCAAGATGAGAATAGCTGAAATACTTGTGTTTTACACTGAATTCTACCATTGATGAGAGTAGGGATATTGATGGAGCCTGCTTCTCTTCCCATTAGTTTTTAGTTGTCCTCTACCATTCACAACAGCATGTTATAATTAAATGTCCCATTGATTGTGTGATTCCTTGGCTTTGTGTCATCTTGCTTCTGCTGTTTAGCATGCATTTGAAGAGCAGCCTCCTTGTTCCTATATTTTATTTTGTTATCGTTCTTCGGATTAAAAGAATCATAAATTATGAGGAGAAAGTGGGAACAGGGTTCTAAGTTGGCTGATCAGCCATGATTGTATTGAGTAGTGGAGCAAGCTTGAAGGGTCAAATGGTTTTAACAGTCAGAAATGTTGAGAGAGCAGTATCAAGCTAATAGAAATGAAAGGATATACCTAAATAGGTAAATTAAAGGTATGCTCGAAGGAAAAATTGAAATATCATTCTTGTCACGGTTTCTTGTCAAATTGTATTTTTGTTCAACAAATAATAATAGTAAGGGAAAATCATTTATTTTTACATGCAAAGTTTTCCTAAATCACTATCTGTTTCGATTGAGATTACTGTAAAATCATTGATGCAACCTGCCAATTTATTTGTACTGGTGATGTTGGTTTAGTTTTATTGTATGCTGGGAACTTTTAATATTAAAACATAATGTAAAATGGTACATAACTTACAGTCAGGAGGGAATGTAATATTATATAGCAGAGCATTTTGTTATACCATCCTCGCTTCTGCCCTCTTTGGGGAGGTATAAATAAATTTAGGCGAACATGAAGACTGCAGATGCTGGAGATTAGAGTGGTGCTGGAAAAGTACAGCAGGTCACGCAGCGGCCGAGGAACAGGAAAATCGACGTTTCGGGCAGGAGCCCTTCATTGTGAATGGAATGCATTTCTGATGAAGGGCTCCTGCCCAAAACATCGATTTTCCTGTTCCTTGGATGCTACCTAACCTGTTGTGCATTTCCAGTACCACTCTAATAAATAAATTTTAGTTCAGCAATTGCTGCCTACTGTGAATCCAGAGTTTTGCTCAGCCAATGCACAATGCATTTTCTGTTGTCTAGTTTGTATTTCTGATGAGAAATGCATTTTTCTTCAGTGGATGGAAAAGAAATCCAACGGAACGTATGTATTTCGGAATGAACGGGCTGAAGAACGAGAGGCTCAGATACATTATGAAAATCAGCAGAGAAAGTTGGAACTGTTGTATGCCGACACTGAAGCTGAACTGCAAGAACGATATGGAGGTAATCAGAACACAACGTCTAAAAAGATATCTTTGAAAATAACAGGTCTAGTTTTAATTAATATAATGACAGTTGAATTTTGTTCCACACTTTTTAGCTCTTTCAAATTATTACAAACTGTGGTAATTAGATTTTTAATTTTTTTTAATTTTGAAGATTAAATTTTCTGGATTACGATTATATTTTTGATGTTGTCTCTTATGTTGAAATAATAGGCAATTGGCCTTCTGTGCGAGACCATGTTATCATTTTTAGTCTTACAATAGGGCACAATGCCTGATAAATCTGGTGTCTAAAGTATGAGTACCTATCTGAAGCTGTGTCACTTTAAAGACCAATACTCTAATATTCATAAACTTTTACTTATTCAAGGGATGTGCATGTTACTGGCAATGCCAGCATTGTGGAAAGTGATGCTGAAGCATGTTCTCAAACTGAGGTCCATGAGGCTTTAAATTCACTGGGATGTGGCCAGCTCTGGCTTTCTCATCATATATTGACAATTCCTAATTGTCCCACAGAAGACTGATTAGTCGTTTTGATCTAGTTCATTCCTTGGAGCGTAGGGGCACCTACAGTTCTGTGTCAGGAAAGAAATTTCAGGAATTTTAGCTCCACTGAAGGTATGACTATATACTTTCAAGTTAGTTGGGGGTGGGGGAAGAGGATGTGTCTTATTGGGGAACTTGAACATGGTGGCATTCCCATGCTTCTGCTCCCTTAGGTGGTAGAAGCTGCAGGTGCTGTCACAGAAGTCTGGGTAAATTACAGTAGTACATATTATAGGTGATATTATTGTGCATCAGTGGTGAAGGGAGTGACTTTTGAAAGTGGTATTTGGGGTGTCAGTCAAGCAAGCTATGTTTTCCTAGATGATGATGAGCTTCTTGGGTAGTGTTGGAGTAGCACCAGTAGTGGCTTGTGCCATTAGATGATGGACACGCATTGGAGAGATGGGAGGTGAGTTACTTACTGCAGGAGTCCTAAGTTTTGAACTGCTCATGTAGTCATGGTATTTATGTAGCTGTTCCAATACAGCTTCAGGTCTATGATATCTTAGGAAGTTAATAGCGGGTCATTTAGCTATGGCAATGTCAATGCACGTCAAGCGGCATCAGTTGCCTACTGTCAAATTGAAGATGGTCATTCCCTGGGAATTGTGTATTGCCAAATGTTGCTTGCAATTTATCAGCCCATGTCTGGGTATTGCCCAGGACTTGCTGCACATCAACACAGACTACTTCAGTATCTGAAGATTCATGAATGGTCTTGAACATGGTGCATCATCTTCGAGCATCCCCATTTCTGACATTATGATGGTGGGAAGGTTATTGAAGCATCTGAAGACGGTTGGGCCTAGGACACTACCCTAAAGAACTCCTGCAGTGATGTCTTAGTTTGAGATGATGGCGTTCAATAAATACATTTTGTGCTAAGTATAAATCCAATCTTCCTGATTCTCATTGATTTCAAATCTGCTGGGGCTACTTGATGCCATATTTGTTTGAATGTGGCTTTGATATCGAGAATGCCATTCTCAGCTCACCTCTACAATTAATCTCTTGCATCTATGCATGGTGAATGTGCTGATCAGTAAGGAGTTCCAGAACTTTAATTCACTGACAAAGAAGGAGCAGTAATACATCAGGATGGTGTGTAGCTTGAAGATAACAGTGCACGTACAACCCGCTTTCCTTGTCCTTGTTATGAAATGGAGATAGTTCAAATTGTAAGATTGTACCCTGTAGATGTTTTGCATGTAGCTGTAATGCATCAATAGTATAGATTGAATATTTAAGGGAGTATAAGGGCTGCAGATTTGAGTGGGCTGCTTTTAGGCTGGTGAGTATCAAGCACCTTTAGTGTTTGTGGAACTTCACTCATCCAAACAAATGGTGAAGATTCCATCACACTGCTAATATCTGCTTTGTAGACAAGAAACACTTTGGGAAGTCAAGAACTCAGTCATCTTGAGCTCTTATAATCTCAGCATGTGTAGCTGATTCAGTTATCTTTTTGGTCAGTAGTGAACCTCCAACATGTTTATGGTCAGCAGTTTGGGTGGTAACGCTGAACTCTGAAGAAGATACGTAGGCTATACTCAAATTTAGATTTTGGTAGGTATTGAGAGGAGCAGAAACTGAACATTATCAGTCTGATAAGGGGAAGCAATGGCCTATTGGTATTATTGCAAGACTATTAACCCAGAGACTCGGGTAATGTTTGGGGGGGGGGCCCAGGTTCAAAGCCTACCATGACAGATAGTGGAAATTGAATTTCATAAAAAAAAGACTACAGTCTGATAATGAAGCTGTTGTTATCAGAGGGGGAAAAAAAAGTTTATCTGGCTGACTAATGCCTTTTACAGAAGGAAATCTGTGCCATCTTTTCCTGGTTGGGCATACATGTGACTCCAGACCCATCGTAATACACTTGACTTTTAACTGCTCCGTGGGCAACTAGGGGTGGGCAAGACATGCTGGCCTAGCCAGTGACACCAACATCTTGTAAATTAATTTTCGAAAGTTAACTGTTTCTGTTTCCACAATGTTTCTCTGGCGTACAGTATTTCCAGCATCTTCTGTTTGATTATTTTACATTCTTGATTGCTAAAATGTAATTTGTTCCTTGATTTTTAAGAATAAATATCAATTAAAATAGTTAAATATGTAAAATATTCTGTTTTAAAGTTGACAAAAAGAAAAGCAGAGAACACAAAGTGGAGAAGTTAAGTGACCAACGGATCATGATGCTTCAAGATGGTGTAGATTTGTATGAAGCAATTCAGAATTCTTCAGATCCATTATCTGTTGAGGTAATCAGATGTGTACTTTCAAGTGTCTTAAATGTGTATATATCACCTGACTCCTGCAATCTGTATTTTGGGACGTTGTTCGGATGTTTAGATTGACATATCCTTTAAGCATACTGCTCAGATTTCCACTTCGGGGGACGATAACTGGATGAAATAGCTGCAACCTTGGGTTAATCTTGATCTGCTTATCATTAGGAGTTTGTCTAGAGTGATAATTACATGGCTCAGCACACTGGGCAGAGACTAATTACTTTTGAAGTTGGAGAAAAGAACAGGCAAAATTATCCTTCCTAATTTTATATATTTTAACTTATATTGCAAATGTGTTTTAAGCATACGTTACTTCACCCTTCATCTATCATGACAAATCAGCAGCCTAATTCCACATAACCTGCCCATGTCCCATATTCCTTAATGACTGTCTAACAGAATGCTATCAGTCTTGAATTTAAAATTGACAAGTCGGAAATTAAAATTATGTTGATCTCTTCCTAACTTTCATCCATCATTACATTAAATTACATTCTTCAGAGATTGAAACATTATCCATGCTTATCACTGCAAAATCTGAATCAGCATTTAGGCTTGAGCTATTATGTGAAAACTAACATTTGTAGCACCAAGCCAGGTGATGATGATCTGCAACTTGAGAGAGTTTGCCACCTCCCTTTTGACATTGAATGGAATTACCATTGCTAAACACAGTGTCATCAACATCCTGGGGGCCATCGTTAACAAACCTATTGAATCGACTATCTCAATACTGCGGCTACAAGATCAAGTCAAAGGCTCAGTAAAACTATGATTATTTCACCAACTATGAGGCACAAATCAGGAGCGTGATGGCATACTCTCCACTATGTCAGGATAAGTTAGCTTCAAGAAAACTGGTAGAAGTTATCGTATATTACAGGGAAAATTGAATGCAAGAATAGGGAACTTATTCTTTGGTTTTATAAGACATTGTTAAGATCACACCTGGAATACTCTATAGTTTTACTGATCACAGTAATATGGCTGACTACTAACTGCCCTCTGGCCAGTGAGAGATGGCTTCTCAAATGATGCCCATAAAGGTTTCTCCACCTACACTATCTCCTCCTCAATAGCTTGAAAACTTCAAACAAACCTTTGATTTCATCATAATCTTTGTAATTTTATATTTGCGTCGAAGTTTCTTACAGTGCTATTAATCTTTGTGTTATGAGCCATTTGGGTGCATGCTTTCTGATTCATCATAGAAATTGGTAATAAATACACCGAATAGTAGAGTTTTCAAAACTTGCGGGACAACATTAGTCACATATTGCAAGTTACAATACCTGCCATAATCTCTGTGGTAATTGCTTTTGGGAGTATTTCAGACAGTGGTGTATGAAATGTGTTTGTGGAATATATGTAAAATATAACTAGTAAATTGGGGATAGTTTAATATACAGAACAGATGCCTATTTTATTGGCTTCAATGAAATTTGCTTCTTTTAAAAACATAGAAAATAGTTCAGCAGTGGGCTATTTCAGCGCTTCGAACCTGCATCGTCATTCAATATGATCATGGCTGATCGTGCAATTTTAGTATCCCATTCCTGTTTTCTCTCCATACTCCTTGATCCATTTAGCCGTGAGGGCTGTCAGCCACCTCCCCCACCCCCCCCCCCCCCCCCCTCCAAACTCTTCTAAATTCCAGTGAGTACAAGCCCAGTAGATCCAGCCCACTTTCATATGTCAGTCTTGCCATCTCGGAAATCAGTCTAGTGAACCTTTGCTGTACTCCCTTAATAGCCAGAATTTCCTACCTTGGGCTAGGAGACCAAAACTGCACACACTACTCAAGGTGTGCCTCACTGAGGCCCTGTACAACTGTAGCAAGACTTCCCTACTCTTATACCCAAATCCTTTTGCTATGAAACCCAACGATGCTTTAGCTTTCCTCACCGTCTGCTGCACCTGCACGCTAGCATTCAGTGACTGTTCCACCATGACACTTGGGTCTCGTTGCATCTCTCCTTTTCTTAAACTGCCACCATTTGGATAATAATCTGCCTTCATGTTTTTGCCACCAATGTAGATAACCTCACATTTATCACATAAGATTGCACTTGCCAAATATTTGCCCACTCAGCCAGACTGTCCAAGTCACCTACAGCCTCTTAGCATCTTCCTCACAGCACACGCTGCTACCCATCTTAGTGTTGTCTGTAAATTTGGAAACATTCAATGCCTTCGTCCAAATTGTTAATGTATGCTGTGAATAGCTGGGGTAACAGCACTGAAACCTGCAGTACACCACTCATCACTGCCTGCCACTCTGAAAAGGACCTGTTTATTCCAGCTCTCTGCTTCTTGTTTGCCAACTAGTTCTCTGTCCACGTCAATGCATTACCTCCAATACAATGAGCTTTAATTTTGCTTACTAATCTTTTGTGTGAGACCTTGTCAAAAGCTTTTTGGAAGTCCAGATGCACAGCATCCACTGACTCACCCTTGTCCTCTCTACCGGTCAGATCCTTAAAAATCGATTTGGCAAGTATGATTTCCCTTTAGTGAATCTTTGCTGACTTGGAACATTCCTGTTACTGCTTTCCAAATTGTCAGTTATAATGTTCTTAATAATTGACTCAAGCATTTTCCCCACCACCGATGTCACCTAACCACCCTATAATTTCCCATCTTCTTTCCCTTTTAAAATGTTGGGAGTATTTTAGCTACCCTCCAATCCATTGGAACTCTTCCAGAGTCTATAGAATGCTGGACAATAGTCACCAATGTGTCTGCTATTTCTAGAGCCACTTCCTTAAGTACACTGGGATGCAGAGCATCAAACCCTAGGAACTTAGCGGGTTTTAAACCCATCAATGTCCCCAGTACCATTTCTTAATTAATAAACATTTCCTTCAGTTCCTCCTCCTTGCTTGACCCTCTCCGTCCTTGCATTTCGAACATTATTTGTGTTCTCCTTAGTGAAGACAGATCCAAAGTACTTAAGTTGCAGTGTGTCTCCTAATTGAATATTACACATCTAGGTATTTTTGTTTATACATTTTATCTGGACTTCCGTTAAGAATGCGAAAGTGTGGAAATAGTAATTGATGTAGTAGTAATTTATAGAAAATCATTTCAATACTGCTCACTGTACTCCAGATGTCTCGTCATCATCTTGTGCAGTTGCAGTATGTCGTCACTACTTGTACTCCAACCCTGTTGAAATAAGGACCAACATTTTATTAGCTTTCCTGATTACCTGCTTGCTAACTGTGTTAAATACGCAAGTGGCCCCAAGTCCTGTCGCAGTGCAGATTTTTGAGGTTTTTCTTCGTTCAAAAGAAATGTTCTGCTGTTCTCCCTTCCAAAATGAATAACTTCACATTTTCCTCACGTTTTTCTCCATTTGTCAACTTTTTGCCCACTCACTTAATTTATCAGTATCTTCCTGTAAATTGTTTGTATCCCTCTTGTAAACTGACTTTTTTTTTTGTCATCTGCAGATTTTGCTGCAATTATACAATTATATTAATAACTTGGAGGAAGGAAGCACATTTGCTTCCTTCCTCCAAGTTATTAATATAATTGTATAATTGCAGTCCAGCACCAATCCCTGTGGAAGTTGGGTTGCAGGTCGCCAACCTGAAAAAGAACTCCTTATCCAAATGAGCCAATTCTCTTACCATGCCAATATGCCTCCAATGCCATGCATTATTATTTTAGGACTTTGAAGATGTAACAATCAATGTGGACAATTAGATCCGATAGATGTAGTGTGTCTGTA